>NC_143476.1:38450020-38753050 GCF_987193195.1 Phasianus colchicus | reverse complement strand
GAAATCCTCAGACTCAGAAACTGTGCCTCTTATGAACTCGGTTGATGAGCTATTCACTGCTGTTGCATCAAATCGCAGTAGAACCTCTTTGTCTGAAGACTCAAATTAAAAGTGAAATTGAATATAATCCTAGTGCCAGCCACCAAGAAGCTTTAGGAGCTGGCTTATGAGCAACTATGATTCTGGAAATAGAGCTTGTGACTCACTGAGTGTGTTACTCAGTATTTCCTGACAGCGTTGAATAAACTTCATGTTCTAATAGGAGATATGGGCAGCTGAAACTGTCACAATTCCTTCCTGACACGAATTCAGCCACCATCAGTGGCTCATGATGAACAGGGATGGAGTGATGCAATCTCTAAAGAATACTTATTTTCTGAACAAATATTTTCTGACCTAAAATTAACAAACAGGATTTTGAAAAAAGAAGTATTCTTTCTTTGGAAAAGATAGAAAAGTACGTGTGCACTTGGAATGTTTTTGCATTAACAGCCATGGATGCTGCTTCTTTGTATACCATAACATGCAGGCCTGGACAACAGTGCAGCAGATATTCTTGTTAGAAAAAGAAAATCTCTTGGCAGATCTTTCTAATAGAGTTTTTCTAGTGTATTTTTCTCTTTCTCTTCTCTTCTGCCATAACACACACTTTGCCACCCCCACCCAACAGCAGCAATACAGCTGCAATACAGCAACACAGCTGTTGACACTACTGACATGGGGAAGAAAAGTGCTCTGACCCAGAGGTCAGAAGTAGAGGCAGATTCTGCAGAAAACTTCTGTTGAGAAATTTTAAGAACTGGAGCATGTAAAACTGGGGTTTCCAGGTCACAGACTAAATGCAACTGATTTAGAAAAACTGCTTGGCTGCGGTCTTCTGAAGCAAGCTCAAAATGCAGGAATCTTTCAGTTAATTTTCATGATCTTTCATATACAAGAAATTATAAATTGTGAAATTATTTCTGTCCCACAATATTGAAGTACAAAGTAGTTATGCAATTTCTTCATTCTGATATCTAGCTATTAATAGATTTATTTTTTCCAGCCACATTACTAGCCAGCAGGTGGCTGTTAACAGCCCATTTCCAGTCAGTTTCTTCATTCTTTTTATTGTTAGTACTTCCATGTTTTCAGCATTTTGAAGTTGTCCTTGACTACCTTGAAATTAAAGTGTTGCCTTGGAGATGGCACTCAAGCTCACTCAAACTATGTGGAAAACAGTGCAGAACAGCATATGAAAGTGATGGTGCTTTCATAGAATCATAAAAGTTGCAAAAGACCTCCAAGATCACGTAGTCATCCCATCACCACCATGCCCACTAAACCACATCCCTCAGTGCCATATTTACCCTTTTCTTGAACATCTGCAGGGACGATGACTCTCTGCAGCCTGTTGCAATGCCTCACTGCTCCTTCTGAGATTTTTGCCAATATCCAACCTATGCTGACTTGATTTCCCAAACTAAACTTGTTTCTGATTCTGCTAGCCATCTCATGAATGTGTTCACGAGATTAGAATGCTGGCTTTCCTAATGGGAGAATTTCCTGGGGAGAACTTGCATGCAGGCATTTCTTCTTTTTAAATTCTCTACTACCTCTGATTATGTTCCTGATAATTGCAAACTGTAGGTAACACTCAGCTGTAAATGGTTACCTGCACATACTATGTCACATTCAGCTCCACTTTCTGAAATGCTTTTCTTCTTTCCCAAGCATAAACTTACCCTGAATAGGAGCTTGAGAACTGTATTTGATAAGGGAAGATTAAGGATGTAGTAGTATCAAAAGCAACAAAAGGTCTTTTGCTGAAGATACTGTCAATTTGTGTGTAGAAGTAGGCAGGTGTAAATTAGTAGGGATGTACAAAGGGTATTAGGATGTGAGATATTTGTAATAATAATTGTTGGGAGTTGGGAGCATTATGTTCTAGATTACAGATAAACAAAGACACTTTGGGCCTATGGAATAGCTATTGTAGGTGACACTGAGATGTCTCCTCTTAAAAATAGGTACACCATTGAGAAACTATCAAGGTGGAATACAGTGAATGTGCAAATAATCTGTTCCAGGATGGTTCCCTGGGCAACATGACCTGCAGACTTAGGTGTTAGCAACACCAGGGGAGCTGAATGCAGACTAGAGGAGAAACAGCAGTAAGGGTGGAGTGGACTAGAAATAATGTCACGAGGCTCCATGATGACACTGCAGAGATGGGAACTCAGTGGTCCTATGGAACTGAAAATCTGCACATCTATTTGTTTGAGCCTTCTTCTTCGACTTTTTTTTTTTTTTTTTTTTGGTTGAAAACACATTCCTGTGTGAACTTTCCTCATTATTCATTGTAATATACCAAAGCACACATCCATCCCACACCTCTGCAGACAGTGCATGTACCATTGGCAATCCAAAGGAATCTGCAGTCTGTTGCTTCAGTAAACAGCAGTATTCACTGATCTAGCCATGAGAGCCTATCTGACTGCAACTAGATCAGTTGGGCATTAATAGTTCATATATTGAATGCAACCAGACTTACAGTGCTAAACTGGGCATCTCTCAGGATGTAATCCCAGCTGTCCACAGTCCAGCTGGTATCAGGACAAGCTGAAATGCAAGGGGGTTTATTTTCCACCAAACCTTTTGATCCTTGAATGCAACATTGAGGAAATGTGTTCTGGTGTAGTGTGCTGTGGAAGACAGAGCATACAACCCACTAATGCTTAAACCAGTGCTTACCATGCCTCTTTTTGTCTAACCTACAGACTAGATCTTTCTGGCAGGCAGATACCATTGTTTCAAAGCCCTTCAGTAAAATATTTTACAAAGTCATACAGCAACCTGCATAAGGGATAAAATAAGGAAAAGTAAGTCCTGCTTGTATATAACAAGTAGTAATTTATAATTGTGCAGTAAAATTAGTAAATGAAATACAAATAGAAAAAAAGTCATGTATATCCCCAATAACGTAGTATATTCTTCTGTCCTACGCTTTGTGATGATTTCTGGATGGTTGCTTCACATAGCATCAAAGACTTAAAAATACATACTTATTTTTTGAAGTTAGGCAAACAGTGTCAAACTGGACAATGAAAGAACAATATTATTCCTTGTATTTTACAAGCGTCAGCAGACTTTTCAAGCAGATAATTCCTACCACCTTACTTTTATGTTCAAATAGGAGTCATAGTAACTAATTGGTGAGAATACTGGATTGACATCTGCTTGCATGTTTCCATTGTCACACTGAGCTTAGCTTTTTTTTTTTTTAATCACAATTAAGATGTACATGAAATACTGCTATAAGATACTGACTTTGCTCTCAGTAGCTCTTGGTACGTATTTAAGATGGCAACAAGTGATGCACTACAGTAGTTGTAACATATACATTTTGTCTATGTGACTAGAAAAAAGAATGCCCTGCATATGAGACAGCAGATTTTATGACTCCAGTCTATTCCTGCTCTGAGCAGTATATACACTTCTAGAGCCTGTGAAGACAGGGATTACTATGTGATGATACCTGTAGTAAAACATTACTGTATTGTATACAGTTAGAGCTACACAGCACACCATATCTTGTTCTCCCAGGCTGAGTTTTGGTTTTCTTTAATAAATCATTTTTTGAATGAAGCTTTGCTCCCATCTTAAGCAGCTTCTTCAGCAGAGCAGTCAATGCCTGCATAGGTGAACTTCTCATATAGGGTGGTATTCACATAGGTCTGGAAAGGAAGTAAACAGGAAGAGTGTGATACAAAACACACTACCTCAGTAATCCTAAACAATACTGAAATTATTGATGGCCTAATTCTTGTCTAGGGATTTGTTCTTACCTTTCTTTCTTCCAGCATCCTGTTCAGTGACACCAGTATCTGAGCAAATGATGGTCTTTCGTAAGGTTTCTCCCTCCAGCACTGTCTCATTAGGTCATACCTTTAAAATCAAACACCAACACATGCTGATTTAGATACATAGGTGAAAGCTATGAGTTCATGTTTTTTGAAAAATTGCACACATTCCATTAAAAAGAAGCCCACTTCTGCATTCAAAAAAAAAAAAAGTTTTTTGAACAATTCTGCTATTAGTTTATTTCAGACATTCTCCCCTATAGCAGATGTGTTACTCTTCTTATTTTGTTTGCTCAGGGAACTTACACTTCATCGTCACAGTTGAGAGGCTTTTCCAGTCTGTACCCTTGAGGCAATTTTTCATAGAGTTCTGCACAGGTCATTCCACAATACGGCGTTCCACCTGAAGCAGAGTCAAAACATTGTTCTGAGTGGTATCTTTTTTATGAAAGAAAATACAATTCATAACAGAAATGAAAAACAATGTCTAACTCTCATCCATATCTAAAACAAACCCATTAGTTCACTTAGTAAGGAAACCTGGTAATAAATTAGACCAGAATTGTTGTTAGCCCAGTGTGCACTGTGCATCTTTATCAGTTGTACCTCTTGGCCAGCAGACCACAGGGCACACTCAGACACAGATGAAAAAGTGTGACTGTGTGACAGTCAAAGACTGTGTCACTTACATCATGAATAGAGACATGAAAAAAAAACCCTCTAAATTATTAAATTTGGCTGAACTATTAAATTTGGCTAATGATCAAAAATTTTCTTCAGCAGTGCTGGAATAGGAGACATGGCAAAAAAAAAAAAAAAAAAAAAAAGAATCTGGATTTAAAACTCAGGCTGAGCAAATTGTGCTCATCAGCCTTTTTGCATTTGGAATTAGGACTACAGATCATGTGATGTGATAAATTTTGTATTTAGGTTTGGCCTCTGTTTTGCAGTGCAATGAAAACAAGGTCATATAGACTGTACCCAGGCTGAAAATGTGACAGTTGTATTTCCAAGCATACTGAAGCTAAATATGATTCTGTTAAACGAATTAGAACAAAAATTAAATATGCTGCAAAGAAAGAAGCTTTAAGCAGGCTGAGTGGATGGAATTGGCTTGTCCCATGTAGGTTTATGTGTGCAGAACAAAATTTGCATGCTTACCTAAGCTAACGATTTCCCATAATAGGACACCATATGACCATCTGCAACAAAGAAATACTATTGAGTGCCACCAGAATACAAGATGTCATATATTAAATTGGTAGATGGTTTTGCTAAGATACAGATAAGATAAAGAAGTGTGATTCATTCTTTCTATTATTTTTTCTTACTAATTTTTGTAAAATGACAGAGTCTGTGGAATCAGAATGCATGGAATCAGTCAAGTTAATTCCCTATAAGTCCACCAGCTGGAATCCTTTTCTAGACTGAAAAGTTCTCACCATATAGTACTGATACAAATTGCTCTGCTGTGTATCCGTTCTGGTTGCCTGACTAAAATGCCGAGTCTTTCTGAATCTCTGGAGGAACCAGCAGTTTTTCATTTCAAGTGGGAAATGTATCTCTGTTAGTAACCCGAATCTAATCAGTTTCTAGCAGGATTTTTTTCTTGCCATTTGCTTGCTTATGCTGGTACAGCATGAATTCTTTGATTAGATGTCACTGTCCTCGCTATCAGACTTTCTTTGCTACTGAAAAAAATCTTTAATTAAAAAGGATCCCTTAAAACATACTTACACATCACTGTTAGTGGTGTAAACACTGTAATTCAATGATTCAATTGCCATCCATCTCACTGGAAGTCGTCCCTGGAAATTATTTCGTAGCAGTTAGTTTTTGGGTGGTTGAAACAATAATACAGAATCACAGAATTGTAGCATAGGTTGGGTTGGAAGTGACTTTTAAAGATCATCTAGTTCACCCCACCCTGCTGCTACGTTTATTAGGCATCATCTTCTTCCACATTATTCAAAGCACTTGCTCTCGACAGCTATTTTGTCAGCTCACAGATCCCAGTGTGCTGTTTTTTCCATCTTGTTAACTCTGGCCTAGTAAAGTAGAATTAGACTAGTTTGCCCTAGCCAGATAAATTCTGGAAAAAAAAAATTTTAGATGTTCAGATATCTACATATCCATACACTGAAAGTAGATTCTCTGTATTTCTGTAGTGCAATTGGACTAAATCTCACAATTGTCTACAAAATTGGTTATTTTGCTGTAATCCACATTCACAGAAATAATTTTCAACTATATTGTATGTAACAAAAACCTGGTATAGAGTTGATTCACAAGTAATGTATGTATATTAATAGTTAATATAAATCTTCATACATATCAGTGTATATATATATATATATATAAAACAAATCAGATATCTAGTAAATATGAGTTTGCATTTTTCTTATGTGAAACTAGAAAAAAACAGGAAAACAAAAAATGAAGACAACAGATTATACTCATACTTGATCCTTACCATGGTTTTCTTGACGTAGACTTCTTGACCCCTGGATAAGCCAAAGTCAGCTATTTTTGCAACATAATTTTCTCCAACCAGGATATTTCTTGCTGCCAAATCTCGATGAATAAACTAAAATTTAGAAAACAGAAGTCACTGCAGTATCTGTGAGTTATTTGTTATTTCAATGCTATACTGAAAATTTATAAACATTCAGAGTGAAAATGAAAATTGAAACAAACTACCAAAACATTTTAAACTTTAGCTAAAAATTAAAGCAGTCAGGTTCCAAGTCATTTCTGAGTTTTAATGCATCTTTCACAATTCCTAGTGGCAAAGTATTTCACAGGGCTGAGTGCGCACAACAAAATAATAGTCGTCCGGAGGGTGCTATAGTAGCTAAAATTAAAACCTCATTTTGATTTCATTAAGATGAGTAGTTCCTGAAAAATGAGTGCTGTGCTTTCAGTTGGTAGAACATTTAGGACTGACCTGTTTCTGGCTCAGGTAGTCCATCCCCCTCGCAACATCTGCTGCAAAATGGAGAAGCTGCTGAGACGAAAGTGTAGATGCAGTGCTGTTGGCAATAGCGAATGCTGGGTCAGTCTCTAGCACCCTGCTTTTACGAAGGAAGTCCAGTAGATTCCCATGGGGGGCATATTCAATAGCAAGATAAAGATATCCTAGAGAAAATTCAGATAGTTAGCATATCATACAGTAAAAGTTGGACAGCAATAATATTTGGACACTTACAGTACTGTATATTAAAAGGAAATAAATCAGATTGGAGGGGAAATATCAAACAGTGTAGCTCCTAGGTGCAATAGAGAACTCAAAACTATTGGTGACATAATCTCTGAAGGATTACTGTGGGCATGTAGCTCCAAAACCAAGTTTATTTGACTTTTGAACAGAAATGTTGATCAGAAAGGCCTGCTCATGATCTTCTTCTTTTTTTTTTTTTTAATATGGACTGTTTGAGCTGTAGTGTGCTGGGTTTTGTTTTGTTTTGTTTTTAAACTGATTTTTAAATCAATTAAATCAGTGTATTCAAGAGTCTCTTACCCCGATGTTCACATGCTCCTAGAAGATTTATGATGTTGGGATGGTGACCAAGTTTACAAAGGACTTCGAGTTCTCCAGCAAAGTCTCTGTGGTCATCTTTTGAAGCATACTCTGAAAATCAAATCAGCATGCATTTATGTTTTCCTTTGAACTGAATTTATGACTGTTATTAATTATGAGGACCCTGGGCTATTTGGGGCACTACTGCTTCATCTCTAACAGAAAGAGGAAAATTCTATGATACATTAATATTTATTTACAAGAATACAAGTTTCGAAAGGAAAAAATAAAAGGAGAGAACTTAATGTCTGTAGCAACCATCTACCAGGAATGAAAGCACTTTAACATATTACATCTCATTTCTCTTATTTGAGGATGTAGAAGTCATAGCAGATCATATTGCAACTAGTTACCTATGAATCTTTCCTTTTGTGCTCTCTGAATTGTTCCTACCTGCATGCAGACCTTGGCTCTTTTTGTAGTAGTCATCATATTTAAGAATGTCTTCCAGTTTGCCTAGACAGTGATCTAGTTAATTGTAAGAAAATACATACATTCTTGCAGTATTCTGTGAATTGTACTTCTCTCCAGAACATTGCAGTAATGACTGGTGAATACAAAGAAATTAAGTCTCACAGTGTATTATGCATATATACAGATGTGGTCATCTGTGAGTGAATAAAGCAAGCAAGACAACCACATACTGTGACCAGAGGCTAATTCCATGTTCCTGCCTAGCCAGTGCAAGTTTTATTGGTTCCTCCTTTGAAGATAAACACAGAGATGAAGTTTATACTAACTAATGAATTGCAAAATACACAATAGTTAATGATATTAACATTTAAAGAGGAACATAGGCCAACTTGTCAGAGCAGAAATGGAGTCTTTGGCAGAAACAGTTCCTAGTCTAGTAACAGCCATTATGTCATTAGTAATTTTGAATATTTATTTTAGTGTTAAGAGAAGGCTACTAAGCACTTCTGAAGAGAGAGAAACCTCTGAAGCAAGAGAAGTCTGTAGTCTCAGAGTTTTTGATCTTTACTACCTTTCATCCTTTTAATTGCAGCATCCATGCGTAAGCCATCCTTCTTAATTCGTGCTTTCAAGACTTGCCCAAAGTTACCTTCCCCAATTACATCTTGAAATTTGATGTCATTCCATTCAAGAACTGGGTAAATAGTGGGATCTGGGCTGTTTTTGGCTTTCCTGCTCAGAGTGAGAGTACCTGAGTTAAATTGTACAGCTGGCTCTTCCCTCTGTAACAGAATAAAGCAAACGACAATGGTTTCTTCTTTATGCAGAAATCCCCAAATGCATGTATGCTCACTCATATACTCACACACACAGCCTGATTCATCTCCTGCCAATACACAAATGAGTGCAGTAGAAAATTACTGCATCAAGCACTTGTACCTGGATCTGTGAAAGTAGTTGGGATCCTAACTTATGCATAATAAATATTATAGCTTGACCCACTGAATGATTTTACAATTGATTGAGATGAAGGAGGTGAACAAAAATAATTTGGTAGTACTGACCTTAGAACCTTAGTTCTAAGCCTCAGTAGGATTTCTCTCTTTACCAAATTTGACTAAATTGTGTGGTAATAGGACTCAGCAGTAAGACTGAGGAAAGAGGATGCAGGGAAAGGAAAAAGAGAAGAAATGATCCACCTCCATACTTGAGACATCTCTACTTCAGCCACACGTGCCCACAAAACACTTCTGGAGAATTTTCAAGACAAGGAGCAATTGCATGAGAACCTGGAGACACAGGTCATTTTTTGGAATATGCTCCCTGATTCTGTTTTTAGAAAATGAACTGCATAGGTCCTTTTGAAGGAATTCTTTAGCCCAGCGTCATTCTCCTTCATGGATTCCCCTCTGAAGAGAGAGATGTTGCTGGAAAGCAGAGTGATGCAGAGTGTACAGGAGGGTGCAAGTATACAGAGAGAGAGAGAGAGAGCATAAACTCCAGCATTTTCCTCAGAACAGCCAGAACTGTGATGTTACCATTGTCCGATCCCTGTGCTGCCCCAGCTCAAAAAACCTTGGCAGAAATATCATTGATGCTAAAATCCAGGGTTAAAGATTTTGTAATTTCAAAACAGGACAAGCTCCTCCATTCTGCCTGGCTTGCTGTTTGTGATACACAGGTATAAGGAGACAGAAATGAAAAGGATAAACTGTGTCCATCTTTTTTCAAGTCAGGTTGTAGTTCAGCTTGCTTTAGCTCTCTGTCACTATCAGAAAAAAATTTACAGCAAGAGCACTACCTGCACACACAATGAGAAGATTGTATTTGAAAAGGTCAAAGAAAAGGAAGTGAAAAAGCAAACAAACAAACAAAAAAATGAGGAAAAAGATGATGCCAAAATAAGTAACCACACTGACTCAGGAAAACAAGAAACCCACCACTACATTTTGGAAAGCCTGAGCCATTCTGCGCTGGAAGTTGGCTCGCTTCAACTGCAGCATAATGAGAAAGGCCAGGAGAATTGTTACACAGGTCATTCCTGCAGAGCCAAGGATAGCAATGAGCAGCATTTTACCTCCCTTTGATTCGTATGGAGCTGTAGAGGAAGCACATAAAGAGTTTATCATTTCCAGCTAATACTGAAGTAGCCATGAGCAACAACATATAGGTAAATACTCCCATCTTATAGACAGAGTTACAGCCCATTTTTTTAACAACAACGTCACAGATTTTTATTGTCCAATTTTCAGGTGTACAAGCACCTGCAGGTTGTGCTGAGTGCAGGCAGAGAGGTGCAGAAGTCACATTCAGTGATCTAATGTAGCTTCATTAATTTATGAGCTGTCAGGCACTCTCTAGTGAATATACAGAAATGTTTTATGTTGTCACCTCACCAATACCAAGTGAATTGAGAAGAAAATGCCAGCGTAGCTGTGTTGTGTGTCAAAATTAAGATAAAAAGGAAACTAAACCAGTATGATTTTGCTTTAGCTAACTGGCCCTGTTTTGTGCATGTCCAGCATGCTGGAATTACCAACCTTTCATTTCTGGAAGAGTCTTCAATTCAAAGGATGTGTTTGGGTTGCTCAAGCCGATGTTATTCTGAGCATTAATCTGAACCTGGTACACAGTGTTTGGCTCCAGGCCTTTGAGATGGTACTGAGTAATGGTGGAGTTCTTAATGATAATGTCAATGTGATTGTACTCAGCCTTGCCGTAAATTTTGTAGCTGATGATGATGGAGGAGATGGAATGGCCCTCGGCAGTTGTCCAAGAAATGACTGAAGATGTGTCTGTAGTGTTAGAAAACTTGATGTTGTATGGTGCAGGAGGTATTCCTGAGAACAAACACAAACACACAGAAATGTTGGAGTGAATTTCCACCTCTTTCACCTTTTCTCACTAGGACAAATACTTCGCTCAGTGCTTTTGTTGTGCTAAACAAAAGATAAACTTTGTTGACAAGCTATAGTAACTGAAGGCAACTCTTTTATAAACTTTATGCAGTCACCCATGTAGGGTATTTAAGTGCATTGTATCTTCTTTTCCTTACTTAAATGCTGACTCTTTCTGCATTGTCACAGCACAATTACAATGCCAGAGTCGTTTTTTTTTCTGTTTGTTTGTTTGTTTGTTTGAATTATAAAGGAGCTTGGACTATGGAACTCAATGTGTTCATCATTAAAAGAGGAAAGAAATGCTGTATGTGCTAAAAGTATGAACAAGAATGTACAAGAATGAAATACACTGATATTAAGGTGTGGATTCCTTAGCTTTTCATTTCTTTTCACTTTCTTCTTCTTCTTTTCTGTATTCCCTTTTGTTTCCTTCTTCCTTTTTGTACTACACTGAAAGAGTGGTCAAGCACTGGAATGGGCTGCCCAGGGAGGTGATGGAGTCACTGACCCTGCAGGTGTTTAAGGAATGTTTGGATGTGTTGAGGGACATGGTTTAGTGAGTACTATTGGTGATAGGTGGATGGTTGGACTGGATGATCTTGTAGGTCTTTTCCAACCTTGGTGTTTCTGTGATTCTCTAATTCTGTATTTTATTTTTTGACAGAGAGAGGGATGTGGATTTGATGGGTGGACCACTCGATGGATAAGAAACTGGTTGAAAGGCCGCAGACAGAGGGTGGTCATCAATGGCTCTATGTCCAGGTGGAGGCCGGTAACGAGCGGCGTCCCCCAGGGGTCTGTCTTGGGACCGGTGCTCTTTAACATCTTTATCAGTGGCATCGATGACAGAATCGAGTGCACCCTCAGCAAGTTTGCTGACGACACCAAGCTGAGTGGTGCGGTTGACACGGTTGAAGGACGGGATGCCATTCAGAGGGACCTCGAGAGGCTGGAAAGGTGGGCCCGGGTGAACCTGATGAGGTTCAACACGGCAAAGTGCAGAGTTTTGCACTTGGGCCAAAGGAATCCCAGGCATCCCTACAGACTGGAAGCAGTGGTCCTTGAGAGCAGCCCTGTGGAGAAGGACCTGGGGGTCTTGATGGATGAAAAGCTTAATATGAGCCAGCAGTGTGCCCTTGCGGCTCAGAAGGCAAATGGGATCCTGAGCTCCATCAGAAGAGGGGTGGCCAGCAGGGACAGAGAGGTGATTGTTCCCCTCTACTCTGCTCTTGTGAGGCCCCATCTGGAGTACTGCGTCCAAGTGTGGAGCCCCCAGTACAAAAAAGACAGGGAGCTGTTGGAGAGGGTCCAGAGGAGGGCACAAAGATGATCAGGGGACTGGAGCACCTCCCCTATGAGGACAGGCTGAAAGAGCTGGGCTTGTTCAGCCTGGAGAAAAGAAGGCTGTGGGATGACCTCATTGCAGCCTTTCAATATCTAAAGGGAGCCTACAGAGGGGAGGGGAATCAACTCTTTGAAAGGGTAGATAACTGCAGGACGAGGGGAAATGGTTTTAAGTTGAGGAAGGGGAGATTTAGGTTGGACATCAGGGGAAAATTCTTTACAGAGAGAGTGGTGAGGTACTGGAACAGGCTGCCCAGGGAGGTTGTGGATGCCCCGTCCCTGGAAGTGTTCAAGGCCAGATTGGATGGGGCCCTGGGCAGCCTGATCTAGCATTAAATGAGGAGGTTGGTGGCCCTGCATGTGGCAGGGGGGTTGGAGTTTCATGATCCTTATGTTCCCTTCCAACCCTGGCCATTCTGTGATTCTGTGATTCTGTGATTCTGTAAATTTTCATCAGTTCCTGGTAATTTTCAAGGTAAGAATTTCTTTGGACACTGAACTGTCTTCATAATTATAGTAAAAACAACCACAACAAGTGGTCATCGGGAAATGAATGTTACCAGAACAAAGGATATCATTTAATGTTATCAATAAGAAGCAGTCATTCTGATTGCTGGGGGAATGTGGAAGAATTAACCAGAAAGAAGTGAATCAGCTACTTACTGTCACTGAAAGTCCATGCATACAGATAGTTGCTCCATTCTCCTTGGGATCGAGTGTTTACCCGTACCCTACACATGTATTGCTGTCTGGGCTCAAGATCTTTAATGATCAGAGTGGACATGTTTCCTGGAACTTGGGTGATAACACTGCTCTCATCACCATTGTCATTCACACTCTTCCTTTCCACTTCAACACGAATGTCATCATCTGTCCTCAGAGTTAAGGGATGCCAGGACAAATTCAATGATGTCATACTTTTTGGAAGGAGTGTGAGACCTTCAGGTGGTGGAAGACCTTGGAGAAGAGAGACAGGGAACAACATTTCATGTCCGGTGTATGCACACTAAAATATGGGTACCATTAATTCCCAACCACTTGCCTTAGTTTAGAGTGACAAAAGGCAATACTTAATTTTTAATCTAAGCTGATATTGAGGGAAAGGAGCGATCCATTAGAATTAGGAGGAAGAGCAGGCACACAATACAAGAGAATTCTGTCTCCAACTCTGCTGCTCGTAGTATGCAAATATTCCTCTTTCAGATCTCCCTATATCTAAATAAGGGAGAATAACTCTGATAGACAAGGTGCTTTTCTTCACCTGTGATTTTTTTATTTTATATTTTTTGCTTTGCTGATGTTATTTCAAAAAGTTTTACATATTTTTCACATCTAGATGCTGCTTTTCCTCAAAGGAAAGTGCACATCAGGGAGCAGACCATGGAGATAACCACCTGAAATAGGCCTTTTCTGAAAAAGGATGATGACTTACCCAGTGCAGCTGTTGTGAAGCTTGCCTGTGGTCCAGGATGGCCCTCCCCACCCTCCCCTTGCCGACTCAGCTGAACACAAAACTGATATTCTGTCTTTGGTTCCAGATTGTCCAGTCTTTTGGTTGAGCCCTTAACTGAGAGGCAAAAAGAGAAAGGAAGAGTGAAGCTGAAAAACGTTAAAGAAGAAAATATCCCTGAATAACTAAACACAGATAGTAAGATATTCAGGCTCCTCTTTCGTTCCTGACCTACAAAAATGAACTACATAGGAATATGAAATATATATATATATTTAATATAGGAAGTGTAATTCCATTGACTGTTTCTGACCCAGTCAAAGGAATGTTTCCATCCATCCTTCCTTTGGCTCAAAGCAAGACTGGCTCCTTAGGCAGTTTGCAATGCGTAGGCAGATCACTGCTTATCATGAACTAGTATAACAGTTTACTTTTGAATTTCCTGTAATGCTTCCTGTAATATTTTAGACCTTGCCTAAAATATTAGAGTGTCCATGTCACTCACAAGCAGACTTCATCTTACCCATATAATTCTTGATCAGTATTTAGGTAAGACATCTGTCTCACTGGTGGGCACAGTAGACATTAAGGAAGACAGCAGAGGCTCAGGACAGTTCCATACTGCTCCCTCCCTTTGAAAACCTGGTATTTGCACAGGTTTCAGGATTTGAGTCCAGCAGTGATCACTGTCTTAGGACAGGAGAGGGGAATATTTTGGTTGCTGAAAGCTCACTGAACATACACTTTCAATCTCTCCTGGTGTATCACACTCACATTAGCAGTGTACTGTAATGATAGACATAAAGCCACATGGCCAGTGACAAAAGATTTAACCTATATGGGTTGTAGGATCTTTTGAATATATGTTAAGAGCAGACGTAAGTCATGTTTCAGTATGTAGTTGGTCTGTGGTTGAAGGAATTAGAGACCCTTACCTTCCACCGACATCCAGGATTGATAACGCTTAGCTGGCTTGTACAGGAGTTTTGTTGACACCACAGGTCCATCTCCAGTATGTAGCTCAGCATTGATATCAATAATGAGGAAATTATGTCCACTGTTTGTCAGCCTTGGGGCGTATTGTGGCACAGGAGGAACTGAGCAAGAATGCAAATATTAAAACAGACTTTTAATTCCTACATTAAACTCTGGTTTACAGGAAAATGGGAAATGCTCACCCAAATTCTAAGTAGACATGAGTTTAGACCCTAAACCTGATGGTTTAGGTCTTTGAAAAAAAACAACCTGGGTGTTCTTTTAACCCTAATGATCATGTTTTAATTTTCCCCATGCACTTAATTAGGATGCTGTGTGTGCCAGGGTTCTGCCTGTATTCTGACTGTAGACATTAAATCAGTTACTTTCCTACAGTGCAAGAATGGAACTCTCTGCCATGTTGAAGTATAATCACAGAATCACAGAATTGCCAGAGTTGGAAGGGACCTCAAGGATCATGAATCTCCAACCCCCCTGCCACATGCAGGGCCACCAACCATCCCACCTAATGCTAGACCAGGCTGCCCAGGGCCCCATCCAATCTGGCCTTGAACACCTCCAGGGACAGGGCATCCACAACCTCCCTGGGCAGCCTGTTCCAGTACCTCACCACTCTCTCCGTAAAGAATTTCCCCCTGATGTCCAACCTAAATCTCCCTTCCCTCAACTTAAAACCATTTCCCCTTGTCCTGCTGTCACTCACCCTTTCAAAGAGTTGATTCCCCTCCCCTCTGTAGACTCCCTTTAGGTATTGAAAGGCTGCAATGAGGTCACCCTGCAGCCTTCTTTTCTCCAAGCTGAACAAGCCCAGCTCTTTCAGCCTGTCCTCATAGGGGAGGTGCTCCAGTCCCCTGATCATCTTTGTGGCCCTCCTCTGGACCCTCTCCAACAGCTCCCTGTCTTTTTTGTACTGGGGGCTCCAGACCTGGACGCAATATTCCAGATGGGGCCACACAAGAGCAGAGTAGAGGGGAACAATCACCTCCCTGTCCCTGCTGGCCACCCCTCTTCTGATGGAGCTCAGGATCCCATTTGCCTTCCAAGCCGCAAGGGCACACTGCTGGCTCATGTTAAGTTTTTCGTCTATCAAGACCCCCAGGTCCTTCTCCACAGGGCTGCTCTCAAGGACCGCTCTTTCCAGTCTGTAGGGATGCCTGGGATTCCTTTGGCCCAAGTGCAAAACTCTGCACTTTGCTGTGTTGAACCTCATCAGGTTCACCCGGGCCCACCTTTCTAGCCTCTCGAGGTCCCTCTGAATGGCATCCCGTCCTTCAACCGTGTCAACCGCACCACTCAACTTGGTGTCGTCAGCAAACTTGCTGAGGGTGCACTCAATTCCATCATCGATGCCACTGATAAAGATGTTAAAGAGCACCGGTCCCAAGACAGACCCCTGGGGGACGCCGCTCGTTACCGGCCTCCACCTGAACATAGAGCCATTGATGACCACCCTCTGTCTGCAGCCTTTCAACCAGTTTCTTATCCATCGAGTGGTCCACCCATCAAATCCACATCCCTTCAGTTTGGAGATAAGGATGTGGCGGGGGACCATGTCAAAGGCCTTGCTCAAGTCCAGGTAAATGACGTCGATCGCCTTTCGCTTGTCCACCGATGCCGTCACTCCATCATAGAAGGCCACCGGATTGGTCAAGCATGACCTTCCTCTGGTGAAGCCGTGCTGGCTGTCACGGATCACACGCCCTTTCCTCATGCGATCAAGCACGTCATCCAGGAGGATCTGTTCCGTGATCTTCCCAGGCACAGAGGTGAGACTCACCGGCCTGTAGTTCCCGGGGTCCTCCTTGCTCCCTTTCTTGTAAATGGGAGTGCCGTGACCCTTCCTCCAGTCATCCGGGACCACACCTGACAGCCACGACTTCTCAAATATGATGGAGAGCGGCTCAGCAACCACCTCAGCCAGCTCCTTCAGAACCCTGGGATGCACGCCATCCGGCCCCATAGACTTGTACACATTCAGTGTCATGAGGCGGTCTCGGACCTGCTCTGTCCTCACAGTGGGGGGGGGGGATTTACCACCCCAGTCCCCACCCAGAGGTGTAATGCTTGCTTGAAAGATAGAAAGGCAAAGAGATTTGTGAAGATTTTTCTCTTACCTTTAACTGTAACCTGAAATGGTTTCTCTGCCATTCCCGCTACTGTCTGCACACTGCAGACCCAGGTTCCTGTGTCACGGGGCAGGACTCGACTAATTGTAAACATAGCTTCAGAGCGATTACTGGTGACAATGAGGGAAGGCTGAAATGACAAAAGACATGGGCCTGAAAAATGTGGGCATTAAGGAATGTTCCCATTCCGCCTTTCTCAGAGTTTAGGAACTCTGTCTAGGGTTTACTGATGACAACTGTGAGACCCTATAGAGATCATCTCCACAGTTTCATATGTGCTTCAGACAATGAGTTCTGCTCCCGTGATTCAGGAAGCTCACATGGTGATTGTGGAGTTTGATCATGTGCCTCATTTTCTTCTCTTTAAATCAAAGGCATTATTGTTCCTTCCTTGTATCTTCAATACACAGTATAGATTCAATAATTGAAAAGTTATAAATAATTATTCTAAAACATAATTAGAAAGTTGAAAAGTAAATAATCAAGTTAATATTTCAGAGACAGTGATTAATTACTGCTCTATTTAGTAATAAATTTTTCATTTTTACCGGTGAACCACAGTTGAGGAGCATAATTGAAATTAATTTACTATTACATATTTCAAAATACATTTTACTTTTTTAGCAAAAATTAAGATCTCCTTCACATTTTCAAGAATTTAATTATGCTCTTATTTTTTTGAGCAGTTCCTAGCCTATGTGAGATCCATTCATCTGTATCACTTCTTTTTGGTACTTTTATTTGGCTGGTTTGTTGGGGTGTTTTTGCTAGCCCACATGGATTACAGCAATGTTTTAAATATTTTGAAACAGGAACATGGCAAATAAGGAACAGCAAGCAATAATGAATGTGATCATCTCTGAATGCTGACATTTCTCAACATGTTTGAAAAGCATAGCATGCATTAATTACAGATGAAGTCAATATAAATACCAGAAATAATTGGAAGCAATTAATCAAGAGCTTACCCTTAGAACAGTTCCATCTTGCTTCAAAAGTTTAAATTCTTCAGATTTAGGAAGTGGCATTCCAGTAGCTATGCAAAAGGGCTTGAATTCTACACCAGAGTTGAGTTCCACAGGGTCTAGTAAGTTTTCTATCTGAGGTGAAAGGTCTGCAGAACCTACAGAAGATATACAATACTTTAATGTCATCCTTCAAGCAGAAGCAGCAAATGTATTTAGGCATATAATGCACATATACTCTGGGCAGCATCGGTATCTGGTTCTTCCTTCACTTACCCAAGGACAAAGACAACCAAAGTTAAAGCTGTTATATCAGGGTAAATATGCAAGAAGAAACAACCTTTGTATTCATTTGTTTCCTCTCCTTTCCCATCTATTTGTTGCTCTTTCTGATATTCAAAGAACAGTGCGCACTAGTTATGATAAAATTAAGGACACATTTTGTAAAAAACATTCAGTAACTCCATTATATCTTTTCATAAGAGCAGCTGGATCACAACTGTGTGGTTTAGCTGGTTGGATCATGGGTCTTTTTTCTCTGCTTGTTTTTGTTCTTGCAGGCAGATTTGCTGCTTTATTTATTAGGCATAAATAATAGTTGCTGAAAGCATTTTATAAAATACTGTATGCCAACCTTGCCTGAATCCAAAGAGATTCTGTGAAGTACACTCAGCTTTGTAACTCTGTGTAAGAGAGACAAGGTTGCTTTAAATACCAAAGTTGTCGTGGTGTCTCATCAATTACAGACCATAACTCAGGTGGTATAGCAGTGTATGAAGTTGAAGAAGAGGTATATAATGGTAAAGTAGCATGAACCTATTCAAAAGTCATGCATGTAGGATGTGCAAGTCCTTTCACTAACTGATATTAGGCTCAGAGACAGTGTCGATAGAGTAAAGATTGCAAATCTACCTCTAAAGAAAGCAAGTCACAGAATCACAAGGTGGGTCCAGCCTCTGCTCAAACAGGGACGCCTAGATCAGGGTGTGCAGAACCCTGCTGTTCAGGTGTCCAGCTGTCTTTTGGAGGTCTCCAATGAGAAGACTCAACAAACTTTCTGGGCAGCCTATGCCAGTGCTTCATCATCCACACAGAAATGAAGTGCTTTCTGATGTTCAGAGGGAATCTCCTATGTTTCATTTTGTGCCCATTGCCTCCTACCTTGTCAGTGGGCAATGCTGGAAAGAGCCTGGAACCATTTATAGTGATACTGACAGTGATCATTAGTGATAGGATGAAGGGGAATGCTTTTGACTAAAGGAAGGAAGATTTAGATTAGACATCAGGGGAAAATTTTTTACTGAAAGAGTGGTGAGGTGCTGGAACAGGTTGCTCAGATAGGCTGTGGATGCCCCATCCCTGGAGGTGATCAAGCCCAGGTTGGATGGGACCCTGTGCAATCTGATCTAGTGCTTGACCAAGGGGCTGACAACACTGCCTGTGGCAGAGCATTTGGAACCTTGAGGTCTCTTCCAACCCAAGCCATTCTAGGATTCTATAATTTCCCTTGCACACTTCCCTCAGATACTTATACACATTGATGAGGTTGCCTTTTTTTCTCCAGGAAGATCTGTCACTGCTCTCTCAGCCTTTTCTCATAGGAGAAGTACTGCAGTCCAGATTTGTGGACATCTGTGGAACTCTGCAGTATGTCCAGGTGTCTCTTGTGCTGGAGAGCCCCAAACTGGAGCCATCATTCCAGGTGTGGCCTCACCACTGCTAAGCAGAGAGAAAGGATCACCTTCTCCTACCTATGTCAATACTGTGCCTGATGCAAACAACAGACATAAATCTGACATGAGTCTGATACAACTGTAGCATACCAGCCTATAAAATGCAGTCTATGTGACAGAGACTTAAAGCACTGCAATAAAGGTATACAGATACGTTTATTGGTCTGGGTCCTTGGGATGCAATCGACAATGTAAGAATCCCAGTCTGGAGTGGAAATGCTATACCAGCATGAAGATCTGTTTCAATTACACCGGGGAAAAGTCATTTACTACCGTGTTACCTTGCTTTACCTTCTTTTTCACATTGCAGACCATGCCATCCATAGGAGCAGATACAGCCCTTATATCTGTCGCACGTCCCTCGACTGTGACAATTACATTTGAGTTTGCAGTCTGACCCATAAAAACCTGGTTTGCATTCTGCAAGAACAGACATTTCCAGTTAGTGTAATGGTACAAGCAAATGTCTTCCTTTAGTTTTCAATCAGTTTAGTTTTCATCAGTTTTCCAGTAGGATTTCATTCCCTCAGTTTGGCTCAGTTTAAAACTACACATAGCAGCACTTGGTCACCCTCAGATCATCCAGAGAACAACTAACATGGCAGTCTAGAGCACTTTTGTATCTGGGCTGTCATTTGTAGACTAGATAAGAATGTTGAAGCTTCTTCAACATCCATGTTGTTTCACTTGCACTGCAATGGTGTTCAAAGAGTTCATCAGAGTCACAGCACCACTGAACAAAATAGTACATACATGTAGTATGTAATATAGTACATACTCATCTATTAAGATGTGCTGCATGTCTCAAAGAGACTGCAGTCTAATTGAAAGGGTCGAGACTAATTATACTTAGTATTGCTTAGCAATGGATATATGATTGGCAGTGAATTGTTCAGTGTGACTTGTAGACATCCAGCAGGGCTTTAGCTGTTGCTGGATTTTCAGCATCTCAGTGTTTAATTACTTTACAGAATAATTTGAAAAGTTTGAAATTTTACTGTATCTTTCTTCTGAGGATTTGAAAAACTCCTCTGAGGTAGGTAAATATTATTATCCCTATAATAGAGAATGGAAAAATTCCAATCTTTTATTGTCCTCTGTCAGACCCCTCCCGTATTTCATAGGTGCAGCACAGTAATGACTTTTCACTGTTATCCATATTTTTTACTATACCTTTATCACATTCCAGTCCCATCCATCCTGTGGCACATGAACAACCATATGGATCTGGTAGGCAGAACATATAGTTTTTGCAGCCATAGTTTTCTTTACAACTCTCTTCACATGTTTTGCCAAATGTATTGGCTCCACAAGCTATTAGAGGAGGAAAAGAAAAGAGAGACCGAAGAGCAATTAATTTGTAGAAGAGTGGATGATTCCAATTATACAGATTTAGACAACAGAAAACTTGAACTAAAATGAGAAATAGCATTTTCACTATTCAGGTACTAGATCTATTAACCTCCATAACATCTTAAGCTGCTATGCTAAGTTCAAGCAGCTAAAACAAACAGCTTTCTGCCATATGAGAATCTATCAGCAAAGTATCCATTACTTTAGGTATCTGAGTGTAGAGCTGCAGTGATAAATTCTCTTTAAAGCCTTTCTAATACATAATGGATAAACAGTGCCATGAAAACAAAATCTTAGAGATCAGTGCATATGAAGCTGCTCAAGGTTTTATTTCTCCACTATGATCTCTACTACACTGGAGTAGTTCAGATGCCAGCTATTCCGTAGCTTACCTCTAATACTTGCAGTGCTGAACTATGGTCAGAATTTTAAGGTAAGTATTTAGTACTGCACTCACACATTGCCTGGAGAATTCAGTGTGCAATGGGCTCCTTCAATTTCTCCAGAATTCAAACTAATTGTCACCAATATGGATGAGCGCTAACACACGTAACACACGTATGTTTCTGGTATGTCTTTCAGAGACAAATAACCCTGTGAGCAAATGACAACTTGTTTAGAATCAGCCCGGGAATCTCTTGTAAGGGGACTTCACTTCCCTGTGCCAGTGTATGTGCAGTAAGTTGTAGTCTATCATACATCTGACTGTCCATTGGAGGAACTGGAAACATTTATCTTTCCTGACAATACCGTAGTATGAGAATAGTGAGAGAAGGTAAACTACAAGAACAGCTACACTAATTAAATCCTACCCAACACTGTCTGGTGTCCAGTACTGGCTATAAATGCTATATCCATAAGGAGTCAAACATGGTTATTACTGAGTGCAAATTAGTAATTAATATTTGAAAAGAATATTTGCTTACCTTTCTCACATGTTTTTCCCATAAAACCTGGAGGACAGATGCATTCCCCAGTATCTTCATGACAAATACCATTGTTCATGCAGGAAGGGCAGTGGGAGCTACAGGAAGGGCCCCACTTCTGAGCTTCACATCCTTTTGTGAAAAAATATAATGACATATTTGTTGTCTTCTTATTCAATAACCAGTAAAACAGTAGTGACTGTATGATCCATATGCTACCCTTCCAAATGATGGCCATCTACCCTCATGTAAAATAGTCACTTTTTTTCATTGTGGAAGTGCCTGTATTTCTGGAGCAGATCTGTTGGGTAGTACAAAGTAATATCGTGTAACATTTTCATAAAACAAAATGAGGAAGCCTTAGTTTTTGAAATTAGATTTTGATCCAGGAAAGTAAGTATGGAAGCAAATTCATTACATGTAATATTTCTGTTCTCCTAGCACGGACCTGAGACCTACAAAAGCACCAGTGTTCACCCAGATTGGGCCATACCAACAGTAAGACAGCGGGTGCCAGCTTGGCATCATTCCCACTTTACTACCATTTGGCAAGTCATGGTTTTATTCTGCACCAGTATTTTTCTTGATATTAGTTCATTAGACAAAGTTCACTGCTGCTATATCTTTGCTGTCTTCAATCACCTGATGACTTCCTTCTGGAAAAATAAATCAGTTTATATGTTGGATTTTAATGCCTATTATGATTTTCTTCCCCACATCATTTTAAAAAGATACCAATACCATTAATGGCTACTTTAAACAAAGTGGTGTAGTTTGTCACATTACAATGAAGTATGCTAAAGATTGCTCTAGGATAATAAGTGGAGTTTGAATTCAGTTTTCCATGAAGAACAGATACATTTGAAAAATTTATTTTTTGCTCATATCCAGATCTCATATTTATGAGAAACTCCATGCCACCCTTCTTTGTTCAGTCTTACTTGAAATTTTAAATATTTGATATTTGAGAAAAGAGCTATCTCTTCTGGCAATAAGATGAGCTGAACCTAAATCTTCAGATTTTTTTCTCTCTCAGCTGCTTAAATCAGTACCAGCTTATCCCAAAGACTGCTGGGAAAAAATTTCTTCTGACGTAATCTGATGGCAGCCTATGCCAAGAAAGATTTTGGCCCGTATTTGGACACAGTCTAAGTATCGTATCACATTCATTACAACATTAAACAATTAATCATTAGCACATATTAATGGAACTTACGTCTTACAATAAGCCTCGTGTAAGCAGAAGTAAAGAGGTTTCCTCCTATGTATCTGGCAGAATAAACACCCGCATCCTGCAGTTGAACTTGGGGATAGGAAACTTCCAGCTCACCTGGCACCTCGTGTCTGGGCACCGAGTGGATGAAGGAACCTGGAGAAGGAGCACAGCAGGCAGAAGTCATTCATCCTGTACAACCAGAGCAAGGTTGAGCTGATTGCTGAGGAAGGACAGCTGGGATGAAGTTAGCAGCAAAATGTAATTTATTAGTTATTGACTTCCTGACAGCTCTTTAGCTGTGCTAGTTCTCAGTAATTGGAGAGGTACAAGCAAAGAAGAAACTGGATCTTGAGGAGATGCAATAGGTGAATGACACAAACATGTCTGAGTTTAGCACTGCTTTACTATAATGTAGCTAGAAGTTGTGGTTCGAAGATTTTGTTTTGTTCCTTGGCCCTTCCTGCAGTGAGGGGTAGCTCTGCAACGAGTCCATTGTGGGTGGGAGGAGTCAAACAGCAAGCCTGGCTAGGTCCTCTGCCATCTCACCTGTTCAAAGATTGACCTCACAGACCAAAGAAGGAAGAGTATATATATATATTGCAGCTTTATCTTTTCTTCCCAGACTTAACATGTTTCTGCCTCTTCTGTGTTTTCTTACCATGGGAGCTTATCTATGTTATTCTGCACTTGCTGATACATGGTCGCTAAGTAAGGGGATACCATTTAGTCTTTGGACTACCTCACAGTCAAATTTCAGGCATATGTGAAACATGAAACCCTATTGAGGATCACCATCAAAACAGCAAAAAGACTTCTAGTCAGATGAGACCATGGCAATACGTAACAGCTCTTCAAGAAAGCCGGGCCAAAGAAAAAGAGCAAAAAACGACAAGGATTCGTTCTGAAACTATATTTTGTTTGTTTGCTTACATGCCTTTTGAATTACAATCTGTGAAAAATGACGACAGCAAAGTACTGAGAAAGCCTTACGCTAACATTGTGTTAGCAAGGTTTGGCTTTTGTGGCTCATTTTCCATGGCAGCATGTTATGCCAATGCCTTATAGAAATTCTGTTCAGCAGAACAGTTGTGTTTGCTGGATGGCCTTACCAGCATTTGCAAGGGGAAAGTGTTACTTTATATGCCTGAAGTGAGAGACAGCAACAGTTAAATAAGTCAGGACAAGGTTTTTCTATTCGCTGTCCAGTGCTGTACCAGGATGACATTTCTGCTGCAGTCTCATCAGGTGGAGAACCTGACGTACTGTCCGGAGTTAATTTGAGGCTTTTTGCCCAACTTCCAGTTAGAGCTCCAGAGAAGGCAGCACTGGGATGTAAACACTTCTGCTCCAACACATCAGCTGGTTCTTGTATGGGAAAATGCTGATAGAGGTTCACAGAATTTCCTTGGGGACACTGAAAGGACAAATGATGGCAAACTTTCCCCACTGTGCACTGTCATAGCTGAATCTAAGAAGCAGATCTTTAACAAACTCTGCTATGCGTGTTGCCCTTTCTGAAAGACACTTTTTGCACTTGCTTTCAAGGCTAGTGTGCATTTGAAAAACAGTAGAAATGCAAAGAAATACGTGATAAATAAGGATGCACAGAGGTATAGACAAGAAATAAAAGCTAAAATCGAACAGGAAAAAATAAGAGGGGATAGGAAAAGAAATGAACAAGGAAAAATGAGAAATAAAGGAAAGGTGTAGTTAGGATTTTGCATTCTGGTGGGAGCGAAACGAGTAGATCAGTTTCAATATTTAAGTATGGCAGATGGTTCCTTTAAGGGACATTGGATACATGAGGAATTATGCCTGCTCCAGCTTCACAGTGAGGATGTCATCAGCAGTAACTTTAAAGCAATTAAGTGGCAGGTGGCTAAGACAAGAGAGAAGAGAAAGGTGAATTACCATTTTTGTAGATCACCGCATCTTCCTCTTTTGCTGCCATTCTGATGAAGGAAATATTCACGTGCTCTCCTTTGTTTGCTGTAACTGTTAAGGCCACTGGGTGGAATGAAGCTACAAACAAAATAGGACATAAGTTTGGGATAAGTTGCCGTGGTTGTTATCTGTACCTGGTGTCTGGGCTGAAAGCTGAGATTAATTTATGAGCATGACCCCATCTCAGATTCTGATGTTTAAATGTCCTCTCATTGCACACACAGGCTATTTAGCATCAGCCATCTATGCCATCCCTATGTTTAGCCAAATACTGAGAATTCACCGATAACCTCAAACAACAGAATGCTACTAAAAACTGAGACGTGCAATTTTTTTTTTTTTAAAGAATTTTGGCTGAGTAATTGAAAATACTTCCTAGCTAGGAGCTCCAACTGGTTGTGAAATGCTTTCCTAAGTTTCTTCATCTCTTGGGACATTTTTAAAGCAAGCTGGATACCAAACTGGACAATGTCTTTTAGGAAGAAGCAGACATGCAGCCTGCATGCCTCATTTCTCCTCTGGTTCAGCTTTCTAATGGAAAACAGTTGAGACAGATCAGAAGATTACAGTCATGTAGGGGCTGGGGGAGATAGCATGGCGTCTGCTGGTGTTCATTCACCACATCATCTATAAGTATTGGGAGTGCTAGCTTGCACCAAGAACAAAAGAATCAACTGTATTTAATAAACTGTATTTTGGGAAAAGCAACTCGTTGTTGCTTATCCCAAAATAGCCCCATCTGAAAAAGTGGCTTAATTTGTAGGAGGCACTTTCTACATGTAGGTTAATGGTATGTTTCAGTTTTCCATTGGGCTTTTCCACTGGATTTGTACTCAAATAATGTACTTTAATTTCTGAATTTTAACTGTATTTTTTGGTCATAAGGGAAACTGGTTTTCCTGCTCAAAGGAGAAGTAATTTTATGTGTTTGCTTATATTTCTATTTAAGAAAAAGAAGACAGCAATAAAGAGAAGGATTTTCACAGATTTTTTTTCCTTTATTTGTCACTACCTGTGAAAGAAAGATAGAAAAAATAACTGGAAGGGCACAGAAAAATCTCAAGAAATTGTAATTTTTATGGCCAGTTAAATGATCATTTTATCACAATATATTATTTTGAAACAAGTTAGAAGTTAGAGATGCTTACGTTTGTTTAGCTGGAAAATTCTTAGTATTTTTGAGAACAACCTCAGATTTTCTGTTCTAACACTGAGTTTTTATGCTGTACTGCTACTGACATGTCAGGTGTCAAAAAAACATTTTTCTGCTTTATTTTTAAAAATTTCCTGACTTCTGAAATTATTAAACAATTTTAATTTCAGCTCTTTATCTGACTCTTGTACAATTCTTTCTACAGTTCCCAGAGATGGATTTTCTGCAAACCCTTTTCTCCTTCTGCTCTGAAGCTGCCTAGTCACAGAGCTCCTCCTGTGCTTGCTGCTGCTGGCTGAGTTTCTCCCGCTTCATGTTTTTTTCAGCTCATGGGAGCCTTTTGCTGCTACTGCTTTCCTCGCCTTCCACCTCAGCACTGCTCTAATCACAGAATCATAGAATGGCCTGGGTTGAAAAGGACCACAATGATCATCATGTTTCAAGCCCCTGCTATGTGCAGGGTCACCAACCAGCAGACCAGGCTGCCCAGAGCCACATCCAGCCTGGCCTTGAATGCCTCCAGGGATGGGGCATCCACAACCTCCTTGGGCAACCTGTTCCAGTGTCTCACCATCCTCTGAGTGGAAAACTTCCTCCTAATATCTAACCTAAACTTCCCCTGTCTTAGTTTAAAGCCATTCTCCCTTGACCCATCACTATCCTGCCTTGTAAACAGCCGTTCCCTCTCCTATTTATATGCTCTCAAGTAGCTCTGACAAATCTGTAAGTGTTTTCAAACTGATTTCAGCCAGACTCCTCCTGCACGGCACAGCTGGAAAATATGAAGGATCTGATGTAACATGGCAGATATGGCACTGGTATCTCAATTTACATCTCAGAGAATTCCAATATAGAGTAATGTAGTAATTTCTCTTTAAAAACAAGAAAATGAAAATTGAGAGCAGCTCCAATTTACAGTCAGCTTCTGAGTTGGATGTTATTTGTGAACAACAAATGCATGTTGAACATTGTGATCTATTCAGGAAAAATCAATAGCTTTCCCAAAGACAAAAAATTAAATATAAATGATCCTAAGAGAAGTATTACTAATTGGTTTAGGAAAACCTTTGTATTCCCATTTTCTTTTCTTTGTATGATGTTTAGCTTAGTCCCAAGACTTTTTCTTCACAGTATTTTTGCAATGGAAGGGGGACCCACGCTCTCTGGTAGACTCCATTCCAAAGTATTTTTAGACTGTGGCTTGTGTTTTGTGATTTCACATCTTGAGTGTGCCAATTCCTTATAGAGACATCATGAACTGAGTTCCAAGGCAAGTGCCATAATATTCTTTCAATAGTGTTTCCATAATTGTCTGTATGCCTGCTCTGGAGAGTTTCTGGGAGGGAAGCTAAATCATCTATAAGAGAATACACATCATTTTGTAGATAAATTGTAATTATGTAGAATTTTGTAGAACAAATTGTATTTGACTAGATGCAGGGCAAGGGTTCTATTCTAGATATATATACTATATCTATTAATTATATATAATATAATATATATATATATATACACATATACATATAATATATATATAAATAATAATTACATGTAAAAAGCATAGTCTGTTCCTTCTTACTGCATGAGTCAATGTTACCATGTGTAACCACAATGCTAACATACAAAGAAATGCATAATAGATTCCTTACTTTCAGAATGGCACATGTATAGAATAAAACAGGAAAATGAGTCTGTTATCCTTCCTGTTACACAGCAAAAGTGCTCAGTGTATATATATATCTGATAGCAGATACATAACAGAGCAGAAGACAGTGGGGCCACATTAATAGTTAGTGAGCATTTCAGTAGCTTCTTGGCTTGAAACTGTAAAACAGTGGCTGGATTTTCAAAAGTGCTGCTCTTTCCTGTGTCTTTTGTATGGGAAACTGCTCATTTCAACTCTTGCTGAATAACACTTTCTGTCTTTAGAAAATATTTAGGCAGCAACAGTAAAGGCCAGTAAGTCCTGTTTTCCAACCAGATGCTTTGCCAAACAGCACAGTCCTTCACTGACCTCTTCTTCCTCTTTCTGTGGACTTAATAGCTTTGAGAATTTCTGTTGTAACTCTTTCTCACCAGTCTACACTGTTTAGATTACACACATTCACTGATGATTTCTTAGCTCAAACATTTGTCATTCAGAACTTTTGCAAAGAAAATCCAAGAAATAGATTGAAACCTAGAAAAGATTCATGGAAACCTACCTAATGCTCATGTGAATGCTGTGTTATTTCTGGTTGGAACTACTTCTCCCACACAGGAAGCTCTCAGAGTTTGCCTATGTGCAAAGATATTAATCACAACACACTGATGGATTCCGAGGATCCTCATCCTGCCATGGAGGTTACTGCACATGGCAGCTTTAGCTCACTGTTGTTCAGCTAAAGGTATGGTCAAGTTGAAGGAGTTGTTCCCCCCTTCAGA
Organism: Phasianus colchicus; assembly: GCF_987193195.1. NCBI lineage: Eukaryota > Metazoa > Chordata > Aves > Galliformes > Phasianidae > Phasianus > Phasianus colchicus. Next base: position 38,724,684 of record NC_143476.1, on the reverse strand, counting down.
GCCTTCCATGGACTGTTATCATATATCCTCCTCCCCACTGCTTCCTCCTTTGAAATAACAGTTGTTTGCCCTGAAAAGGAGGTGCACATGCAGACCTTTCTTGGCGGCTATCCTGAGCCTTCAAAGAGCACATTTAGTCAGAGATGACAAGAGCCAAATAAATAGGCACTTGTCCTGCTCACTTTTCTTGGAACATTTCCATACTAAACAAAACAAATGGACACTAGTTGTATCTCATGCAAAAGAAGAACTGTTTTCTATGTTAGCTATATAGTTATGAGGGATACCAATAAAGGTATTTCTTCTTAGAAAAACATTGAAAAACAAAAATGTCAAAGTGTCTGCACAGCCTAGCTGCCATGGTGTAAAATGTTACAGCAAAGCAGTAAATTGTGACAAACTGTTGAAATGTCAAAAACATGATTTGCTGCAGAAAACTGGCTAAACTTGTATATACTAAATGTATAGTGGATTTTTCTGAATGATTTTCTTAGATTCAGAAAAAATACTCTGGAGTTTCTTTCCACTGTTGTGATGTTTTTTCTTTTCCATACAGACAGAGAATATGCAAATCAAAATTGGCTGACATGGCTTTCCAGGACCATAGGAAGTTATTTTCCTGGCTCAGGTTGCCTATCAAAAAACAAGGATAGCAATGTTTGGCTGTCTAGATCCAGACCTGTGAAGGTGTCTCACAGTGAAGGAGTTTCCATTTGTAATGTTTTATGGTATCACCGAGGCCACTGCCACCTAATTTTATTCCTAGCAGCAGCCAAATACAGGTAGAGTACCTGTAGACATCTGACTGACTTCCATCAGGAAATGACTAGCAGCTGGTATCAAACAGTTGACCCTACACTTTATAAAAAATAAAACACGGAATTGAGCCCAGTCTATTTTAGCTGACTCCAGGCTGCCTTGCCTGCTCTGGAGCCAACTTTTGTGACAACATCTGTGAAACAGGGATGACTGCTGGCACGCACACAATGACATGCAAAATTCAGTTTTTATCCTCACACAGTACCTCCCCGTGGCATCTTCATGGTGTGTATCCTTGTCACCTCATCCTTCAGCTTTCCTTCACAGTAGTATGCTCCAATGGTCTCGCTGGCCTTTTCCCTTTTCCATATCACCATCTTGGCTGTGGCTCTCTTTGAATCTTCACTGACCTCCAGAGGCTCTCGATGCTGGTTTGTCACATCCTCCTGGTCTCGGTCAATTGTGATAGACTCACGGGAGCGCCACTTCGAAGTGATACAGATAAGTGATGTCTCTGAGTTGCCCACCAGAGGGAAAGAATTGATAAGGATGAGGTCAAGTGCTGCTTCCACTTTACCTGGGAGAAAAACAGCAAGTGGAAAAAATTTACAGCAAATATTGAGTATTTGGCTTGTCAGATCACCAAAGAATCTATTTCACCCTGTCCTCAGGCTTTCTGTTTTGTTTGGTCTTACGCAGCTTTACAGCAAATGAAAAAGCTACAGATTAGGCACAGAGTGCACCCTCAGCAACTTTGTTGATGTTGCCAAATTGGGTGGAGTGGCTGACACACCAGAGAACTGCACTGCCATTGAGAGAGACCTCAACAGGCAGAGAACATCGTGAAGTTTAACAAAGACAAGTGCAGGGTCCTGCATTTTGAAGGAATAGCCTCATGCACCAGTACAGGCTGGGGGCTGACCTACTGCCAAGCAGCACTGCAGTGAAAGGACCTGGGAGTCCTGGTGGACAGCAGGTTGACCATGAGCCAGAAGTCTGCCCTTGAGACCAAGAAAGCCAGTGGTATCCTGGAATGCAGTAAAATAACTGACCAGCAGGTTGAGGGAAGCAATCTTCTCCCTTTACTCTGCCCTGGTGAGGCAACATCTGGAGTGCTGTGTCCCATTGTGGGTTCTCTAGTACAAGAAATACATGGAGATCCTAGAGCAAGTCCAGCAGAGAGCTATTAAGACGATAAAGGGGTTGGAGATTCCCCAGAACAGAGAGCTGGGCCTGCTTAGCCTATGCTTATGAATTTCTAAAGAGAAGGTGTTAAGTGGATGGGCCAAGCTCTTTTCAGTGGTGCCCAGTGACAGAAAAAGGGGCAACAGGCACAAACTGTAACACAGGAAATTCCATACAAAAATGAAGAAGAACTTTACTCTGAGGGTGACAGAGCATTGAAACAGACTGCCCAGAGAAGTTTTGGTGTCTCCTCTGGAAATACTCAAACCTGATTAGATATGATCCTGGGCAATGTGCTCCAAATGACCCTGCTTGATGTAGGGGCATTGGAATAGATGATTCCAAGTGATCCCTTCCAATCTCAACTGTTCTGTGATTCTGTGGTTAATTGTTCTGTTACAGCTAGTAGGACTTTAGAACATACTTAATATGTGAAGAACAGATGGGCTTTGCTCTTCTCGGAGGAGGAAATAAACCTCCCAGACTCATGTAATTATTTGAGTTGTTGCAGAAGCCCAAGTATAGCGTAGCACAATGCTCTGTGGACAGTTAGACATGGACAGTGCCTTGAGTATGGTTCTTTGCCATTAAGAGTTGGCTGACAGTTTGATAATTTCTTTTATGTCCTTGACATGGATTTAATATGTATGAATTGACATGAGGTGGATATGTCTTTAGATTTAGTAGTTAGCAATATTTTGAACACTTGGAATATTTTTTCAGTTATTGTATGTGTTAGGATTAGTGTTTCCATAGCTATTCACATGTTAACCTCTCAATGGACTTACAGACAGCAGCAGGAACCATGGCACTCGAAGAACAAGTCTGTGGCAGAAACAGACCAATTTTTTTTGGAGTCTCATATTAATCAACAGGAATACAAGTTTATTTTACAAACAGAAACACTAGAAATAGATGGAGCTGAAAGTTCTTTCACAATGGTCATTATGATCTGTATCTGTCACAGGATGCTACAGATTTAGTTGTTCAAATGTGTGTGGTAGCAGGGAAACACTCCTATAGTCAACTCTGCAACTAATAAGCATTTCCCTTCATTTTTGAAATCTACGGTAAGGAGAAGGGAAAATAACATTTGTTTCTTCTAGCTGAAGCAGGAAGAATAATTGATTATTTTATTCATCACTTCTATATAATTTTCCTGCTTTGGATACAAGCATCCTTTGTACTTTACAGACAGACCCAATATTTAGAGCCGTTCTACTTCCAAAGCTTTCTGTCACTGAAAGAAATGAGTGCAGCCCAGGATACAGGGGGCCAGAAGGTCTGTGTGCTTGCTGCAGTCTGCATGCACCCTGCTGGGAGAATGCCTGTCCCTGCTCCCCACGCTGGGGATGGAGGTGTCATGACAACTTAGTGACTTCACTACATCCAGCCCAGTGCTGTGCCAGGCCAGGTAGTTCGTGGTCACACCATAAGGAAACAAAACCTTGTGGAGGGGATGCAGCAGGCCTTACAGTAAGTACCGCATAAAGGTGGAGGTCAGTGAAGTCAGTTCATCCTGTTGCCACGGAAGTACATCCTCCCCATATACTCTGCCCTGGTGAAGTCATGTTTAGAATACTGTGTACAGCTCTGGGCTCTCCAATTCAAAAAAGACAGAGATTTCCTCAAAGGAGTCCAGCAAAGAGTCACAAAGATGATGAATGGCCTGGAGCATCTCCTGTATAAAGGAAGACAGAGCAACCTGGGTCTGTCTGTTCAGCCTAGAGTGACAGGCAGAGTGGGGAGCTGATAAATGTTTATAGATATCTAAAGAGAGGTGGGAGGCAAAGCAATGAGGCCAAGCTCTTCTTGGTGGTGCATAGTGATAGGACAAGGAGCAATGGCCTAAAAGTTGAACACAGGCAGTTCCATACTAACATGCACAAGAACTTCTTTATGAGGCCGATAGCGCACTGGGACAGGTTGCCCAGAGAGGTTGTGGAGTCTCCTTCTGTGGAGATATTCAAGATCCGTCTGGATGTCAACCTATTGTAAGGTACCTGCTCTAGCAGGGGTGTTGGACTCGACGATCTCTTGAGATCCCCTCCAATCCCTGCAATTCCATGATTCTGTGGTCCTTTGATAAAATTAAAGATCTAGGTAATAGAAGTGAGGCCAGACATGCATTCATTTATAGAGCTTTTATTGTGGTTCTTTAACTGAGGAGTGATTGTACTCTCACTCAGCTATAGGCAGATGTAATTCAAAAACTACCAGCCTTGAAGACTAACAGCTTGGGATATGACCCATGACTTCATGTACCAGGTAGAGTTATGCTTAAAATCATAAACTGCAAGATGCTGATTTCATGAAACTCAGAATGAAACCTGAATCCATACTCCATGACTTGCTTTAAGATCAGGCAGGGTACTACCAGTTCAAACTGAGCTGAGGTAGAAATTTGGCATTTCTACCTGGCATAGAGCAGGGCATAGAGCTGCAACTGCCTTCCCAATATAGAGAAATGCTCCCAAACTGCTGGAGTCCCTCAGGAAATACTGCACATTCTGGGCTACAGTTTCATTTCTCTGTTTCCAGTGTTTTTCCGTCCCTCAATTTCCAACGCACAGAATCAAAGGGATTGGAAGGGTCCTCTGGAGATTGTCCAGTCCAGCCCCTAATAAAGCAAGTTCCTACTGCATGTTACATGGGAAAGTGTCCAGATTGAAAGGTGAAAATAGTAACTCTTCTTTCTCTATATCTCAGTCTCTCAAAATGCTGAGAAAAAGTGGCAGGAGAAATCTGAGTTTTGAGGTCTAGTATTTGTGTTACCTTGGGTCCCTGTATACGATATAGCAAAGAAATATCATATTAGATTCAGGGCATTTGCTGCATAATTATCTTTTTCTCTGCAGTGATACAAATTGTGTAAATCAAGGTATAGAACAACTGTGTCACAGGCCTATTGCTCATCTATACACATGATTATTCCAGAGGAATATGAACCCAGCCACCAGTGGATGGATAGTCTTCTGATGAATTGTCTAAGCAGAGGTGTCCTGTCATATCAGACACTGCAGAGCAACTCAAACACATGCATGACACTGACAGCACAAGGCAGATTTTCTAGAGTTTTCTCCAGAAGACTCTTCTGTGACTAAAAGGGTGTAAGCATAAGCAGTGACTTACTTCATTCCCCAGACACAAGCTATAGTTTCACCGCTGAGGTACGTTGCAAGCAGAAATTAAAATATATCCAGGTGAGTTTTGCACTAAGAAAAAGTTAGGCTTCAATGTATCTCAAAAACCAGCTCTCTAGCAGTAAGTCTAACTGAGGTTGTTTCACTTGTGAACTCAAGGACCTGGCAGGACTGGCCCTTTGAAGATAGCTACAGGCCTCAGAGATGACAGGAAGGCTTTCTTTGTCTCCACCGGGAATTAGTGACTATGGAAAAACAAAACAACTAATCAGAAATGTGTAAAATCTACATGTGCTTTATGCTTTGTGCTTCCTACAGCATACCTTCTTGGCAATGCATCTTGGGCTAACACAGCTGTCCTTGCTGAGTGAGAATGAATTTTCATTACCTGGTGGTGCAAAACAGGCAGGTCCCACCCTTGGTATTAATGAAGACTTTGAACATGCAAGGACCAATTAAGGACAACAGGATTTGACTCTTTGAGAAAAGTACAACAAATAGAGACAGGAAACAGCCTGTCCCTGTATAAGTGACAATACTCTGTGTTTCCTTGGAAAAGTCCTTTGACTCCTGCCACAGTCCTTGAGGGACTGACCTTGTCAGGAAGGCAATTTGCTGTGTGTGCAATTAGATTTGCAGAAAAGAGAAGAAGGCTGATGTTGAAAATGGGAGAGGATTCACTGCCTGATATTTCTGACACACGCTCATTGCTGCACAGGGCTTTGTGTCCTCCTGGCAATGAGAAAATGGCATCCTCTAAACAGCATCCTCTAAAGCAGTAAGTTTAAATCTGTACAGCAAAACACTTGCAGGCAAACCTTCTGGCCCACCCTGAACTACAGGACTGTGATCTTGCTTGTATTAAACATTATTTGGCAGGTTGAGCTGACCAAAGGCCATTTATTCAGTCAGTCACCATATTTTCAGTGGTGTGTTGCACCAGTAAAATTCAGTTCAGAAGGGCAGAAGAAACACTTCTGAGAAATTCCTGGAACACATCCCATGCTCAAAGAACAAGACAATCTGTAAAAGTTTGAATTATCACTTCCTCAGATCAGAATTGGTGCTGGAAAATTCATCTGGAAACAGCATTGGGCAATCTCTAGGTGAGACAGCTTATTGCAGATCAATGCAGACAACAAGAACTGTGAGAATGGAAAAGTGTTAGGTTTTGTCCTTGCATCTCAGAAATTTGCTGCCTAAATATTTTGTGATCTATACTTAGCACTTGTCTGATCCCCAAAAAATTATGGAAAGGTTCAAGACAATTGCTGTCTAACATGATGCCTTTACAAATTTCCCTCTTAACTGGGAAATGGTTTAATTCCATGACGTGGCTCATAATCCTCCACCACAGCAAGAGTAGTCTCCATCATGATAAAGGATAATAATAAACCACTGCCCCCAAACAAGTATTTATTAACCAGCCCATATTTCCAGAGTTCATTAAGAATGTAGAATTCTGAGTGATTGTTTTAGCTGTTAATTAAAGCTAAGTAGTGGTGGAAAGAAAAAGTAGTTTAGCTATTACAGTATTTCGTTTCCTTACATTTAGAGAGCTTTACTGTTAACTGCTTGACTGACTATAGGATGGAAGTCCTTCCCTTTGCATCTGGAGTATAACAAAGGAAAAATAAGAGCTGTGGTAGGAAATGAGTGGAGACATTAATTCTTTCAGAGTATTACTTAAATAAAAGGGGATGTGAGGGCGGGAAGGAGGAAGGTTTTATTCAGTAAATTTCATCCCTTTCTTCATCAGATTTAGTGAGAAGAAAGAAATGTGATATAGTTTGAACTGCCTGCTAAGAGCTACCCAAAAATGTGAGTATAAACCAAACAGTGCTGTAGTGCAATCTGTGCTTGGGGTTTTGTGTTAAACTGAGAGCAAAACAGTTTCTTACTTTCATTATAATACTAACCACATAACTTAATTTTTTTGAGATTGGAATGTGAAATTTCTGTGGAAATGTATATCACAGACTGTCAAGTCACCAGCCCTCCTCTCTTTCATGTCTCCTACAAAAAAAAAAAGAAAAAAAAGCACTTCCTCTATTTGAATGAATGCAGTTTTGTTTTAGAGCAAACCTAAACTGCAAAATCCTTTGCAGCTAAGATTTCTCACCCTATCTTGTTTTGTACTTGGCTGTTCATTGGTACTCTCCTTGGTTTTATTTTTCTGTATAAAGTACACATCAAACTAAAATAATGTAATTAATCTATTTGGGAATACAAATGGAAATAATTTAGCAATATTACTGAAAAAAATGTAGTGTTCAATTAACTGCTAATGAAGAACTGAATAAATTACATTGAAATTTATTAACTAATTCACCAATTTGGAAGATAATCAGGATTGAAATAATGCACTGAAATATGAAGAAAAAGAAAAAAAGAAAAAGGAGAGTGCTCCTTATGCTATATTAAAGCTAGCCAGAAACTATCCCAAAGCATTAGTTCTTTTGGGATGATTTTCATGTGGAAAATAGAAAACAAACCACACCAGTATCTAGCAATCTTTTTTTTTTTTTTTTTTTTTCTTTTTCTTTTTCTTTTTCTTTTTCTTTTTCTTTTTCTTTTTCTTTTTCTTTTCCTTTTCCTTTTCCTTTTCCTTTTTTTCTTTTCAGTGCACTCAGTATTTTTCTTATAAATCTTGGTTATTTTTTTTCACTATCTGAAAAAGCAAACAATCTGGGGGCATGGGTGGATTTGAAATAATATATTCACTTCATGAACTCAGTACTCTCTTGATATCCTGGAAACAACTTCTGAAATGCAAAGACTGCAGCAGATGGAGTAACTCCTCACTGTGAGTCAAATTCTCCTCTGACAACTCTGTCCTCAACAGGAAAACAGTGCTGAGACTATTGTTAGCCCAAACAGATTAAGTGCATCTGCACCAGGATTAAGTGAAGCAGCAGCAGGGTAAAAAAGAGATGCAGAAATGATGCTGAAAAACAGCTCATAAAAGACCAAAAAATGAAGTTTGCCAGTAATAATCTTTGTTGTCTGTGGAATCAATCCTATTGGATGTCCGTGGATGCTAACAGGAGGCTCTGGAATGGTTTATAGCTCAATCAATACAACTCTTTCTTAGCAACAGGGCATTATTTTGGGAGTAAAGACACTGTGAAGTGAAAAAAGAGACGAGAAACTAGTGACAGAACATCATTTTGCTACTTACTCGTAGTGGGAAGACGTGAGTACAAGTGTAAGAAATACAACTGCCTGCCAAAACTACTGAAGCTCATGTTTTCTTATGGGCCCTTGGGTGCATCTGGAGAAGATGAAGGAAATGCAACTTCCCTCTTGTAAGGGGAAGCAAAATCATTTCCTCTACATTCCATTTATTTCATAACCTATCAGAGTAATCTTTTAAGATGAAAGTGATAATGAAAGGCTGGTGCAACTGAGTTTGCTGTTCCCAAGTTCAGAGTGCCTAAATGTCTGTGTGTAGAGTAACTTAAGCACAGAAAGAAGTAAGAGCTGTCTAATGACTTCTCCTTAGAGATGGTTTGCCATAAGCAATTTAAGCAGGGAAAAAAAAAAAAAAAAGTGCCAGCAGGGACTGCTTGAGCAACTAGTTGACAATGTGCTAGGTAATGCTGAAAAAGGATGAAGAATGTGGGAAAAGTGGGGCAGAGCGAGCCTGCAGCTCAGCTAAATCTAGCTGGATTTGCAGCCAGCCAAATATGGGTACTACTACCACGAAAGTACTTGCAGGCAAGAATCAATTTGTCCAAAACAGCAACAGTTGTTTTTTGAGGCTGCTGTACATACAGAGCATGTATGTGGTTTGTGTGAATGCAGGCAGATGACATATGCAAAACAACATATGCAATCAATTCATCTTCACAGCATGAACAGAGCATATAGCATGCAAAAAATTCACAGTGTCTAGAAGTGTCTCTGGGCTTTGGCTGCTGGATATGAATACTCTCTTCTTGTATAGTAGTGTACCCTCAGGCTGCTGCTTACTGATTTTTCTATGTAGGGAATTTTGCTGGTGTTAAGTACAGTTTGTGATTCAGGAGGCTAACAGTGCTGTGCAGTGGCAGGTCAGGAATGAACAGCTCGAAAATTACACAGGAGAAAATCATCAGCCATATCAGCCAGAAGTGTGTTTGGAACTGCAAACTTAGAGAAACTTCTTGTGCTCCAAAATGGGAAATTAACCATGCCATCTCATCGGTCAGGCTGATGTGACACAGAAAGTATAAAAGTAACAGACAAGCAAAAATTGGCTTTGAAGTAAGAAGGTTGAAGTGCATTACTCTTGAATAATGGGTATATGTCTTTCAAAGATCCTTTCAAAATTTAGAAAATATCTGTTATTCTTGAGCCTAAAAGTTCTTGTTTTTCCCAGTGGTGAGTTAGAAAATGAATTCTGTTGGGGGTTTGTTGCTACTTTATGATATGACACTTAACATTACTAGTTCATGTTCTTAGTCTGCACGTTATCTGGACAGTCCTCAGATCTACACCCTAGAGAAACAATCAGCATTTAAAACTCGTCACAGGAGAGCCTCCATTTCAGACATACGCTATTTTCTTTCTGTGAGTCTCCTGCAGTGGAACAGTGTGCTCAGTAAGATCTTCCCACTGGCACAGGGCAGCTCCTTCAGAGAATATCGTCTGCTGAAGCTTCTTTAAAAACTTTTAATTTTCACCCCTTGGGTTCCAAGTGTGTCACACAAAAACAGCAGAAGGGGCTTGCAAGGAATTCTCCCAGAAGCAGGTCTTCTGGGAAGGGCAGCTCTGCATGGGAAAAGACTCAGCATCCTCCCTAGTGAGCTTAGTAATACATCACAGAATCACAGAATCACAGAATTGCCAGGGTTGGAAGGGACCTCAAGGATCATGAATCTCCAACCCCCCTGCCACATGCAGGGCCACCACCATTCCACCTAATGCTAGACCAGACTGCCCAGGGCCCCATCCAATCTGGCTTTGAACACCTCCAGGGACGGGGCATCCACAACCTCCCTGGGCAGCCTGTTCCAGTACCTCACCACTCTCTCCGTAAAGAATTTCCCCCTGACATCCAACCTAAATCTCCCTTCCCTCAGCTTAAAACCATTTCCCCTTGTCCTGCTGTCACTCACCCTTTCAAAGAGTTGATTCCCCTCCTCTTTGTAGGCTCCCTTTATGTACTGAAAGGCTGCAATGAGGTCACCCCGCAGCCTTCTTTTCTCCAGGCTGAACAAGCCCAGCTCCCTCAGCCTGTCCTCATAGGGGAGGTGCTCCAGTCCCCTGATCATCTTTGTGGCCCTCCTCTGGACCCTCTCCAACAGCTCCCTGTCTTTCTTGTACTGGGGGCTCCAGACCTGGACGCAGTATTCCAGATGGGGCCTCACAAGAGCAGAGTAGAGGGGAACAATCACCTCTCTGTCCCTGCTGGCCACCCCTCTTCTGATGGAGCCCAGGATCCCATTTGCCTTACGAGCTGCAAGGGCACACTGCTGGCTCATGTTAAGTTTTTCGTCTACCAAGACCCCCAGGTCCTTCTCCACAGGGCTGCTCTCAAGGACCTCTCCTTCCAGTCTGTAGGGATGCCTGGGATTCCTCCGGCCCAAGTGCAAAACTCTGCACTTTGCAGTGTTGAACCTCATCAGGTTCACCCGGGCCCACCTTTCTAGCCTCTCGAGGTCCCTCTGAATGGCATCCCGTCCTTCAACTGTGTCAACCACACCACTCAGCTTGGTGTCGTCAGCAAACTTGCTGAGGGTGCACTCAATTCCGTCATCAATGTCATTGATAAAGATGTTAAAGAGCACCGGTCCCAAGACAGACCCCTGGGGGACGCCGCTCGTTATCAGCCTCCACCTGGACATAGAGCCATTGATGATCACCCTCTGTCTGCGGCCTTTCAACCAGTTTCTTATCCATCGAGTGGTCCACCCATCAAATCCACATCCCTCCAGTTTGGAGATAAGGATGTGGTGGGGGACCATGTCAAAGGCCTTGCTCAAGTCCAGGTAAATGACATCGGTCGCCTTTCCCTTGTCCACCGATGCCGTCACTCCATCATAAAAGGCCACCAGATTGGTCAAGCATGACCTTCCTCTGGTGAAGCCGTGCTGGCTGTCACGGATCACACGCCCTTTCCTCATGTGATCAAGCATGTCATCCAGGATGATCTGTTCCATGATCTTCCCAGGCACAGAGGTGAGACTCACCGGCCTGTAGTTCCCGGGGTCCTCCTTGCTCCCTTTCTTGTAAATGGGAGTGACGTGACCCTTCCTCCAGTCATCCGGGACCACACCAGACAGCCACGACTTCTCAAATATGATGGAGAGCGGCTAAATACATGGTATGTGCTCCTCCATGTAACATATTCCCTTGCATCATGGTGAGAGCTGGCCGTGGAGCTGTACATCCATCTCACAGAAGTGGTGGATGCATCCATTTTTGGTATATTTGTTCTGTGCCTACACAACAACCTCCCCACCACAATAACTGCTGTGGAGTCTGTGTTAAAGAGACAGGCCTGGGACAAGCAGACTCAAGCGTGTGTGATCAATAACAGAGCAGGTTTCCCATACAAGGAGTTCTCAATGTGGACATATGAAGGACCAGCTCTACAGTCAGCATTCTCCACCAAAATCCTTTCAGATTAAATTTACATAAGATCAATCATCTCAACAAAATATTTCAGATTTTTTTTCCAGAAGTGAAATTACAGCAAAAAAGTAATCTACCCAACCAACTTAATTATGATATCCAAACAATCTAATATATATCTGTATAAACTGTATCTAAAGCAATGGCACACATTAACAGATGTGGATGTTGGGTGATTTCATTTCATCCTTTTAGAAGCTATTCCTAGTGTCTGCTGCAATGCCTCTCCATTCCTGTTTGCTCCCAGCTGCTTGGAAGGCCTTTGGGCACACAGGCTTGCTGAGAGATACCCTGCCTCTCCTTGGGGCTGAACCAGGCACATACTGAAAGCAAACTCTAAGGATAAAAAGAAACAATGGAAGAGAATCAGCACCCTTTCATGAGTTCACATAGAGGAGGTGCACAGGGCTGCCTGAAGTTGTTTTTGGCTTCTAGATTCAAAATCAGGGGGCAGTAATAATGGTCACTGCTTGACTACTGTCAGCAATCTCAAGAAGAAAGATCAGCTCTGCTTTCTCCCAAGATTTAGATGCACTCATTTTGCAATCAATGACAATCTTAGTGGACCTGTGCTGAGATAAAAGGTGTCAGCAGGTCATAGAGGTTCATTAGTAATACATGTGACAGAACAATCACTTCTGGAGTCAGTGACGGCTCTATCTCAGCAAGAGTCTAAATTCTGTCTAAACTTTAGGCTCCTGAAAAAGACAACAGGGTCCTCTGCATAAATGATATAAGTGGCAGGCAGGTGCAGTTCCTGGATCTTACAAATCAAATACATTTAAGGAGTGAAAACCCTTTCTCACTTTCTCCTGCAATTCACCTTAGAATTCTAATTTCACATTAGAAAATGTTTGATCATTTTGGTGACTGAAATATCCGGCATCAATCTAATATCTACTCAGAGTAATTTTAAAATTCCTGAGATAAAAATTTCAGATGTAGTTTGTGTCCATTAAGCTGTCAGAGGCTCAGAAAGACAGCACTGTGAGTCTGTGGTCAAAGTTCAGGTGCTTTTTCATTCTGACAGCAGCACGTCCAAAGATACACAAACCTGATCCTTCTTTTAACTATGGGAAATTCTTTACTGTGATTGTGGTGAGGTGCTGGAACAGGCTGCCCAGACAGGTTGTGAATGCCCCATCCTGGGAGGTGTTCAAGGTCAGGTTGGATGGAGCCCTCGACAAACTGGTCTAGTGTTAAATGGGGAGGTTGGTGGCCCCATCTGTGGCAGGGGGGTTGGAGATTCATGATCCTTGAGGTCCTTTCCAACCTGGGCCATTCTGTGATTCTGTGATCACAAACATTTGGAGAAAGAGTACAATAATGTGCACAAGAGAAAATGTAGGTTTTCTATAGGTTAAGTCAAGCTTCAGAAAGAAGAAATAAATCTTGAAACACAACTGTTAGGACTTTCTATTCTGCAACCAGAAATTACCATCTCTTTGTAGTTCTGAAGAGCTTACACCATCATAATTGTGCTTGTGTGAATTTGGTAATGTATGTTCAAAGCTGCTTTATTTTCTAAACATGTAAGTGAATCATATAATAATGACATTTATAATTATATGTATAATTTTCACAATTACACCTACTAATCCCAAGGAAAGCTCAGCCACCTATAGGGATTATATACAGTTCACATCAAGTTCTACTGCACTGTTAGTTTCACTACTATCCTTTAAAAGACTAATGTAACCTTTTTAGTCTTTACTATATATGGATTCTGAATCAAAACTACCCCCAAAATAAGAAATCCAGTATTTTTAGCAACCTTCTGGATTTAATGTTATTGGTATTGTAGAGCTGTAGCACTGAAGATTCTTTCTCCATTTGAGAACAGAGAGATTTGACAAGCCAGAAATATTCAGTGAAATGTGCTTGAAAATCATTCTGACTATTGCTGATTTCTACAGACCTCTTACCAGAGGAGGCCATCTTGCTAAAGCAGCACTCACACAACATTGGTTTTGACAGCCAGCATGCTGCAAGAAGCTGACAGCAAACATCCAGACCATCTGAGGATGTGGTCAGCAAGCAAGAGACAAACTGTGATATTTGTTCCTTGCTGTGGAATTGGTAGGCCTGCTATAGGAAAGTGTGCTGTGGAATAGGTGAGCACTTCTGTGGTGTGCACTCAGCAGAAGCTGCACTGCGGGTACTGGGAAGCGGGTACTGAATATCACCATCCAAATCAAGACTTCGGCTCTGTCTGCTAATAGGGTAACTCTATTAAAGTTAGGACATAAATCAAAGGCCATTCCTTGCAGCCGGAGCCTCACAAAGGCAGGCCCAGGGCAGCCCACACTGCTGGGAGAAGGCCGCAGCACCTCTGCTGCTGGGGAGCGTCTGCCCGCCTTCCTGAGCTCCGCCTGTGGTATCTGGAGGAAAGCGGGTTCTCATTGTCGTCCTGCACTCGCCCCAGGAAACATGATATCATTCTCAAACAAAAGCGGGAAAGCTGACAGATCTATTGAGATAGGTGTGGCTGTGATACACACCTAACCCGGACAGCCCCTGTGGAAAAGGCTGCGCCAGGTGGCTCGTCGTGCCCTGCACTTTGCACTGCCCATTTGCACTGCTGATCTGCATAGCCAAATTTTTGCTTTTCCCATGGTCATGACTTCATGAAAATTACTTGCTCTCTATAACAAGGAGGAAAAAGGGAAATAACTGGGTGAATTGGGCTTTCTTTCCCTCTCCATCCATAATGGCAGCAGCACCAGTGCTGCCTGAGCCTCCTGAGGCTGTGGCTGTGCTTGGATCAGTGTGCAGCTAAGCAGTCATGAAACTTCAGCTGGAGAATAGGAATTAGCAAAAAATACGCAGCCTACTGCAGCAATGGCTAAAGAAGAATACTCACAAACTTGCATTCAACAGATTTTAAGTACTTAATTTTTTTGCCTGTATTTATCTATCCTCAGTGCCGAAGTAATTAAAAATTCAGTGACATCTCAAATAAACTAGTTCATAATGTCACTGAGCTAGTAAGATAATGCTAGTTGTGAAAGTTTGAAACTACAAAGTGAGTTACACTACAGTGAGGACTTCTGCCTTTTCATGCTACTTTCTGGTTTTCAGTGCAGCTCAATATGCTGTTTTACAGCATCTTACTTTTTTACTTGGAGATGGACTAGAAGGACCTATGTATCTTTACATCTTAAGGAGTGAGCTCAGAGCTATTGTAGTTCTGTTTTGCAGATTTTCCCTTGCAGATTTCCTTGAAGAAACTCTCTAGAGTATCAAAATATGGGTGGAGATAGTAAGGCTTAAAAGTTGAGCAACTGGCAGCAGCTCAGGAAGGGGCAGGCTTCCTCAGGACTTTGTCTTTGATGGCTTCAGCAACAAATCTCTAACACTACTGTTCCAGGTTCTACAAGCAAGATTTGCTTTAGTGTAATTTTACTGTATACCTTTCTGCATATGTCTCTTGTGATGAGCTGCTGATTTGATAGTTAATCATATTTGCTGATAACACTGAATTGTTCTTCAGTTGCACTTAAAGTGCTATTGATTGGTCTTATATCATGTGGGTATTTCCAGCCTTTTTGTCCACTGACTTCCATCTAAGTTCCAGCTGCAGAATCTTGACCGAAGCTTGTCTAAAATCTAACACTGGAATACCTAAAAGTGCCAACATTTCCTGCTGCACAGCCACAAAGAAAGAAACAGAAAGAGTCAACATCTAGTTTGCAGTGTGAGTGTGTGCATCAACAAGTGACTTCAGTGTTTAGGAAGAGACAGCAGCAGATTGTGAATACAGAACACACTCCCTGATACCTTGCTTCCAGCCCTCCTCCCCTTGCCTGCTGAGGGAACAACTCACAGAGATAAGTGATCACACTGGAGCAGACATGGGTAATTAATCAATAAAGTGATTCCCAGGGTGAGGAGTGGGGAGCTGTGTTGGGAAGCAAGAAGGGCGTGACAGGTCAGCTGTAGATATTAAAGCAAACGCTTACCTGAAATAATCAGGCTGAATCCATAGAGAACCAGAGGTGCCAGAGGGTCCATGCTTTCCAAAATATATCCATCCAGTTCTTACAGCAGCTCATGGAGTATCCTTCCCCTGGTCAAAATTTTACCAGTGGTTCCCCTCCGGCATGCTGGGCTGCAGCGTGTTTACAAGACACGGGCAAGGAACTGCAGCAACAGAGCAGGCTGGAACATTCTCATTGCTGTCTGAGTACAGGGAGTTTAAGTTCCTTTTTCCTGTTTCCTTTGTAGATTAGGATGGGAAAGGCAGGATCTTAAAGGCATTTTTTATATCAGCGGGACTACAGGGCAGTGCAAGCCCTGTCCATCCAGCAATACATCAAAACAGTTATCAGGAGCTGCTGCAGGAGCAGAGGACAGCTGCTGGTTGCAGCCAGCAAAACAGGAACAGTGATGGCATCCTCCGGCAGGCGAGTAGCATCCCAGCACTCAGTAATAAAGCATGAAGCAAACCCTAACAAAGCAACCAGTTGAATCCAGCACAGACCAATGCCAGCCCCAGTCCAGCCAACTACTCCTTTACTTGGTGTGCTTTATTGGAAAATATTTTTCTCTGCATCTGACTATTGGAAACAGACTGAAAACTTGTCACAGTAATAAATCATAACCAGAGTTTTTATGACTTCAGCAAATGCCACTTCACTCTGGGAGGGCCTCAAAACTCAGAAGTAAACATGAAGAAAAATACAAAATAAAACCACAAAAGCTGAGTAGAATTAATGAAATACATGGAAAGGCAGCACTCAGATAAATTAATTTAATTTCAAATAAATGGCAATCATATTCACCAGCTGACTAAGTATAACCCATGACAATGGAGAATTTGAAATCCCTGTGACTTTGCCAAGATGCTAACACTCAGAATGACTTTTACACAAGTATGGAAAAAAAAAGTTCAGCATCATTTTGTAAATGGAGTTTGTGTTCATCATACCTTGATTTAATTTCCTTACGAAGAGACGCTCTGCAGTTGCTGCAGATTTTACAAAGGAAGTTCTTAGCACTGAAGATTGAGTGCCACCTGGATTGCAGGGTAGTACCTGCAGAAGATTCAAGGCATTAAACCAAAGTTGTTCCTCATACCCAACCAAAAATAAAACAGAAACCAATCCATGTAGGAGTTCAGATTGGGTGCAAAAACAGAATGAAGTCTGTACACTACTAAAAATCCTTTTGAAAGGTTTAAGGAGACAGAACACAAGATGTTTCCTAGGTCTGGTTCCTCTGCACACATGCGTATTTTCTCCACACTTGATTTCTGAGAACATTTTCTTCCTCTATTAGACACAAAGAGGAGGTGATTATTCAAATTTCAGTTGCAGGTTAGCCAATATAAGCCTTCTGGTGTAGGTCCCTCCTGTGGCACAATGCTTTGTGTACTGCCAGGCACTGAGTATATCACATTTACCATCTGGTGGGTATCTCTGCTCTGTTGCTCATTTAATCTTCTTCTGATTTGGCATTTCCTCAGTTTCTTTTTTTTTAATTGCTGGGCGATGAGAGGTCAACCAACATTAGTCAAGGACATACATCTGCACATCTCCAGGCTGTCATTCTGAATTTAGTAGATTTTCTGATTTTCTTTCATTCATTCATTCTTTCTTTATGTCTTTCTTTGAAATGAACATAGATGGAAGATAATGCTTGTGGGCTGTTGCTGACATTGATTTTTAAATAGATGGATCAGCTACAGTGGAAGTCCACTTTTTGAAAAATAATTATCTTGAGCCTACTGGTCATTTAATATCCTGTAGCAATGTGGCTGACTCTAGCATAAGAGCAACCAGCCCAGATATGCAATACTTCATATATATAAGAAGACTGCAGAGTCTTGCTGAAGCTGGAAGAGAGGAAAGATCCAGTTATCTGAGTCAGAATTTGACTGGAATACCAACTTCAGCTGGTTCATGTGTTTGTTTGTTTTGGTTCATTTTATCATTCCATTTTTGAAGAAATGTAGAATAACATCTATTCATATATATACACATACGTATTTGTTACAGAAAAGATTCAGCAAACAATTACATAATGTATAATAAGAGTTTAATCTTATATTTGTTTCTCTTTGGAAGACACTTAAATGTCACAGTTTGATTATTTCTTCCACTGAAGTTAAAATTAATCAGATGACAAGCTATTGCCAGACTGCAGAGTTTAAAGGATTTCACTGTTCTATCTTGATTTACTCATACGTGTCTGCCAGCCCCCCTTCCATGGTTTGATATTTACACTTCAGATAATTAGACACTGATGGTTCTTGAAAGTGGCCATGCATATTTTCTGTTGTGTGCTCTATGAACTCTAAAATCTGTTCATTCCTCTGACTACTGAAAGACACAGAAGTGGTAGGAGTCTCTGTTCTCCTCAGCAGGCAGCAGTAACACGACAGCGGGATCCCCGGTGCTTGTCCATCCTGTACTATCCAGTCCTCAGCTGAAGCTGATGGATCCACAAACAGGAGGATCATAAATCTCAGCCTACAGTCATATTAAAGAGTAGAACTAGAAATAGACTTCTGTCAACACCAGATCATCAGCAAAAGAAACTGGGCTGAAAGTGAAGGTATCAGTAAGTCTAAAATACAATACTGACTTATTCATGTTTTGTTGCAATTTTGAGCCAATTGAGGCTGTTAACTTCTGGATGGGTCAATACAGTGAAGCCATAGGCATGTCCACACTGAGTCTTGTAGAAGTGCTAGCACCCCATAAGCTACACCCTTCTGCTTTTCTAAAGGTGTCTGGAGAGACTGAGAATGACTTCCTGCCCCATGTGGTTTTTGAAGTACTTCCTTGGGGATGTTGGTTTTGTTGGTGGTTTGCTGTTGGTTTGCACACAACGAACTTAATACCCATCAACATAGCATGCAAGAGTTTTTAAAATATTAAAGCAGGAAAACAAACTGTCTTTGAACATGTAAATATAACCTAACATTAAACATTGGTTTTCATAACTCTGTTTGCTGAAGGCTAATTTTATGATATGTCAAGTGCTGTGAACTCCTGACACCAGGCCTTCCTCTTTAGATAAGCAGCACGCTTGTCTCAAGGACAACCCATTCATACATGCTGCAGCGCATGGAGATATGCGAAGAGGAAAAAGAAACAATGCCACTCTGCACTTCTTTAATCAGGTAGATGTGTTAGCAGAAAGCACATATCCTCTTGGAGTGTCTGGCTGCATTATGCTTTTTTGGAAACAAGCCATTGCTTTGTCCTTGACTTGATGTTAATATGTGACAGTAAGAGGCGGTAAAGCACCTTCAGGAATTCTTACTCATGGTAATCAGCTAATGTGAAGCAGAACGATCATAAATTACAGACCACAGGCTTCATTTCTTAAACAGACCCTGTTATGCTCCATGGAACATCCCACACCACTGGGGTTAACCACAGCCATTGCTGCCTTGTCCTGGACTTGTCCTGGCCCACCCAGCCAGGGAGGCTGCAGCCAGCAGGAAAGGCCAGCTAGGCATGAGCACTGTGCTGCGGTCCGTAGGGGTCTGTCTTCATACGTGTGGAAACTGGAGGGAGGTGCAGACTTCTGCAGTATGTAGATAAAAGATGAGTAATACCAGTGTGGAAAGTGTAGAGGAACTGGTCATATTGTAGTGGTGGTTATAGGGAAACTTTAAGGTGGGAAGGAAAAGTAACAGTCTGGATATTTTTTTGGCAATTCTTTCTCTTTCCTTGGGAGCCTGTGCTGAGGAGGTGCCTTGACTTCATGTTTTTTCTCCTGTTTCTCAAGTTTATTTACATAGTTAGGATGTTTTTTTTTTGATCAACGTTTTTGTTTTCTTGTCAAAAGTCCTTCACTGTATACAGAACATACCTTAGTCAAAGGGGTATTTTGCTTCTGTGTCTTCCTTGTGAGTGAAATGAAAGGGCATTTTCTACAATGGATATGTGGAAACCTCGGATTTCTCTCAAGGGGTAGGAAGGTTCAAGTGATGAAAGAACACAGCAGTCCTTTAAAGCCACAGTATCAGTACATTGTGAAAGACATCAGCATTGACTAAGGCCAGATGCCTGTACTCTGGATGCTTTGTGAGCCTCCTGTATTTTGCTGAAATGGGCTCTGTTTAAGTTTTATTGTGACCAGTTGTGCGCAGAAGATAAATTAATTCTTGCTTTTTAATTCTTTGCTGAAAAAAGGGACCGACACTATTTTAAGAACTTCTTGGAGAACAAAACTATGAGAAGTGAAGAATCAGCATAAATAAGAAGTAACTAAGCTAGTTATATCCCATTGCCTGTGTGAAAAGGAGAAAACTGCACCCTTGATGTCAGTGCTTTTCAACACCATTGTTTTCTCCTTTGTTCTTTATTGCTGTTTCTCTTAATTTTTCTATGATACAGTTTGAAGGATGAAAGGAATCGATTATTTCCCACTGAAATCATCTCACACTCTTAATGTGATTCTCAAGGAAACTTTGAGTGACCACATAACTGAACTTTACACTGATTTCACCCAGGATGTGAATCTATGCTTAGCTTATTCATTATGTTGCCAAACATTTTTCCCAAAATATGAACTCTCCCTTTTTCAAAGTACGGTATTAAAAAAAAACAGTGCAGGTCACCTGCCTTCAGCAGGTGCAACTTGGTGAGAAATTGTCTATCAAAGTGAGAGAAATACACATCTCTTATTAAGAACTTAAAATCTAGATTTATGTAGAGAAAAAGGACTTCAGTATTTCATGCTAATGTCAATAATTCTGAAAATGATTTAATACAGCAAATCTGAGCACAAATCCAAGCTGTCAAACATCCTCTCTTCATTTTATTTAGCAGAAAAATAATGAACAGGAAGGGAACTGAAAAAGCGTGGGCTTTAATTTGGAATTTTATCTATTATGTATGGTTACTGGGGTGAATGCTAAATGTTTAAGGCTTCCTAATACAGCCATGTCCTTTTTTCTCTTCTTTTCTGGTTTTCAGATGTGCTAAGTTCCCCTCGCCCCACCAGAAGTAGTTTCTATGGCAAATCCATGTTTTGTGTCCAAGAGAAACCTGTTGTACCTTACTTCCTCTTTGCTGCTGAGCAGAAAACTTGAGCCTGATCCAAAGATGCTAGTGGTCAGCAAATCAAGATCAGTCACTTAAAGAGTGTAGCTTTCAAGGAATTCATTTCACAAGAGGAACTGAGCAGGTCATTTTACATTTCTGGCTCATTTTTTAAAAATGTGGGAGGCTTCCTTCATTTCACAGTTTTGGCATCTTGTCTGGTTAGTTCTCCTTCCTGAGATGAAAACCAGCAGTACAGGCTGCAAGTAAGGGCAAGAACTTTCTTTGTCTGCTCCAAATGTCTGCCAATCTCAACAAATGATTGATCAAAGCCGGGATTTGAATTCTGATCATCTATGCAGTTATGTTGAATGGCTCCCCTCCTCCTTAATGGAGAAGAAAATACGAAAACTATTCATTTTGGAAATCATTCAGATCTCCTTCAAATTGATTAGCCTGCATTTTGTAACACTGCTTTAGCTGGAGTTGTCATCTACTACTGTCTGTAGTATTCAGCTGGAATATATTGTGGATGCATCCATCACATAAACTTTGGTCTTATTATTTCTTTCAGGATCCCTTTTTTTCATTCCAGACAATTGCCATATTCATCCCACCCAGGTGCCTTACCAGTATGAGGTGAATATGTTTCTAAGGAGCTCACTTACAGCAGGTCCCTAGCAGAACCATGTAAGAAGGGAGCATCCAAAGGAGGGCTATAAAGGGTCTTGAGGACAAGGTGTTGCAAGATGTTGTTAAGTTTGAAATGGCTGTTTCCATGCAGTGTGTCACCAAAGTGGGATTTGGAGTGAAAGACTAGTGTTCCTAGTATCCTAACATCCAAGTAGCATTTCCCTGGAGAAGGACCAAATTAGGAGGAATATTTTAAGGAAACTGATGTACATGAATCGATGGAGCCTGCTGGAGGCACCTGCAAGTCCTGGAGGAGCTGGTGAATGACATTTATTTCAAGGTGATTGAGGACGGCTCTTGGGATGCACAATGGTGCCAATACCATCTTTTTTTTCCATGTCCTCTATGATGGGACAGAGTGTACCACCAGTAAGTTTGCAGATAATACAAATCTGAGAGTAATGGATGATAGGCTTGCATGTTTCTGGGCAGAGACATTTGATGGGCTGTAGAAGTGGGTGGAGAGGAACATCAAGAAGTTCTAGACGAGTAAATGCTCATTTTTGTACCTGAGGAAGAGCAGCTGAAGCACCAGCACCAACTATGAGCTGACAAGCTGGAAAGCAGCTTTGCTGAGGTTCTGGAGGACAAGAAGCTAGCCAGGAGACAGTAGTGTGCCCTCACAGCAAAAAAAAAAAAAAAAAAAAAAAGCCAACAGAATCCTTGGTTGCATTAGAAATACCATTGTCTTCAGTGGGCTGTGGAAGGTGATCCTTCCCCTTACTCAGATCTTGTAAGACAAATGAGCAGAGCAGTTTTTACATTTCTTCACTGTATAAATGCTGCTACTTAATCCACATCACCTCACTGTGAAGGCATAGCATAAAATAGACAACAGATAGTCATATAGCAGGAACCATGCTATTGAATTACAAGACTTGATATACAAGGAACTCTGGAGAAAAAACGCTGTGTGTTTGGTGTTTAAACTTGACTGCAAAAAACAATAAGGTTTAGTGAGACATTAGAAACAAACTAGATATGGGTGCAGTGATCTCAGGTCATAACTGGGAATGATTTCTTAATGAGTACATTTAATCTCCCACTGGGAGATAAAATGCTCTCTTTGTGGCTCATTCATTCCAAATCTGTCATTTTTTTCAGCCAGGAATATTATGAGGAGTATGACTAAAGCTGTAAGAGTGATTTGTTAAATGGAGGAACAATCAAGAAGATTCTCTGGTAGAAGCAGGCAATCTGGAGACTTCCAACAGAACAAGAAACAAATCAGCATTTTAGAGAAAACATTTTTATGATAGGCATCTCCTGGGGAACACAGCAAAAACCCATAAACTTTACCCCACTATCCTACAGAATTGCTGCCAAGGACTAAAACCATTCCCTGCCCCAAGTGAAAGGGAATTTAAAGCAGCCTGTTTATTCAGCATGCTGCTGCTTTCCATTGTTCATTAAAACATGTTATTGTAGAACAAGTGGAATTCAGGAGACGATCTCACTGGTTGATGGTTTGATTGGTGAGAATATTAGACTTCAACTTTATCTCAACAAATAATGGGCTCTCTCTGGAATAGCTGAAACTTTGTCAGGAAGGAAGAAACATTAGTGTGAATTTCCCCTAGATAACATCCCCTAGTTTATAGAAATCCTGTTCCATTATACCTAAATATTATACAGACATAAATTTAGAGAACAACAGCATTTACTGAGCTGAATTTGGAAACACAGCGTTCTCAGCAACAATCATCAGAGTGTTTGTTTTACGTACTTCTCCCATATACTGAAAACAGCAATCACAGATTTGAAGAAATTGAAAGACAAAGACAAAAACACACAACTTTTATTTTAATATTTAGAATATTGTCTGCTACAGTTTTATGAAGTAGAGCACACACTGCACTTCTTTTGCCGGAGAACTCATCTAAGCCAGTAGTAATACAGGCCCCCCCTCTTTCGGTTTGAACTATTTTTTAAGTTTACTGCCTGACTGGGATTCACACCTAATACTCTATCTTTTTTTCTTTGCTCAGCACTATTTTACAATGTGCAAAGTAGATGAAATTATCAGTAGTTTAAAATACCTGTAATGTAATTATATGCCTCTATTCAATGTTTTTTTTCTAGAAACTGAATTTACGTATGACACTACAGCTTGAAACCTGCAGAAGAAAAAACTACACAGAAAATACTTCTTTTATTGGTGAATACCACAAAATCAAAGAGCTCTGCACAAGGTTAATGCTAGCTGCATTTTGCTACATTTTACCACATGTTCTTATGTTGAAGATGTAATAAGGACATGCCTTAGAAGTTAATCAGTTCTCGAGTGGGAAATGAAAAATTGCAGACAGATCCTTAAAGAACATTTGCTTTTATTTTAAATCTTTAAAACATGAAACAATTCTGACTTAAGAGGAT
Organism: Phasianus colchicus; assembly: GCF_987193195.1. Lineage (NCBI taxonomy): Eukaryota > Metazoa > Chordata > Aves > Galliformes > Phasianidae > Phasianus > Phasianus colchicus. The sequence goes on along the minus strand of NC_143476.1, from coordinate 38,700,905 downwards.
GCTTGCTGTCCTTAGATGCTTCCTTTAGTTGTTATAAACTGCTATATAAATAGGGAAGGTATACTGATATAAAAGACAATTACACATCCACTGCGTAAAGCAAACTGAGGCTTCACATCTGAGATACAATCCAGTAATAGGCCTCGGTAAAATATTATAATGACTTCACAGTTAAATTATGGAGTATTTCCCTTTTAGTTCTATATGTTTCTAAATCGAGAAGCTTATTTCTGAATATTTTCAAACGTTGCAAAAAGAGGAGAACTTTTCAAAACTAAGATTTTTATGAACTTGGAAAAATATTTTTTAAGAACATGTATCACAGTAGTGGTGAACTAATGAGCTCAGAAGTCCATCTTTTTGTGCTGCCTATGCACATCACTCATTGTTGGTCCACTGGGTCAGGAAGGAAGTGCTGGGGTTCAGCTCTTGGTGTTCTGTAAAGCTTCTATGAGTGCTTTGTTGTATTCTGTGACCAGCTTTCTCACGTTCTTCCTTACTGGCTGGTAGTTGCTCTCCTGACTTTTTGTTGCTATGACTGTTTTAAAGAATTAAGGAAACAAGCTGCCAGTATAAATATTAGCATAATTAGAGATCATAAGGGAAACATAATACAGTAAGTTTCCTTCTGCAAAAACTATCAGGAGTTGCAAATAATGGAAAAAACTCTAACTGGATGTTAAAGATTTGCATCAATTTACTAGCTGCCATCTCATGCCAAATATGATAAAAAGTCAATTTTGTTTTCATATACATAGGCAATAGGTTTCATGTGGAAGACTCTGCCCACTGTTATGCTGAAAAAAACCCAACAACATTCCAAGGCACTTGGCTGTTTAAAGCCATGTGTTTTAGCACTTCAAATCTGTGGCCAGAAAAATCCTTGTCCAAGAAAACAGTAGCCGAAGCAGATGTGCAACTCTGTGTAAGACTCTGCTTGCAAAAGTAGGTAATACATTACAGCGTGTTAGGAAGAGCTTTTAATATCCTGCACATTTTTTCCTCTTGGTTTCTTTTAAAGCTTTTCTTTTTAAAATATAATAAGATCAACATTTTTTGCCTTAATAAAATATTCCTGCATAGCTTCATCCTCAGAAGGAAAGGGCTGCAATTCTATTTTGCTAGTATCAGCAGGCTCTTCAACTGAGTCCTATGACCTGCCAAGGAGTGACCATGTCCATGCAGAGGCAAGCTGCAGCTCATCAGAAAGCTTCACATCACTAAAAAACCAGATTCTTATTCTATGAGCCTAGGAAATGTCTGAATACATTTACCTACTTCTATCTCAAAGAGCAGCAGGATACCCAGAGGTTAAAGATACCTATAATCATAATGTAGCTAATCTTTTGGCAGGAATCTGAAAAGCTAAAGCCATTAGCATTTGGTCTTCATTGCTGAGTAAAAAGAATAGTCTAAGCCAATCTAAACTACCTATTATCATCTGTTTTTCATGTAAAAAGGAATTTATTTTTTCACTCAAATTAAGTCATTCTACTAGCCTTCAAGTGCTATTGCTAAACAAATACATTTTTTCCATATAATATTCTTAAAGAATTCAAAATGGAAAACATATAGATATATAAATTCACTACATACAGAGAATAAAATACATTTTTGTCCAAGAACTAGCAAGTCTTTCAAATAATTAGAGCACTCATCAGATATAAGAAATGGCATACCTGATATATGAAAAAACAAGACTAAATTGCTTTTTTGTTGGTGGTGGTGGTGGCGGCAATGTCCTGATGACTAGAGTACTATACAATTGCCTGAAATACATTATTTTGATATGTTCTCTGGCGTTTAGCAATATCCATTTCCTAAAACAGTGCTGATAGTCTACATAGTTCATTTCTGCTATCACATTTTTACTATGAACATATAGCAATGATTACATACATCTTTGAGATTTTGGATTTTTTGTTCTCTAAGTAATTTTTAAAAAGGGAATTTACTATAGTGAATATAGAGTGCAACCATGCCCTACTCAGACCTCTACAATAGCCATGCAAAATAGTGCAAGACAAGAACTATCAACTCTAAATAAAACAACTTTGCTGCTAGTTTTAAGAACTATCTTGTAAAAGTCACTTGCAACAAATAAGATTTTACTGGTGTTTTGGAAGCTCTTGGCTGGAGAAGGATTAGTCAGAGACAGTGGAACACACCTCTAATTAGCACCGTGCAATGATGCATGGCACTATAGTTCTCCCACTTGAGCCCATTTTGCAGCTAAAGCATCTCCTTGTCACACTGAATCACTTGTATCTGTTTTACCCCCCATTGCACATTTCCTCTTCTATGTAATAAGAAATATTTAAAATGCGTGAAATCTGTTTTTTACTTTTTATCATTTACCATGCCACATAAATTTTAAAACAATAATATGCTTAATGGATGAATTCAGACTGCACATCTGATATAAAGATGATCTTTGTAAGAAACTCAGTGGCAAAACGTACTCCACAGGAAAAAGGTGAGTCTGCAAGATAAATTTTGATATTTAGGACACATTAAAGTTTCAGGCCACACACACAAGTTTTGCTACATAGATAGCTGCCATAAAACCAGATATTTGCAAAGCACAGCCTTTCCCGCCCTTCTCTGTCTTCTGCTCCTCATTCCATCCTGTCTTATTTTGCTGGAGGAAACAGACTTCTTCCTCAATTACTACAGTGTGAGAATTTCACTGTATTTCTTAAATAAAAGGATACATTCCTTCATCATAAAGTTATTTTGCTCTAGGTGCTGCCACTTCCTCTCCAAGTTCATAAGCTGAAAACAAAAAGAAAAGAGTCAAAAATGAAAATAATTACACATCTACCTTGTACAAAGAATCAGCCAAAAACACTGCTCTGCAGTCTACTACCTGATAAGATCAAGGTTACTTCACAAAAAAAGAAAACCAAACCAACCAAACAAACCCAACGGCAAAAAGATTTTTAAGCTGCTAATGATTGACCTGTATATAATTTAGCACCTCATACATTTATTTTTTGCTATTTATGTGGAAACATTGCATATAGATTTAGTAGTACCTGGGGGGAAAAAAAAAACAGACTGAGAACTTGAGATTGTAATTATGCAGGTAAATGTAAGTCTGAGGTAAAAAGATGAACTCTACAGACAGATATTAATTCTCATACTTTGTATCATTAAATTATCTCTTTTTAAAATCAGTAAGATCCAAAATCACCAAAGATACAATGTTTCCTGACACTGTCTTGGACTCTGAGCTACAGGGAAGAAACTTCCTTTCTTCCATAGTTAAGTTTCCTGTCTGATGCCAGAAGCTGTGATAAGAACAGAGCTGCAGGGAAAAGATTGTAGGAGTGTGGGTTAACTGCTGGCACTTCTTCAATACATTCAGCATCAACAGGAAACTAATGTGGACATTATATCGATGGCTGCTTCCTTACAATATGATTTTATAATATTTGTTCTTCTGATGCTACTCTTCAAGATTCTGCATTTCAAGATATGAGATGTTATTTCTAAATACAAAAAGCGAAAACCATTCTGAGACTCAATTTCCACTTTAGTGGAAAATACAGCAAGAATTTAAGAAACTATTGCTACAATTATTCTTAAGCTAGAAGATTTGAAACAGTTGCTATCTTATGCAAATTCCATAGTGAAGAACTGGTTTTCTAGCGCACTGGTGCACTGCACTCAAGGCAGACATTTATTTGCATGGTATTTCTGACTAACAGTCTTTACTGCATTTTTGTAGATGCACCCACCTACAACACAGCTAGGAACAGAGACTAGTTTAAAATACTGTGTGACATATATCAAAGAAAATATTCAGTGCATCTTAGTACCAATTCCTTGAAGGTCAGAACTTAACACTGTTTGCAAAACTACCCAAAGCCTCAAAATATATAAATGCTAACTGTGCTTCTAAATACTTGATGCATATCGACTAATCAGCTGCTTCCAGTTTATACCTTTGTCCTTTGACTTTCACACATATGACATAAAAAGCAAAGAAACAAATCCATTTTGCACAGAAATGGAATGGCTGCATCCTAACAAACTGAAAAAATAATGTACAATTACCATTGTATTTATTTTTTTGGCATCACTCTGCAAAAAGTATCTTAAAGCTATCAAGCATTTAAAATCTGATTTTGGTATTAAAAACATAATATTCTGAAGTTTTGCAGACTTCAGAGATTTGTATAATCATCACAACAATCACATGCTATATGTGTAGTGTGCATCTTCTTGATTGGAGCCACCTTCATGTTTTCACTTGTTTGATCCATAAGGTTTTTACTTACTCACTTAGAACTTAATAAGTTCTCAATAATCTAGAACAATAAAACTGAGTGAAAAAGAGAGAAAATAAATAAATCCCATTCTCCAGAACATATTATTTTGAGGTCATTTATTTCCCTTCTGTGCATTCACACCTGTATACCAGTAAAGTTCTTATGCCAAAATGATAAGAATTAATGAGAGCTTATAATGGAAGAATCAAAGCGGCTCACAAGTTTGAAAACAGCTTCCTTCTTGATTCACTTCTGAAATGTACACATACACTGAAGTTGCTTGGGGCTAAGGAAACCCAAACAAACCCTATAAGCTCAGCATACTGCCAAGAGCACAAGGACTATGAAAAGAAAAATAACAGTAGAGGTTGCAAACAAAAAACTTATCAGCAGAACTTCAAAAAGGAAAGTGATCTGATCTAACTAATAGGAATTTTTTTTTCTTTCTTTCTTTTTACTTTCTTCCTAAATGAGTTCTCAAAACTTTGCAAACAGTGGGAGGGGGAGAGTTCTGAGCAAAACTGATGACAACACTTAAATAAAGTATTCAAAATTTTTAAGCTTAGAAAGACTCATGCTTAGTAATTTTGAAATCCAAAGCTTACAAAAAATTTATTGGTACACTATTAGTTTCTGTTTAAAATTGAAAATTTGGCTATGCATTTTCAGTGCATACTTTAAATTCTTCCTGAGAAGGAATAAACTGGCTCAGTTCATACAATGCTTCATGTGTATGAGGAAATGAAATTGGGATGGAAACAACATAAATGATGGTCTGTAGCTTGAGCTGTACCTGAGAATAAGTCTCATTCTCCTGCAGCTCTCTCTTTAGGGTCTCATATTCTGCATTCAAGGTTTCCATTATTTTCTTGAAACAGTGGCTAAGTTTTGTTAATTTTTTCTTCTCCTCCTGTAGTCTCTAGTTGAAAAAGAAATACAAACAGATGAATGGGTGAATTCATTTGCTCTGGACTAGAGACAAATTATTTTCATTCAACTTTCAAGATGGTAACAACTTCTTTTAGAACTATTAAAGAAGTTATATTAATTTTCTGTAAACAATGTATGCCCTATTACAATGTAACATTCAACAGTTATGAACAAGTTGTCAGCCCAGACAGTACTGTATCTGGACAAGTATGAATACCAATCTTAAGAATTTGTAGGGAATTTATTACCAGTGAAATAGGAACTGCTCTACGTGGAGTTTGTTTCCAAGCAAATTATGGACAACACAGTAATTTTCTTTTTTTGTGCGACTTTTGTTTAGATTGCTAAATTCAAGCTTACAGGCAGTCATAAGTTACAGCAGAGAAGATCAGAAGAACCAGTAAAATAAAAGGGAAGTTCTGTGGGAAGGAAGTTATCAGAAGGGATCCAGCTCATAGCCTGCCACATGTACCTCAATAGTAAACGTAGATTACTTTTCTAAGTGCCTGTAAACAAAAAATCCCCATATATTCCATACAATTCCAAGCTGCACTCCTATTATTACCTTTTTCTTCTCTTCTCCTGATGCATTTAGAGCTGGCAGATCTTTATAAACCTCCAAATCTACTGTGGTTTTTTCAATTCTCTCTTTAAGCGAAGCCAGTTCATCAGTCATCTTGCCCTCCAGAAGTTCCATCTTCTGCAGGTCCATTTGCAGCTTCTGACTTTCTATAACACCAAACACACAATCACTAGTGACTTTTTTTGTGAGCAATATAAATAGCCCTTGCATATCTCCCTGATTTTGACATGCAGGGAAACGTTAATGAGAATGAAAGTACAAAATTCAATCTTCACAATCATCCTGAGCTCCAAACTAATAAATTATTGTATCATATTCAATAAGTGAAGAATAATGGAATTACAGTGATTTTCCGTATCATAGCGTGGTATTTCTATTTTAAAGTTGCTTGTAGCATCTGTCAATTTAACATTTTAAAGCAGTGGGAATACCTTACTAAAAGTTGGCTGTAATAATGCAATTTTAAAGATCTACTTATATTAGTTTTTTAGTCTGGTATTGCTTTTTTTTTGTTTGTTTGTATATAGTAAGCCTTCTTTTTATGAGATTAAATTGCCAGTTTTTCTTTGAACATTGACTCAGCAAAGGAAAATTCTTCCATATCTCCACAGAAACAAGAATTGTCACAGCTTACAAAATGAGCATGTGAGATAATACACGGCATTCACTTCTGACAGTTGGTTAGAAAGGAACAATACAGGTAATGAATGAAGTTAGGAGTATAGAAGGACTAGATAGGGGTAGATGTTTTTTTGGTTAGCTGTCTGCCTTCTCATTCTTGTGTTTTCCTTATAGTCTTGAAATTTTAAACACACGGATAAGCAGTCATACATGACAGAGCCGTGCCTCACTCAGAATATTAATAATGCAGAACCTTTCTATGTTCCAGCCCATCAGGCAAAGTGAGCATTGGAAGAGATGAGAACTCCTGGTAAAGGCTGAGCATCATGCTCCACATGTAGGTTTGTGCTGATTCACTAGGAAAAGAGTAGGAATATTTTCTTCCCAACTTAACCAAGGCAAGAGCCTACAGCAGAAGGAAGTGGAAATGCATGTGTGAAGAGGAAGAGCTCACTTTTCTAGAAACTGTGGGTATCTTTTCCTTAGCAGAATTATTTGGGAAAAATCTCACCTCATCAAAACCTTAATAAAACAAGATTTTGGTATTCATTTCTCCTCCTCTGTAATTATGCCACATATGCATTTCTTTAGAGTGAAATATTGGATTCAAAATTTTTTGCTCACAATAATAAACTAAATGATTAAAAAACAAAAACAAACAAAAAAACAACGCAAGCCAAGATTTTTATGTTGAACATGCAAATACCCAGAGGAGCATAAGGTAAATTTACCTTCCATAAGGTAAAACTGAAAGGGTCCTTTATATGCAAAAGGCATTTATATAAATTCTAAGAAGTTCCATTCTGGAAAAAAGGAGGATTTAAAAATAAAGGGTTGGAACTGCTCTGGTTGACTTTGCTTCAATGTTTATGCATCCTTCCAACATAAAGGACTATTTCTAGAATATTCTACAACTGTCTATACTTGGTGGTGGCTGGTATTGGTCAGTGTCAGACCCCAAAGCTAAACTGAACAGACCACCACACTATTTCTTGTTTCTATGGATCTGGTGGTTTAAAAACAAACAAATGCTTATGAACCTCTATAAACCAGAGCTTTAGCATTAAAACCACCAAAAAATAAAAGTATATAAAGAATTCAAATTAGAGGGAAATAGCTGCAAAATATATTTAGATTTTAAATACTTACTTAGACCTAATCACAATACAACACATACAGTTGCACTAATATTAATATTTTATTACTTTAAAATTACATATAGTTGACTTAATAGAATTTATTTCACATGTAAAGAAATAGTAACATCACATGTGTCATGAAGAATTACATCACATGCCTTGAAGAACTTATAGACTGTTCTGTCTGTGTACTGACATATCTAAGGTAATGCAGCAATGGGCTACACTTACCCACTCACAGTTTTTGGAGAGAAGGGAAGAAAGTGGAGAAGGCAAATTTTATTCTTATCTACTAGCAGCCTCAGTGAAAACAAAACAAAACAAAACACGAAACTTAAAAAAACTCAAAACTTCTCTCAGGGAAGTGACAGGAAGAGGATACAGCCCAGTTCCTTCTGATACGCCATGCAGTTGCAGCATCTTGCAGGCAGTATGTACACAGTAGCAAATTTTAAGACCAAACTGTGGTGACCCAGGGAAATGTTTTTGAGAAACTATGCCATCAGCACTTTTGTTTACTCTTCATGGTTTCCTTTCTTGCCTTTTTTTTTTTTTTTTAAATTACTCTGCTGATGGACTTTTTATATCTTTGCCATGGCATGAAAATCCAGGTTTTAATAACAACAAAATAATCCTGAAAATGATTGTGCTATAACTCAGGGACCAAGAAGAACTGAAGCTATGCAAACTGAACAGTCGCTATTTTTTACAGAATCTGAAGTTGCTTACTATAATATCTGTGACTGCTTGCATTCAGAACTTTACTTCTAAGTTGTTTGAATTTTCTGCTGAAAATTATATACTGTAGCTTTCTTTGCTCTCACATAGAATGAACTATGTTCTTCCATTTCTTCTACACTGCTTGTTTTTCCTTATACTGTAAAATATAAGAATTGCTGCTTACGTCAAAGAACAAAGTCTTATTAGAAGCTGTAACGTCTGAATTGTTTTTTAAAACTAAGCTAGAGCCATAGACTGCATATTTGCAGACAAGTGAATGCTAAATGTACAAATGGACAAGAGAATAATCAATTTCTGTAATATTTTTTGCATAACAACTTACAAATATCTGCTTTGCAGTTACAGCATAGGCTCCCATTTTGAAAATTTTTACCAAGTACAGCATGTAATAGCCTTCTAACAAAAAGATTTATGGTTCTTCATTCCTTCCCGTTCCTTTCAGCCAAACAAATAAGGAAAAGCTTGCTGAACCAATAATGATATTGGCAAAGGCTTAGAATTACAAGAACAATTCCACTCTAACCTGTATTAATGAAGAGCTAAATAGATACCTCATGCAGATATTAAAAGAAGGTACTGTCTGCTTTTTGAAACTACAAGCATGGTATGCAAATTCCTAAAATTTAAGTGCTTGAGTATTTCCAAAATGAAGTAAAAAAATTAACATTCACTTAGCAAAATCAAAGCCTGAAAATGTGAATTTGTGGTATTCACCACTGTTGTTAGTTAATTCTCCCCTGGGACAGACCCTGTTAGAAAACCACAGTCTATGTTTAAGCGCTACTAAGAACTACATTTACAAATAACACATGGTTTAGATAGATTGTGAAGAAAATTATTTCAAGATGAATATTAATAACATCAGACTTCTAGCTTATGGAACTTTATGCATATATATTAAAATATATCTGTTTAAAATACACTTGAGCAAACAAGCTGATAATTTAGAGATAAGAATAAGCAAATACTTTTGAGAAATATAAATAACTTATTACACGAGTTTAAATTTATCAACCTGACACAGTGTTTCACAACATTTATAGATCACTGATTTTATAATTATTAATGTAACAACATAGGTCATTTTCAGTTTTTAAAGGAATGAATTTGAAAATCCATTACTGATCTTACCTGTAATCAGATACTTAGCAGTGTTCTGTGACTTCTGCATTTCAGTTGATTTGAAAGTGAGGTCTTCCTGCATAATCTTCAACTCTTGATTGGTAACAGATGAAATTTGTTTCATATGGTTCACATTCTGTGCATTATCAACAAGAATACACTTTATCTTTGAATCTACAAATGTTAACTGGACAATTGAAAACCTCCTCTGTTTATTGTTTGGCTTTTCTACTACAAAGACTGAAACAGTGGATCAATTTAAATGTAATGAATTTTCACTCTGTCAGTTTTCAATAAAAAATGTAGTGCTAGACCAATGAAGATTAAACAAAAGTTTATCTTTTTAGTTTTAAGGATAAATTGTGTTGCCATATCAATCTCTTCTAAAGCAAGTGTTACTGCCCAACATATTCCTAAACTGAAACAAGAAACAAAGTGTTGATATAATCAAAAATTACTCAGCTGAAAGATCTCTTTAACAACAACAACAAAAATCTACAGGGACAAAAAATGTTAACAGGTAAAGTGTTTTGAAAGTGCAAAGAAAGGCAGATGGCAAGGGGGAGCATTTTTCAAAGTATTTACATGAAATAATACATAGCAGGGTATATCAGACATAATTAAATACATCAGAGAGACAAATGGAATACTACCAGTTTTATTGGTTAGTGGTGACACAGTATCTTTCAATTGAGTATATTCATAGATTTTTAGATAAACAAAGTACTGCAGCAATTCTAGTTTAAAAGTTTAAATAAAATAGTGTTCATTACAGCACATACAGTACTTACATATGCACTTTTTTTTTCTGGTCACAAATATTCAAAAGTCGTTCCCCAGAAATAAAGAGAAATTAAATACATATTTTTACTACAACTATATGTGGTAGTTTGTCTTGTTTGGTCATTGTAAGAGATTATTATGCAGATACTTAACTAGGAAAAAAATATTAAAAACATCACCTTGCTTTATTCATTCATTCTACTGTTCCACACTTCTAAACACTTATTTCTGACAGGAAGAGGGAAATGCACTTACCCTACTTGAGTGCTCCAGGAGTGCAATAATACTGGCTTCTATTTGGGTCTTTCGCTCCAGTTCCTGATTCTTTACCTCTTCAAAAGTTTCAAGAAAATCTATGTATCAACAAACATGATAAAGAAGGCTGCTGTTTACAGGGATACATCATAAACCTTGGAGTTCTCTCTTACAGCTTTGTATTAAATTGATATGATGTACATGACAAGCTACTTTGATATTAGTAGTCTACTAAAAAAAGCAGGTGGTACAGTCTTTGAAACCTGTCAAGGGGCTGAAATAAAAAACAGCCATTTTTTCTCCCCATACACATATTTGCCTAATGACATGAGGTCACCTTGAGGTTTAAGGTGAGGATTTCCATTCTATGGGACAGGACTTTCATCACCATCACTTCTGATGCTTTTTTGCACGTCCAGCACAGCATTTGCTGGTATTCATTTTTCTGAAAGCTAACAAAATAGGCAACCAACTAAGGGAAACAGGCAACCTTACTGTCTTCAATGGCTTGAACTAAATAACAAACTCTGATAAGGACATGAGACTATTATCCATCTGGCATCATCTCTTTCTTGTTGTTTATTGTCCTTTTGCTACTTCTCAGTCTTCTATGGTCATTCTCGTAAGCATGCAAGTGAATCTGATGAGACAGCTGTAATGTGTTCCTATGATGTTTGATGAAAAGATTTGAAAGATGCTCTGAGTATTTGTGGATGTGTTGCAAGCCTTAAGATATCAATTACCTTGTTCTGAGACAGACTATAAACTTCTATGCAAAGACCCGGAGATAGCTTCTCTTCAGCTCTAAATTCATTGCTAAAAATACAATAAAGTCTGTATTTTAATGGAATTAGGCCTAACTTACTGTCCATGCTTTCTTCTCTCTTCTTCAGCTCCTTATGTTTCCAGTTTTCCTCATCTACAAGAGATGTAACATCAAATTAACATTTCATCATCTCAGTTCTGGATCCCTTTAGGTAGGAGAAAATTTTAAAAAAGTAAAATCATAATGTGTAAAAGTAGAGAATTCATTCGATGTCATTTAATATTGTCACATCAAGTGGTTACAAATATATATATTTATATTTAAAAAGATAATTATCTTAATAAACCAGTCCCTGTGCAATTTTAAAAACCTTTTGGAAGTGAGGATTTTTGATAAATAAGAGTAGGATAGGTACTTGGCTTGAAAAAGGAAGGTGGCAGGATTTTTCGGAAAGTGAATTTCAATAATAGAAAAAAGTGCTTTCCTGTCCTTGGGTACCATGATTTATTAAACTTTTTGCAGCTTTGTTTAACATATTGGCCATTTCAATGACACTGGCTTGTATTAAAATAGACTGTCATTAGGACACGTAGCCTCTAAGCTATAGTGCGACAATCTCAGGAAAAAATAAGCAGGGAAACTCTACAAGCAATGGGATAGGAGAATAAAATGCAAAGAACTTTTTCTACAGTATGTTTAAAAGATATTTTCCAACACATTCTTCACAGTCTGTTAGGAGCAAAGAATGTAATACAATAAAAAATTCAGTCCATCTTTTCAGTCCAGCAATTGACTAAAGGTGTGGGATTCTTAAGCCTGGAGAAGACTAAGAGGGGATCTCATCACTGCTCATAAATATCTAAAGTGTGGCAGTCAAGTGGACGGGTCCTGGCTCTTTTCAGAGGTATACAACAACAGGACAAGGGGCAATAGGCAAAAACTGGAATACAACAAGTTGCCTACAAACACAAGGATGAATTTCTTTACTGACAGAGTGACAGAGCACTGGAACAGGCCGTCCAGAGGTTGTGCAGTTTTCTTCTTTGGAAATATTCAAGATACATGTGGACACTCTCCTGGTCAACCTCCTGTAGGAACGTACTGTAGCAAAGGGCTTGGATTGGATGATATCCAATCCCTACAGTTCTGTGATGTTGTAGAGTACACTAGTAAAATGGAAGACCTGTGTTTTGAAATATGCAATTTAAATACTGAGCCAGAAGTTGACTGGGGGGAAGAGGGAGGACAGGAATTTCAAGGACAAATAAGAAGACAAGAGAGAAGTGCCTTAAAGCATAAAACAATTACTAGTTTTGCTACCAACTTACGAATGCATTGGTTATTCTTTTTGTTGCCACACATACCATTCAAGTACACAGTCAAGTTACATGTTATACATTTCCATAAGTTTGCTATAGGCACACAATCACAGAATCACAGAATTGCCAGGGTTGGAAGGGACCTCAAGGATCACGAATCTCCAACCTCCCTGCCACACGCAGGGCCACCAATCTTCCCACCTAATGCTAGACCAGGCTGCCCAGGGCCCCATCCAATCTGGCCTTGAACACCTCCAGGGACAGGGCATCCACAACCTCCCTAGGCAGCCTGTTCCAGTACCTCACCACTCTCTCTGTAAAGAATTTCCCCCTGACGTCCAACCTAAATCTCCCTTCCCTCAACTTAAAACCATTTCCCCTTGTCCTGCTGTCACACACCCTTTCAAAGAGTTGATTCCCCTCCCCTCTGTAGGCTCCCTTTAGGTACTGAAAGGCTGCAATGAGGTCACCCCACAGCCTTCTTTTCTCCAAGCTGAACAAGCCCAGCTCCTTCAGCCTGTCCTCATAGGGGAGGTGCTCCAGTCCCCTGATCATCTTTGTGGCCCTCCTCTGGACCCTCTCCAACAGCTCCCTGTCTTTCTTGTACTGGGGGCTCCACACCTGGACGCAGTACTCCAGATGGGGCCACACAAGAGCAGAGTAGAGGGGAACAATCACCTCCCTGTCCCTGCTGGCCACCCCTCTTCTGATGGAGCTCAGGATCCCATTTGCCTTCCGAGCCGCAAGGGCACACTGCTGGCTCATGTTAAGTTTTTCGTCTATCAAGACCCCCAGGTCCTTCTCCACAGGGCTGCTCTCAAGGACTGCTCCTTCCAGTCTGTACAGATGCCTGGGATTCCTTTGGCCCAAGTGCAAAACTCTGCACTTTGCCGTGTTGAACCTCATCAGGTTCACCCGGGCCCACCTTTCTAGCCTCTCGATGTCCCTCTGAATGGCATCCTGTCCTTCAACCACATTGACCGCACCACTCAGCTTGGTGCCATCAGCAAACTTGCTGAGGGTGCACTCAATTCCGTCATCGATGCCACTGATAAAGATGTTAAAGAGCACTGGTCCCAAGACAGACCCCTGGGGGATGCCGCTCGTTACCGGCCTCCACCTGAACATAGAGCCATTGATGACCACCCTCTGTCTGCGGCCTTTCAACCAGTTTCTTATCCATCGAGTGGTCCACCCATCAAATCCACATCCCTCCAGTTTGGATGTGGTGGGGGACCATGTCAGAGGCCTTGCACAAGTCCAGGTAAATGACGTCGGTCGCCTTTCCCGTGTCCACCGATGCCGTCACTCCATCATAAAAGGCCACCAGATTGGTCAAGCATGACCTTCCTCTGGTGAAGCCGTGCTGGCTGTCACGGATCACACACCCTTTCCTCATGTGATCAAGCATGTCATCCAGGAGGATCTGTTCCGTGATCTTCCCAGGCACAGAGGTGAGACTCACCGGCCTGTAGTTCCCGGGGTCCTCCTTGCTCCCTTTCTTGTAAATGGGAGTGCCGTGACCCTTCCTCCAGTCATCCGGGACCACACCTGACAGCCACGACTTCTCAAATATGATGAAGGGTGGCTTGGCAACCACCTCAGCCAGCTCCTTCAGAACCCTGGGATGCACGCCATCTGGCCCCATAGACTTGTACGCATTCAGTCTCATGAGGCGGTCTCGGACCTGCTCTGTCCTCACAGCGGGGGGGGGGGGGGATTTACCACCCCAGTCCCCACCCAGAGGTGTAGGCATGCAGGGCTCAGGGACAGGAGAAGTACTGGAGTCCTGGCCGCCAGTGAAGACTGAGGCAAAGAACTCATTCAGTACCTCAGCCTTCTCTCCGTCCGCTGAAGCCAGTTCTCCCTTTACATTTACCAAAGGAGGTACACTCGCTTTGGCCTGTCTCTTCTGGCTAATGTACCTATAGAAAGTCTTCCTGTTGTTTTTCACGTTCCTTGCCAAGTTCAGTTCCACCTGCGCCTTGGCTTTCCTGATCCCACATCTGCAAGTCCAGACGACATCCCTGTATTCTTCCCAGGTGGCACGCCCTTGTTTCCAGAGTTTGTACACACCTTTCTTCACCCTCAGCACTCTCAGCAGGTCCTTACCGAGCCACACCGGCTTCCTCCCTCCTCTGCCTGCTTTCTTGTTCAGAAGGACAGAGAGTTTTTGCGCTCTTAGGAAGGCATCCCTGAAGAGTAACCAGCTCTCCTCAGCATCTTTGTTTTTAAAGAGAGCATCCCAGGGGATCTCGGCCAACAGTCCATTGAACAGCTTAAAGTTTGCTCTCCCAAAGTTCAGGATCCTGATGCCACTCTTCACCAGGCCCACATCTCTCGAGATCACAAAGTCGACCAGAGTGTGGTCACTGCAACCCAGGCTGCCTCCAACCTTAACACCATTAATTATTTCCTCCACACTGGTGAGTAGCAGGTCCAGCAACGCTTCACCTCTGGTCCGTCTGTCCAACACCTGGACCAGAAAGTTATCGTCAACACATTCTAGGAGCCTCCTGGACCTCTTGCAACTTGCCGTGTGGTCAATTCAGGAGATATCCAGATGGTTGAAGTCCCCCATCAGGACAAGAGGGTTGATAGCAACAGGACAAGGAGGAATGGTTTTAAACTGAGACAGGGGAGTTTTAAGTTAGATACTAGGAGGAAGTTTTTCACACAGAGGGTGGTGATGCACTGGAAAAGGTTGCCCAAGGAGGTTGTGGATGCCCCATCCCTGGAGGCATTCAAGGCCAGGCTGGATGTGGCTCTTGGCAGTCTGGTGGTTGGCAACCTTGTACACTGCAGGGGGGTTGGAACTAGATAGTCATTATGGTCCTTTTCAACCTTGGCCATTCCATGATATGATCACTAGCACAATGTCAGCATAGCCAGATTGAGCAGACTCAAACATTAGGACAGCCAAACTCCGAAAGCAAATGTTTTCCCACTCAAACATATTGCCCCTTTCATAGACATACAAGATATCTGACTATTCCTTATCTATTACATTGAAGAAGACCTGGCAGAACCCACTTAAAAGCTGTAGCTACGTGCAGGTTCCAATTGATGTGCTTTAAACTGAGAATCAAAGTATTATAGAATCGTTATGGTTGAAAGACACCTCTAACATCAGAAGGTCCAACCATCAACCCAGCAGTACCATGCCCACATATCACCATCCCTTGGAACCCAATCTGGAGATGTTCAGCCCTGTTGTGATGGTACCAACCACCCCATTCCTCTGTTCCAAGTTCACCTACCCGAGATCTTCACTTGCTATTTGGGTTTTTATTAGCAGAAAATCACCCTTTTCAGAAGCAAGCAGTAAAGCTAAGCCTTTTCTGGTCCTCACATAAAGGCCTGAATGAAATTTATGGGCTGCAGTGCCTTCAGCTGAAAGCCCCTTTCTACATTACTTTTTAAGCACATCTGTTATTATTAGACAGACAGACTTATTTTCTCCAATAACATAGTGACAAACTGTTACTCAATAAATTCCTTCAAGTAAGATCAGAAGGTAGCTTTATTCTTCATATCCAGACTGTTACTTATGTTGATGGAGAGCAAGTGCTTTCTCCAATATGTATTTTAAATCCTATTTTCCAACAGAATTTTTTTTTTCCTAGAAAGGTGAAGGAAATACAGAATAGTAATGAATAACTCACTATACGTGAATCTAACTATAAATTGTAAAAAATAATTCAATTCTAATCATCTGCATTTTTCCAAAGAAATAAAAGCAAACCCAAAAAGAGTTGCACAAGAGAAGGGGAAAAAAAAAAAGAAAAAATAAGAGCAGGATTGTAAAATAGAACATGGAAATAGAAATGTTAATAAAACACTCTATAAATTATTTACAAAAAATAATGAAATATCTGGAAAACTACGAAATACTTTGTAATGCAAAAGATGGTAGACATATCTAACACTTGTTTACACTCCATTTTAGAAATACTTATTCACTTCTAAGAAATTCATTGTTAAAATTCACAGTGCTAATGAAAATGGATAAAGTAAAAAAATTCCCAAACACGTTAATTTATCAGTTCTATAGAAACTAAAGAATTTGTTAGAAAGTTCTTCAAAATACACGCACATATTTTTGTAACATCTATATAAACAGAATTGTCTATAATTAGAAGGTTTCCTATGGAATTTCCATTTTAAAGAGACTCTCCCACAGCTGTTTAAAGTCTAAGCAATTTCTTTCTATACTATAACTGAACTATAACTTTCAGTGCTAGTACAAATCCAGATCTAACATAGCCTGATATACCACAGCAGTTCCTTGCTGGAGATAAGCTTTGAAGCTAACACCATTTTTGGGCAACTCCCAAGCTCTCCCTGCTGACATTAGCATGAGAAGTTTATAAGACAGATAAAAGAATAGCTGAGTTCTGGCTGCTTTGCATATTTGCATCAGTTTAAACATTCTCAATTCCACATTCACTGACAAAATATTGGACAGAAAGCCAGACAACTGTACTACTATCAATTCCATAGTTTTACCAATCAAACAAACTTGATGAATGCTCCTATCATTGTGTTGTCATTTCTTGCTTTCTCAGCTTCTCATTTCTCAGCTTCTCTGAAAAGACTCTAGACGCCAGCCCATGTTCTGATGGTAAACAACGAATATTTGCATGAGCACAGAAGATTCAAGTATGTATGTCGTGACATGGTGTATTTTCCAGATGCAGCTCTGTATCACCTACCACCATTGTGAAGTGATCCTACCTTGATGCTTCTCCAAATGCATGTTAAGTTGTTGAATAACCTTTTTAAAATGGTTTGTTTTCTTTCTTACTTCCGTCACCCTAATAAGCAGATAATGAAATCCAAAGTTAAGACTGCTTTGTAAATTACTTTTTTTTTTTTAAATATAGAGATAAGTATTAGAATCAAACCAGCAAAACACAATTTCTCAAAAGCAAAATAATATTAAAATTACTATTATCATAAAAGGTATATGTAATGTGGCTAGTCTACATTAGGTGTCAGAACTGTTACTTGTTTTAATTAAAACCTTTTTTGTGAGTCATCAGTAGCTTTTCTCTTACTCAATTGGCCCCTCTGCTGGCTGCTATGCAGTTTTGCAAGAGATGCAATGTAATTAGCAAACTACAACAAAATTACCTTTTAAAATGTAAAAATCACCTATGTGATTACTAAAATCTTCTAAGAAATTGCCAAATTAAACACTGTATGAGATAATCAGCCAAAACAAGAAAGCAAGCTATCTCAAACATTTTTCTGTAACTTCCCACATACAATTCTCTTTTATTATTTATTATGAAGAATTCTGTTAAATAACTTATTAACCAAACAAAAGCTGTCAATGCATTAAAAATTAACCCATGATTAAAATCAGAAATACTGCTTAGAAGAATTTTAAATTGTTTCCAGCACAGTTAAGGTATCATCTCAAATCTTCTGTGAATAAAAAAAAAACATAAGGCTCAAAATGACAAAAATTATCAACTAGAGTTTATGGCAAACCATCAAAAAGATGTAGTATCCAAGAACCAAGAAGTAATGCCCCGTTACTCTTCAGAATTGAAATCTGCGTAAAATGAACTGAACTTTAACTCTGAAGTCTTAAGAAAGCATAACAAAATGCTTGAAAAACTTGAAAGTGTCTACAATGGATAGCTCTCTAGGGATGAATGTATTTTACAACCTTAAAGAAGTTTATGTTAGTGTTATTAAGAATTTATTGCTCTTAAGGCATGTTTGTAATGATAAAAAATATTTTATGCAGATGTAAATTGTTGATCACTACAAAAATTATTTAGCTGAAGCAGAATATATACCGTTCCCTGGGGAAGGTTAACACATGTAGAGGTTGCAGCATGTGATGAATATGTGATGGATTCAATTATTTCTCATTAGGGGCTAAATGAAATGTGTAGCAACAAAAAAAATGGGATTACTCACTGTCTTTCCATGCTTGCTATTTCTTGATTATCTTCTTTAACCTGTAAAAAAGTACAACTTTGGAATATGAAGTAAAATCTACAAATGAAGAAAGGAAAAATCTATAAAATTATTTCTTAATTCATTACAGCAGAGAATAGATTCAGCATATGAAAACTTGCTGCCACATTATTCAGCAACAGTTCTTCACTGAATAAAATAGGAATAATCTATGCTTGATTTCTTCCAAGTGCTCCTTTGCTTTCTCAATACTCTCTTAACAATGTGATATACTCATTTGTAATGTTCAATATAACAATCTATATATGAAAAGCTATATAATACAGTGAAGTTCCTTGTGAACTAACAAACTTTTCTTTGATTGGTACATCTGTAAGTCATCTCAAAATGATACTGTTTGGAGTTATGCTATAGTATGGTTTGATAGGACAACTTTCATCATACCAAAAGAAATTATGAACTGGAAAAAGTCAAGCAGATGAAAAATTGACTATGCTAATTTTGTTTTAGCTGAACCCGAAACATCTCTTCATCCCTTCATGTATATAACTACATGGTTTGTGCTAGTTAAAGAGCAAATAACAACAATACTCAAAGAGAAGAGTGTTGAAATATTCTCATTCCTTAATATACCAATTGACTCAGAGATTCCACTAAATTATATGATTTTATGTTCTTGCCTGCTTTAGTAATCTCGCCCTTTCCTCCTGTGGAGATTCCATGTTCTTGTCCTCAGCAATCATTTGATTCTGACGTTCTTCAAGCTCACTGAGCTTTTCATACAGCTGCACTGCCTCCAGTTTCACCTGGGAGTGTGCTATTTCCTATTACGAAAAACAAAGCACCTAGTAGCAACTTCCAGACTGCAAAAGAACGTTGCAGAAATTATGCTCTAATTGAACAGCACTACTCATTGTCTCTATATAGAAAGTGAAGCTTGATTGTCACAAATAGTACAGAGGTAGTATAAAGAATGTACTCTAGAATCAACATTGCATTTTTTTGAGTGGAATATACCAGTCAGCATTTCTTGCTCTGAGAGTTCATCCTTAGGCCAATATTCTGAGTAGGCTTACTGCTATTTTATAATTTCTAAGGGAACACAAACCATACAGAGCATTCCAAAGGACTTGAAAAATGTTTACAGGTATCCAAAAAATGATACTTGTGAAGACAGACATGACTGTATGTTTCAGCTTACAAATCCTTTTGTATCTGTAAGGAAGCTAGTGAGAGAAACTTTTTGTTTGGTATTTTAACAGCGTATGAAAAAAGTTGTTTATGTGGGAGAAAAAATATTTTAGCAGGTACTACTTTAAATTTCATACTCAAATGTCACTCACTTGAAGCACAATTGTGAAAGAAAATCATTCTCCCATATCCTGAAATCATGTTGAAAAATTAAATCTCACAAATCCTTTAGAACGTAAATGGTAATCTCACATTTATCTTCAGAGGACAACTGCAAATCAACCAAAAGCCACACAAAACATTTGACAACTAAATGACTAAAGCTAGGAAACCTCACTACTGCCATCCAAATTTTGCATTTGAGATCTAGTAGAAACATGTTAACCCACAACTGATTATAAATGATTGGTGGAAAATAAAGAGGCAGCTTTGCCATCCACTTCCAAGGCATAATTCTACAGCATATGCAAATTTAAGGAGGAGGGTATTATTTTTTTATACTGGAATTCTGCAAACGTTGGTATTCAGGCTTGTTTTTATCATACATACGTGTCTCAGAGACACCTCCTTTATGCTTAATGCAGCCAATTCCTGCTGCTGAGCAAACAATTCCTAAACAGGAAAAAAAAAAAAACACAAGATTTAGATTAAAATTACTACTTGATTAAATTACTTTTCATTCTGCAGTCTAGTATCCAGAAGATGCTGTGAAACATATTCTTTGGATAAGCTCAGCTTCTCCAACTAGCTTACATATAATATTCACTTAATTGGAAAAGTTTTTTTCTGAAATTAACTCTTACAACTCTTCTTTGCTGTTGGGTAATAACCAAAAAATGTCTGCCCTTTTTGCTGCCTTTTTCTTAAAATCAATACTGAAAGTAGAGCTTATCACTCCTGTTTTAGAATTTAAAGTCAGATTTTAAAACCTGAAGCCACCACAGCTTATTCATAGTGAAGAAACAGGTAGGTTCTGACTAATGATTCAGCTCATCTAGAGGTAGCTGGGAAGCACTAGCCTTAAAAGATGTTACTCCCCATACAGACTACATAAGGGAGCCTTCTGACTGTATGCCTGAAGCTCAGTAAGGTTATTCCAACCCTATAGATCTTACTGTTTTTGTTAACATTAGAATTAGTGAAACAGTAAAATTTTAGAAGGCACGATTTACTGCTGTCATACTTCCAGACACAGAACAAGAAGCAAAAAAAAAAAAAAAAAAAAAAAGTCAGATTTACTTTTGTGCTCAGGATGAAAAAAATTTGCTTTAGTGAATGTAAAACCACTGTGATTACTTTTTACCTTTTGCTTGCTTTTCACAGTGGTTGAGCACCTAAACACTACGTAAGACTTAAAATGTTGGTCTCCAAATTTAAAAAGAAAATGATGAACGCAATTTGTTTCTAAGAAATTCTAAAGTGTAACATATTTGTTTCTATCTATTTTTCAGGCACTCCTACAATTTATCAACACACTGGCAAGTTTGTTATTGTATTACTCAGTTTTTACTTTAATATTTAAATTGTACCTATAATGAATGGAGCCAGGCTAAGAAACTTTTTAGGTTAAATATTAAGAAATAAACGAACCTGGGACACCTTTTCATTTGCAGCCTTCATCTCCATATATTTAATCTGATTTTCCTCAGTCATGTCTTTTATTATGTCATCTGCTGCAACTTTTTCATGTTCAATATCTTCTTCCACGGCTTGAATCAACTTTTCTGTGCTGTAAGAATAGCACATTTTTATGACTTTTAGAAGTCTATTTCTACTACTATTTTTCCAACCCACTGATGTAAAAAGTAGGAGAAGACACATTACAAAGTAGTACCTTTACTTGCAGTAAGTCTCTAGTTTTTAAACATGATGTGGACTCTGGGCTAGATACCTCAGTATCTCTATGAGACTAGAAACGATTGACTTAGCTGTTATGCATTGTCTTTGGTAGTTGTGTTTTGAAAGAAAGTTAAAGCTCAGTGCTTTTTTAAGAGGCAATACAAATATTAGCAATGGCTGTCCCAAAGAATTCATTATTCAAGGTAGCACAACACTAGATTACTAGGGAAACTGAAACAGGGTTGAGGCTTGGAAGTCACAAAACATTCTGAGATATTAAGTAAAAAAAAAATCGAAGCATCAACACAAAAGAGAGCTACTGAAGTAAAAAAGTTTCTACTCAGCTACATAGCTGAGAATGGAGAATGAGAGGAAGACATAGCCTTTTCTAGTTTCAAGCCATACACTGGGTAGAATGAAGCCTGCAGAATGAGCACCATTACGAGAAAAAATTACAGGACATAATGTGTCCTACATTTCACTACAATATCTTTGTAAATATGCATAAAAACATGCTTTCATATCAGAACAAATTCCTTCCTTTTCTTCTTAGAGATTTCTTCCCGACTTACAGCCCATGTCCTTAAATGCCTGTAATCTTTATAAATAATGAACTTGATATATAACACTCCACAGGTGTTTTTTTTTTTTTTTTTTTTTTTTTTTTTTTTTGATGCTTCTAAACCACAAGAACTTAACGGAGACTTAAGCAACTATTTAAGCACAGCTCTTTACCTCAGTATGCAAATCTCTCAAAAAATTCTTAATTTCCTGAAAAGTAACATTAAAAAAGTCCAAATTTTTTTTATCCACCTGCAACATTTCTTTAATTGACAATAATCCATCTTGCTTGTAAATATCCAGTGGCATTTTAACTCAGCGCTTCCTATATGATCTGGAACTTGACACTTGAGCATACTACCATCAGGCTTTCCTATTGGCTGCAGAACCAATTAAATTGAAGATGATTATACAAAATTACTCAACCTAGTCAATGTTTTGCTAAAGATATTCCAGTTTCCTTATTTTTTTACATGGCTTGCTTATTCATTAGGTACAAAGGTTGAAAAAAAACAAAGTGCTGTTACATGATACTATTTCTTGTCAGTGCACTGAGAAGTCTGTGTGGGTATATGGTGCTCCAAGAAGCAACAGAAAGGTAAGACACTTAGCGCATCTTTTTCAAAATGTAGGCAAAGGTTTTCTTTTAAAGCTTTTCTTCTAGACTGGAAATAAATATATCTTGACATATATTAAAAGTTCAGGAATTGCTACGAACCTTGTACATACAAAGTTGTTATGTAAATTGTGCTTCAGTAAAAAGCCAGAATACAGTCTGATTCACTTCTAAAAAGCAGAGTACCTGATTATACAGACCTCATTGCCTCCCAGATCTGCTAATTTCTTCACAAATGTAACAAAAGCAACAGGAGTTACATTACTACGTAAGTTGCACAAAATCCTCCAAGGAAATCTTCTGAACAAAATATTTTGGAGTTGAAGTAATGGGGACATGTCAAGGTTCTAACTATGTATTATTAGGCTCAGTTTCTTTCCAAAATAATTCCCTTAAGCAGCAATTCTGGTTTTACTGAAAAGCTACACTGCAATTAAAATCATAGATCCTTCCTCGTTCTTCTGTTGCTTACAACTGTTCCCCCATATAAATGCAGGAAATCAACTTTGTAAGAAAAACTCTAAGTTTTCAATGGATGTGAAAGAATGGGGACTGTGTTTTGACTAGGACATACTTGCAGTGAATTTTTAGACAGAGAAATGATTTTTCCTGTTAATGGCATCCCCGTTACTCAGATACATTAACTCTTTCCTTGAACTTATAAAAAACATTTAAATTAATTTTCACTGTTAATTTGGTTATTAACTTACAAACTGAGTAACTTTTAAAATATTATCCAATATTTTTCCCCCACTCTATTAATGACAGTATGTTTGTTTGTTTTTTTAAATCTGAAAACTGTGATGATGCTATTAATTGTATTTCTAGATTGCATGGTTAATGTCTGCTCTGTTTCTGAACATCTTTGAAGAGGTATCTCTGAAGTCCAAGTGTGCCATTAAGTTCCAGCTTAAACACAGTTGATATTGGGAGTTTTCAAAAACCACAGCATGTTTTCCACTAGTAATACACAAACTGCCTCCAAAAAGTATGGAAGACACCAGTACGGCCTTTGACTACAATAGTTCCTAATACAGCAACATACTACCACTGCTGTTATTACTGCCCCTCTTCCCTGCCACTTAATGTGTCTTTTTGTGTTTGATGCAAATTTCTCTTAAGAGCAAAAATAACAATGGATCAGAGTAGTATACATTCCTCTCTTGAGGAAGTTACAGAAGTGTACACAATGATTCAGATAGGTGAATGAGGAAAGTCCTCAGAGACAAAAACACACAAAAGCAATCAGATGTGACCAACTGGCCTGAGGCTTCATCTACTCCAAATTTATCAAAGGCCTTGTGGCACTCTTTTTAAGGATTGATATATTTCTTTTTAAATCTGACTGCCTACATTTAGTATTCTTCCTTATTTGTGCAACTGAGCTTCCTGAAGTAAATTGGACCCTGTAAAATTCAGTAAGTACTCTGCAAGAGGAACTTTAAGCAAGTATCTCAATCCTTATTTTTTGACCTTCTTTAATCCAGAAGATTGAAATATAGGAAGGAGATACTGAGGTTCACTCAGTTTATTAACTTTTCTTCATGAGACTTCATACACACAAAAGACTAAAAACATTACAAAAGGGATAATCTATTCTTAGCATAAAATTCTACTTTAAATCTTGCTTAAACATAGATCACTTTAACTTGTAAAAGTCAAGATTTAACACTCCTGCTTAGTAGATCTTCCAAATTATGTCCAGTTAAAACGAGAAGACGGATATGTCATACATTTTCTGAGAGAAGTTAACACTGCAGAGAATATTTATCAAAAAAATCTTCCTGACTCTCAAAAAATATGGAACAAATCTGTACAAAAACTCCAGCACAGGAGAATGAAGCATGCTTTCTTAGCAACAACTATGCCTTCATAGAACAGAAGGATGCTGCTTATGTCATATGTTATACTATGAATAACAAAGAGATTAGAAGATCTAATCATTAAAAATTCACAAAAAAAACTGTGAATTCATACAAGAATATAGGAGATATATGTCCAAATAAACCAGCAATCTAATACAGCATTCTGCCTCAATCAATGGAAACAAAAGAAATTATTTAGGGAGGGCATGAAAGCCTGGGTACTTTCTTCAGTTGATTACTATCATAGTCCTCCAGCACCCATAACTGCTTTAAAAGGATATTAAAAAGTATACATCAGCCTATTCCTTTTATCCATCTGTGAATCTGCTGTCTATTAACCTTCAGATCAAACCATTTTCTGTCTGCTGATACTGCCCACTGAATTCTAGATTTGCTCTAATCCAGGAGCTCAATGCATTACAGCTGATAACGTGTTTTTTCTCTTAATTTTACATTTTACAGTATCTATGTAAAACAAAATATACTGAGTTACTATTTATTCATATGTTAAACTACTGCTACACTGATATCTTCACTGAGCGGGTGGTGAGGTGCTGGCACAGGCTGCTCAAAGAGGTTGCAGATGCCCCATCCCTGGAGGTATTCAAGCTCAGGTTAGATGAGGTCCTGGGCAACCTGATCCAGGACTTGATTTAGCAGCTGGCAACCCTGCCTGTGGCAGGGGGTTGGAACCCAATGATCCCCGCGGTTCCTTCCAACCCAAGCCACTCTAAGATTCCATGATTCTGATCTCAGTATTGAAAAGTGTTGTTTTTTGCTAGACTCTGAAGATGAAACGGTCTTGGCTCATAATCTGGGCTGGAATGCTGCTTTGGAATCAAGTCACTGCTGACTGCAACATTACTTCTCAAACTGTAAGTTATGTACAAGTTATCCAAGTTTGCTGTGAAATAGGAATTAGCTCCTGGAAATCATATTAAGTGGTGGAGCAACACTAAAACATGTATATATTGGACAAATCACTCTCTGCCATTTTGGGACAGGTCTAAATCACAACAGGACAAGACCAATGACTGCTCAAGTGTGAGCAACATTGTGTCAAAGCTTGCCTAAGTCAGGATCAAATGTGTGTAAGATATTCAAAAGTACTCCTTATAATATTCTTTAAGATATTTTAAGATATTATTTCAAATACTGTTTTTTCAAAATATTTGACAAAAGAACTCCCAAAGAATATACACAGTACGGAACAGACCCTTAAACTAATTTGTTTTTAATAAAGCAAACTAGATACAGTCTGGTCACAGCACTAACAATTTGAACATAGACTAGAAGGAGAAACAACACAACCAATCTCTTCCCAGTAATCAGAATCTCATGTAAATCCAGTGCAAGTACCCTGCCAACAAACGCTGCAGTAATGCATTAGTAACTGTAGTAAGCTGCAGTGATGCATTAGGAAATCTACTTTTTTTCAGAAGAGAAAAATATTTCAAGGTATAAACACTCTTAAACCTGAAAAGAGTACAGCAATGCTAAGCTTCAGCACAGAAAAATCAAAATTAATTTAAATGCTATATGTATAATCAAATTATGTGCTCAAGATGGTTGAAAGCCTGTTTCAAAGATGTTTGCAGTAGTAAGCACAGCTATTCTAAAATAAAATACATTAGAAAAAGGTAATTTTAATTAATTGTTAGACTTGAATCCACTTTCTCTGTGTCACCTTTGCTTGGTGGTTTCTTGACTATGTGGCAAAGGAATCCTTTTCTACACTGTCGGCCCTCACACCAGAATTTCAAAATAGTCCTACGAACTCCAAAATGGCATGCCAGATCAGTTCTATTTAGAATGATAACCACATAAGCCTTGCAACTCTATTAAAATTTAAGCACTAAGTGTCCTGACCATCAGGTCCTTACACACTAAGACAGTTCATTTCCCTGTATCATTAATCTACAAGAACGTTATGGAAAACATTAACAAAACAGCATGTAGAACAGTAGAAGTTTTCTTCCAAATGGCTCCCACTGAAAAGTATTCTTTTATTCCCATTAACAGTTATCACTGGAACACCTTCAATGGACATCTCTATTGTATTTTAATTGTTGATACTATGTTTTTTCAACAGGTCATTTGTGATGAGTCTGGAAAGAACCTCTCTAGCATCCCCACTGATTTGTTGCAGAATGTTACTAAATTAAATCTCAAAAATAATAAAATTACTTTAAAACACAATGACAAAGACATTCTTATAAGGCTTCCTAACCTCACTGAGCTTTATCTGAATGAAAACATGATTACTCTACTGTATAATAACAGCTTCTGCAATTTGACAAAACTTGTAAATCTGGATATAAGCAACAATTGTATTAACACAGTTCATCAAGCAGCATTTGCAGGATTATATCAACTGCTAGTGCTGAATCTTTCCTATAACAGGATTACTCAATTAGATTCAAATGTATTTTCTTCTCTAATAAATCTAAGAGTTTTGAATCTGCAGAATAACCTTTTGGAATCTTTTCATATAAAACCATCTTTTAAATTGACTACAATTACCTTAGATGGAAACCCATGGAACTGCTCCTGTAGCCTCCTTGATTTACAAATATGGCTAACTGCTTCTAATGTGACAATGGGTAAGTTCTTGTAAGAGCAGCATTTCACACCTGTTTGCCTCAAACGGTCTTACCTTAGTTTTTTCCTGATCTTAATAAAATTCACCATCAACTTCTCTGTGTTTTAGTTATCACTGATTTTTCTTTTAAGATCTTAATGCCAATTAGTTAACAATATCATAAACAATCTCTATTGCTCCTATTCACAGAAAATGAAAACAACACTATGTGTACATTCCCAAACATAAAGCAAAAATTCTCTATCAAGACTGCAACTATTCAACTAGTTGACTGCGAAATGGGAAAACTTTCTTCAGAAACTACTATACCTTCCACCTATGTCATTAAGCATCAAAGCACAGTCTTCCTAACAGCTCTGACTTCAAACATCACTGGAAACAATGGAACACATGCAGGTATCACTGCTGTTTTTCTTCACTGCTTGCAATCTGTTTTCTTTGCTGTTCCATAATTCATGTGGTTTTACATTTCCACTACAGTTATTCTTTCATCAAAGCATTAGAACAAGTGAATTTTCAGGTTTTATTATAACTCAGTTATCCCCCTGTCATCTTCTATGTGTTCTCAATCTAACTATTAAGAAATTCATACTAGAGTTCTTTCAGATGTTACACATAAAGATAACTATTTTTTTTTCTGTCTGTTTGAAAAGAATTTCCAGTTCTCGGCAAAAGCTGGACCTTCCTCATGGGAGTGCTAGGCTTTGTCCTAAGCACCACACTCCTGATTTTTACTGCCATAAAATGCCCAACATGGTATCAGCATTTGATGAGCTACAGACACCGTCGTCTGGAAGAAAATGACCCTGAGATGTTTGAACAGGAGTTCTCAGCAGACATGAGTTCTTTTCCTGCAGGATCAGATATAAACAATGAGGATCCCATAGTAATATTTGACAAAACTTTTGAACCCGAGGAAGATGGATTTATTGAGGACAAATATATAGATACTTATGTAACTGAGCAGAGCTAATATCTTACACAATGGACAATGAACTGACTTTTCAAACTATTCAGCCTTCCACATTACACTATTTAAATACAAAACAAAGTGAACTGAAGCAGCCTTGCACCTCAAGAAATTTGTAACAAAGTACTGCTGAATGAACCATAAAGGTTAAAAATTTGGTCATGTCCACATGTTAGTGTCACAACAAATATTTTGAAACATGAAAGAATAGTGATCATCCATGTTTTAGAAAAAAACACTATAACTTGTGGGAGGAAAAGAGCTTACTGTATACTGCCTAAGATGACAAAATCCTTAAAAAGCACCTTGTGAGGCTGATATAATTACTAACACTACAAAGATGAAGAAGCCAGAGACAAAAAACTCTTTTTTTAAACATCTGAAATAGAACACAGACTGGGAGACTGAACCCAGATCAACAGCATCATAGCTCAATGGTTTAACAGGCAAAACAAATGTCTACAAATATTTACACTGAATCAGTAGGCCAACTTAAATGTGCCTACATACAGTAAAATGATAACCAGCACTACCTGACACCTTTTTGCCTTAGTTCTTGATCAAACCAAGTCCCTGCACATTTTGTTAATACTTAGAAATGTATTTAGAGATAAATCAGATATATTTATGAGCTGTTGAAAACCACAGTAATAGTGAAAAATAAGTTATTAAATGGCAAATTGCTATTTTAAAATTCACCCTTCTAGCCTATCACCACACAAACTGTTCTCAAGACTTACAAATTCCTATTGGAAACAGCTCATTTCCTTTATATACATCCTTACTCATTTACATATACATACTTACTCCTTTATATACATCCTTACCAGGCAGGAATTGCTGTTTTAGTCCCCACTTGCACCTACTTTTTTCCCTCTACTACAACACAACATCCACCATCTGCCATAAGTAGGTCTCCACAAAGCAGGAGACTTCTATGCCATCCATCTTTTTCTGGATGACAAGGTAAGTTATCATCATAGCAGCTACTCAGAAGAATTTAAAGACAGAAACTCCAGCTTCGACTTGATACTGGTATATGATCTAAAAAGTGTTTGGATATCATTTGTTTCACAGATTACACTGCTGACAAATTTCTGAATTCAGTAACTTCTCCATTTTACTGTTTTCAGGTAAAGAGTTGGCAGTATTTGACAGGCATATACTTTGTGTACTTACGCTTGTCTTTCTGTGAAAATTTTATCCACACTTTGAGCATCTCGGTCATTCTGAACTTTTAACTAGAAAAAAAAGAAAAAATATATATTTGAATATAATATATAAGAAGAAAACGTATGTACAAGTTCAAGGTTTTCTGTAATGGAGTAAGAAGTTGCTCAGAATGCAATGGAGAAAGGAGGAGCAGAGACCTGTTGCTCCAGAGGTGTTCTCAGGCCTGAAGAAACAGTTTCTGCACCTCTGTGTTTGAAAAACAAGTGCAATCAAGTCTGTAGCAAACTAATTTGCATACTATTACTATGGCACTCATTAGTAAAATAGTGTTTAAGCCCACAGATAGAATGCAAATGTAACAGAGCACTCTTCCCTTTTTGTCACAGACGAGACTTTATTTTTCAATGAAACATGGAAAAAAAAAAAATGGCCAAGAAACATAGGTGGTTTTTTAACCTACCAAAGTAACAGAAAAAGTAATCTCAAGAAATAGAAAATGCCTAATGCTTTTAAGGCCTTAATACTTGTATAAATTGTCTCACTTTAATTAAGAAAATTAAAAAGAACAAAGCTGATTGATTTTGTCATTGGCCACGTCACAGACTTGACTGGAATTATTTAAAAGACATAAAACAGAAGAGATCTAAAATGCATTAGCAAGATTGAAGTTGCAGTGCAGACAACTGAATTTGCCTTTCAGAAGACATAGTGTTCTATGCTTTTTAGTCAGATAAATAATGTATTGTAACACTTGCAATTTCAGTTGGGAACACAGCCTTCTCAAATTTAAGACACAGATACACTATCTTCACAGAAGCACTATCATCTGTCCATACTTTGGACAGTTGTCTCACTGCAAACACATGATGTTGCCAAGATTTCAGTCCAATTTAAATTGGAGGAGAAAGTATACACTGCAAGTTAGTACCATGCTTTTCTACATATGTAATGTGTTCAAAGCACAGATATCTAATATATACCATTCCATTGATTAAATATAGCAAATATCCTAATTCCTACCAAATTGTATTCACGAATCACTTGTGTAATGTCTGTATTGGTGTTAAGTAGATCCACAACCTGAAAATAGACAGAATTTCAACCTGTAAGATTTCTCAATTATTAAAAAGACAACAATAATTACACACATGTACACACACACACAAAAAAAAAAAAAATCAGAAAAATAAGTAGCAACTCATAAAGCATTCGTGAAAATACAGTATTTATCTACTACTGCAAGCAGGAAAACATCTGAATTTTAAACCTGAGCAGATTATATGCAGTTCATAGAAGTAATTCTCATTTAATGTGGCTGTACAAACTCAAATATTATACAGCACATATTTCTTAATTGCATATGCAACAGCTTATCCTAACACATACTAAAATTTCTTGTTTTGTTCTCCTTCCTTACTTTTTCCTCTTCTGGTAACTGAATAAACTCAGCTTTATTAACCACTACACTTTTAAGGAAAAACAGCAAAGAAGTTAAAGCAAAGCAAAATCAGTAGTAAACAAAGGAAAGAAGGGCAAAGTGTGTTTTCAGGATCAAAAGCTGAATGTAGCATACCATGTTGTAGTCTTCTAGCTGACCTTGCCACTCTTTGATCTCACCAGCTAATGCCTCTGCCCTGGATACAAAACAAGAAGCCAAACTTAAAACAGGAAGTGCTACATAATTAAAATGAAATAAAAAAAGATTAATTTAATGGTTCCTTGAAGCCTGCACAGTAGCCTCGTGACTGAGAAAGTTAACTTCGCATTAGTTGTCACAGAGCTCACCTTCTCTCATATGACAAATAAGCAGATTTTTCTTGCTTGTACATTTTTATTTTTTCCTGCAGCTTGTTAATTTCTGATGCGAGTTCACTGGCTTTGCTTCTGCAAAAAAATAAAATTAAATTATATTTAAATATACAACTAAAACACAGTGAACAACAAAATTTTACTCCATGCAAAGCAGAAACACTATCTTTCTCACATGGCACCATGTTTTCAATAAACTGTTTCTATGAAAAGGTAGATAAATAAGGAAAAATTAAAGCAGTTCTGCCAGATAAAGTCATAAGCAAATATTTGAAAACCTGGCTATGAAATTAAATGCTTTCATTATTTTTTTTGTTCTGGTTGAAACAGTCATGAATGTTTCTGAAATGTGCCAAAAAAATCATAGCATCCTTTCACAGAATATAGGCATTATCCACATGAAAAAAAAACAACACCATCTTTCAGGACTGACCATGTAATCCTGTAATATGACCTGCTGACAAAGCAGCAAGAGTTTTTATCAGTGTCACCTAAAAGTACAAGTTCGAAGCATATACTAAAATGTGCTTAGTTTGAGATTCTACCTCTTACAACTGAAGCTATCAGACCCACTAAATGCCACAGGTGGAAGCTCAAAATCACTGATGCTTCTGTAATGAATGCCGTGGGAGAGCACTGAACTTAGCTAGCCTACAAACAAAATGTCAGAGAAATGTTCTACTTGGACACAAGCATAACATTCCTCTCCTCCTACAAACTACCTTTAAATGACTTTCACATCTCAAACAGGACAGATTTTATTATCAGTTAACACCAGTTATCCCACGCTATTGTTAAGCACAGCAGATGGGAAAAGAGGAAGTAAAGCTTTACACCTTCTGCACTTCGAGTTTAAGACATACCTCAGCAGTCCAAGATAATAAGTTTTATCCATTATCTGTCTCTGAGGACCTGGCAAAGGAGAATAAAATGGCATTTCACTATACAGTAACTCATGCTGATTTAATAATTTGCAGATTTTACACACAGAGAACTGTCATCTTCTCAGTGTTCTTGAACAGATTTTACTTCACCGAAAAAAATGAAAGCAGAAATTCCTTTTAGACTGTTGTGTAGATACAAAATACTTTTTCAACTATATTAAATACTTTATTTACAAAGATACGTTGCAGAATCTTAATTACTCTGCAGCCCTGGAAGAAGATACAATTTATCCTATTGTTCCTTTTAAATTATATTTAAATAGATTCAAAAGTCCTAAGCAAGCTCAGGCGCTGAAAAGCCTTTGTCTACACTGACAGCCAAAAATCAAAGGTCAGGGTGTGCTTTAACTTTCCTCTCCTTCCTCTCAATCTTTGTAGTCATATCAATTTACAATTTTTCATAGGTATGTACACCTATGAAACATCTTCCTTTAAATGCTCCCTTAAAACTTTTTCAGACATCTTGATACCTACTTTCTACAGAAAAAATTACCTTTTGTTCCAGTTTTCATTCCGCTTAATCCCTGCTGTGTGACTGGGCGGTCTGCCACTTTAATGTGAGGTGACAAGATTCCACTTGCAGTTGAAGAACCAGCACGAGAACCAGGTCTTGATGTACTGGGAGGCATCTAGAAAAACAAAACAAAATCCCACCAAAAAAACCCAAACTCTTGAGTTATGAATCTTTTATCTTCATGCAATCACCCAAGCAATTACAAACTTAAGAGGTAGTCTCTACAATCTTCATATAAGAATCTTTCAGTGTGTATACCTCTTCAGCTAAACAGAGCTTTAGTGAAATATCTGCTGAAGAAATGTAGGAGATTGCTTTTGAGGAGTTATTCACTGTGGTTTGTGCATGACACTGATACTATCCTGATTTCCCAGATGAACTCATGATGCAAGACCTCAATGACATCATTCCATCAAAATTACAAGTAAAACCCTCTACAGAATGAAAATCTTTCAATTCTTCCTGAGAAAATATAGAATCATACAATCATAAAATACCCTGATGACCACCAAGTCCCAGCTCCTGACTCCACACAGGACCACCCAAAAATCAGACCGCATGTCTGTGAGCACTGTCCAGAATCTTCTTGAACTCTGTCAGCTTGGTGCCTTGACCACTGTCCTTGGGAAGCTGTTCCAGTACCTGGCATCTTCCTGATATCCAAACAGACCCTCCCTGACACAGCTCTGTGCCATTCCCTCAATCCTGTTGCTGCAACCAGAAAGCAGCTTCTTGTGAAGAGCTGTAGGCTGCCATGAGACTTCCCCTTAGCCTCCTCTGCTGTGAGTTTAACAAATCGAGGAGCCACAGCCTCTCCTCACACCTCTAATCCTCCAGACTCTACACCATCTTTGCAGTCTCTCTTTGGCACTCTCTAAAAATTTCATGTCTTTTTTGTACTGTAGCACCAAAACTGCAGTACTCAAGGTGAGTGCAGGCACTGAAGACACCAGTGCAGGGTAGAGTGGGACAGTTCCTACCATCACCTGAATGGCAGTCTCTGGATGTGGTTGGCCTTCCTGGCTTCCTGGGTACAGTGCTGACACATGTACAACCTGCTATGATCAGGATCCCCAAATGTTTTTCAGTGGGGCTGCTTTCCAGTGTCTCATCTCACCCATCTCTATATACACATACAGTCTTTATAGCTAGGGTTGCCCCTTCCCAGGTACAGAAATTGGCACTTGCTCTTATTAAACATCATGCAGTTGGTGATACCCTTATTTGTCTAGATTTCTCTGCAAGGTCTCTCTGTCCTTTACAGAGTCAACAGCTCCTCCCAGTTCAGTATCACTGGCAAACTGGCTCCAAACACCTTCTAGTCCTACATCCAAGCCACTTATGAAGACATTAAAGTGAACTCACTCTAAATTGGAGGCTGGGGATCCCCACTAGTGACCAGCCAGCAGTCTGATGCATCCCCATTTCCTATAACCATTCTACAGCATTATGCTTTTCGTTTATCACTCCTGAAAAATTACAAAAGTCTGAGTAACAATCTAAAAATACTGCAGTTGACTTTATTTATTTACTTATTTTCTTTTCACATACCCCTGTTCCTATCCTGGCTGCTGATGGAGCCCTTGCTGCAGAGGATGGCCTTGCTGGCAGCCCTACTCCTGCTCTCGAAGGTGGACGGCCTGTGGGAGTTCTGTGGCTGCTCGCCATGTCTGTTTCCTTCTGAACTTCTCCCTGGAAAGAAGGATAAGCAACAGTCCTTTCACAACGACCACAGAACAACTCGCTTAAAATTCATTCATCTTTTTTTACATTTCCTCTAAATCCCCCAAAGCAGCTGCCTTTTTAGAAGCGGGGCACAAAGCACAGAGCGGACCGAGCGGGCACAGACCTGTTCCCACGCTGCTGAAGCCCCCTCCCCTCAGCCCCGCGCAACCACGACGCCTCCTCAAGCCATGGCGGCGGTATCGCAGCAACGGCCCAGCTGCAGCGCTCCGTTATCGCGATACCTAGAAACCGCGTTCCCAACCCCTGCTGTCATCAGGGACTACATCTCCCAGAATGCACCGCGGCGGGGCACGACAGCCGTGCTCGCTTCCTGCGGCGTGGCGCCTGCTGGGTCTTGTAGTCTCGGCTCCTCCCGCCGGCGGGTCAGACGGTATTTCTTCCGGCGCGGTGAAGGGCAGCTTCCGGCAGTAGCGGCGGTGGCGGTTGGGACGGGTGCCGTGTCAGGACGGTCCCACCTTTCGTTATGGCGGGCGCCGGCGGCGTTTACCGGCTTCGCTGCTCCCTGCTGGGCCACGAACAAGACGTGCGGGGCATAACGCGAGGCTTCTTCCCCGAGGGCGGCTTCGTGTCCGTATCTCGGGACCGGACTGCTCGGCTCTGGACGCCCGACGGGTGAGTGCTGGGGCGCTCCGCGGCCTGGTGGCTCTTGGCTGGCCCGGGGGTACGGCGGGCTCGCACGGCTGGCTGAGGGATCGCTGTGGGGTGAGGCGGCTGCTGCGGGCTGCTGCTGTTGTCATTTTCATGGTTATATCGGTGCTGGCTTTTGCGAACGTGGGAGGCTTTATCCGGGTGATGTTCAGGCTGCTTTCTACTCTCTCTGTCAGTGTAGAAGTAATCTTAGTAATGTCTCAGTTTTAACAGCGGAGCAACGTACTTTAAATATTTTTGAAGGATCTTTGCTTATTCTCCCTGGGCAGACAGCACTGTGAGGCTGTCTTGAATGCTGTGCCTAGTTCTGGGCTCCTCATTTCAAGAAAGGTGGAATTTTCTGGAGAGAGGCCAGCAAAGAGCCGCTGGGATGATTTGGGGCCTGGAGGAAAGCCCTTCTCCATATGGGGAAAGGCTGAGAGACCTGCAACTGCATGGCCTGGAGATTAGGGTGAATCTCATCCCTGTTTGTACATACCTAAAGTGCAGGAGTTGAATGGGTGGGGCCGGGTTCTTTTGGAGATGCCAAGCAGCAGGGCAAGGGATAGCTGGCACAAACTGGAACACAGCAAGTTCTATGCAAACATGAGGAAAAAGCTCTTTACTTTGAGGAGTGCTGAGCATTGGAACAAGCTGCCCAGAGAGATGTGAAGTTTGTTTTGTCTGGAAATGAATTCAAGACCCATCTGGATATTTTCCAGGGCAACCTACCATAGGGAGTTTGCTTTACTGGCGAGGTTGGATTGGACAATCTACAGAAGTCCCTTTCCAGCCCCTGCTGTGATTGTGATTCTGTGTTGCTGCAAGGGATTTTCCTCAGGGAACAGGTCCTGCAAAGCAGTGTAAGATGATGATGGAGGTGCTGGAGGCAGCAACGGGACCTGCTCAGCTGCTTCTACTCTCAGTTCTGAATTATGTTCTGAAGTTATTTTCCAGTGGCATTCTGTGAAGTAGAGGTTTTGGTTTGTTGTGTCTCTCATCATTTCAAGAAGAAATTCCAAACTTGCGTAGAAATTTATTTCAGGAAAGGAAGTTTCATTCTGACCCCTGATGTCAGAGGATTGCTAGAAGGAAGTAAGGGGTGATTTTTTCAGTAGCATTCATTTTCTTTTGAGGCTGTGTCATAATGAAAAATTAAGGGTGCTGCTTGAATTGGGTGTAATCTATTTATTTATTTTAAAACATCTATAGCACTTACAAGTTCCAATGAACAGATTTTTTAGTCAGCAAGCTTTCTTCATTTACTAGCCTTTTATTCTTGGTTATACTGGGGTACATAGTTGAGATTTGACACAGGAGACTGTTTCACAAATGCGAACTGCAACTAATTCTGCTTGAATTCTTGTTAAGTTTCTTCCAGTACCTAAAAGGGAAAGGCTGGAGAGAGTGACTAGTCAGCAGGAAATATATTGGTAGGGCAGGGAGTAATGACTTTTAACTAAAAGAAAAAACATGTGGATGGCTTTAAATGTTGCTTTCTGGGTTGGAATGCTGGAATATAGTTTTTCTCAAACTTTTTCATCCATAGTAAGCACACTGCAAAGGTTGTTAGTAAGTCAAGAGCTGGAATATAAAATGCCTGTTTTAACTGAGCACCTCAGGTAAGTGCTATTTCTATTTTGACACCAGACTGATTACCGTATATGTTCAGTCTTAACAGGGGATTTACTGAAATGCACTGTATGCGTGGCCACTCAAATTTTGTATCTTGTGTGTGCATCATACCTCCAAGTGACCTCTATCCTCGTGGGCTGATTGCAACTGGTGGCAATGATCATAATATTTGCATTTTCACAGTTGACAACACAGCTCCTCTTTACGTCCTTAAGGGTCATAAGAATACAGGTATGTACTTTTTTTTTTTTTGAGTTGTTACATAGAAGTTAATGTGATTTATTAGGAAACTGAGTTGAAGTTGTAAAACTCAACTTTGATTTCTTTGATACTTACTATGTGAACTGTTTGATTATGGCCTCTACAGGCAGTATTCTATAATCTCAATTCATGCAAAGGCAGTTTGATATAAGGACTTCCAAATTTATGCTGATCAATATTTGAGCTTGTGATCGCAGGGCAATTCACAGAATGAATCCTTTTTATTAAGTTACATTTTTTTAAGAAGCAGTTAATTTAATCCTCTGTGTATTGTGTTAAGCTTAGTTTTGGTGTCTGAGTTCATAGAAGTACAATGAAGCTTCCTGGGATAAACAAACTTGCAGTACTCATTTTATTTCCTAAGAAGGTTGCAATATTTACTGGTGCTTTAAAAATCTGCTGAATTCTAAAATGTCACTGCAGAAATTTCACCTCTTTAGATAAATCAGTGCAATATGTGACATAAAAACAACATTATACACCCTTTTTTAAGTCATAAAATGAAAGATTCAGCAATTCTTATGCTGGAATGCAAAGATTTTTTTCTTTGCTTGTTTTTTGTTTGTTTGCTTTCATGTTTGGGTGTACTATTTCATTATGGAATTCCAGAAGTAAACATTGCAAATCTTGGATATTCAGAATTTCTTAATGTGTTGAAGGATTCTGGTAGTGTTTTGTCTTCCAAGAAGATGAGCTAAGTATTTTTGGTATGAAAACTTGTTTTGTGAGAATGTAAGCTAATAATGTTGATGAAATCTTGTTTCTCTCTGTGATCTTAAAACTAAATCTTTACATTAATTCTGTTTCTTGACTAGTTATCTGTGCTGTTGGTGAACATATTCTGACTTGACATCAGATACTAAACTTAAAATGTAGATGTATAAATGACAAAAAGGAGTGAGCATCTGTCATCTAAAATGAGGAGATCTGTAAGCAGTTCCTTTCTAGGTGGTTATCAACTACATTTCTGCTTAATTTTTCTCCAAACTCTTCAGTGATAGCTATGCTGCTAATGCCAAATATATCTCCTTAAATAATTTAAAATTGCTGGCATAATATTGGTGATAGTACAGGAAACGTTGTTGTTAATCTGAAAATTAACATTTCAGTTTGCAGCCTTTCTTCTGGGAAATTTGGAACACTATTAAGTGGATCATGGGATACAACTGCCAAAGTCTGGTTGAATGACAGATGTATGATGACATTACAGGTATGAAGTTCTGCATGAATATAAAATAGGTACTGAATTTTACTTTAACAAGTTTAACAATGTTGTGGGATTGTTTTTGTTTTTTCAGGGTCACACAGCTGCAATATGGGCAGTAAAAATACTGCCTGAACAGGGATTAATGTTGACGGGTTCAGCTGATAAAACTATTAAGCTGTGGAAGGCGGGCAGATGTGAAAGAACTTTTACTGGTAAATATTGCTGCAGGTGGTAATATAATCAAGGTCATACGCTTTGTTAAAAACAGGGAAAATATAATCAGAAACTGATAAGACTTCTATAAATTGAACAATTTTTAAGCAGGATTTTAACGATCTCTTGAGTTGTATACCCAGAAATCCCATTACTTTTAAAAGACTGAAATTTCCTTCAGTGCTTCTATAATGAAAATTGGTTGCCAGGATATAGATGGGATTTAAATAGAAATAATATACTGCTGTTAATTGAAAAAGTTTTCTTTCTTCTACAAAGGACATGAAGATTGTGTAAGAGGTTTAGCTATTCTCAGTGAAATGGAATTCCTTTCGTGCTCTAACGATGCTAGTGTTCGAAGATGGTGTATCTCTGGCGAGTGTCTGCATGTATATTTTGGGCATACAAACTATATATACAGTGTATCTGCCTTCCCTCATTGTAAAGGTAAGTTTATCTTTCGTGACTATTAGCCAGCACTATTCCAAAATGAAATGGTAAAGTAGGCATTCAGTAGTTTTGTGAAACTGCCATAACCAAAGAACTCAGTATTGAATTTGTTTGTACATTTTTGATTTGCATGAGTAATTTTTTTTTATTAACTCCAAACCGTGTCTTCTGTGGAATTGCTCTGGTGAGTAAGATGAAAGTTCATAGGCAGAAAACTTTGATTAAGTGATACACAAAATTACCATGCAGATAGCAGTACTGAAATACAAATAGCTGTGGAGTACTTGAATAGTATGCGTGGCTTAGCAGTTTGAAATTACATACATTTCATTGATTAAGGAATTGATAGAAAAGCCATGGCCAAAGGGTTGTGGTGCATGGCTCAATGTCGAGGAGGAAGCTGGTGATGAGTGGTGTCCCCCAGGGGTCCATCTTGGAACCAGTACTCTTCAACTTCTATATCAGTGACATAGATGATGGGATCAAGTGCACCCTCAGCAAGTTTATTGATGTTATCAAACTGAATGTTCCAGTTGACATAGCAGAAGGAGCGGATACCACTCAGAGGGACCTCGATAAACTTGCATAAAACTAAAGAGATTCAAATTCTAGCTATGTATACAGGATGGGAGAAGAATTCCTTGAGAGTAGTTTTGCTGAGAAGGGCTTAAGTGTTCTGGTAGACAAAAAACTTAACAAGAGCTAGCAGTGTGCAGGCCAACAGTATCCTAGGCTGGATCAGAAGAGGGGTGGCCAGCAGGGCAGGGTGGAGATGGTCATGCTGTAGTCTGACCTATGTGGCCTCATTTGAAGTATTGCACCCAGGTCTGGTATCCCCGACACAGGAAATGTCGAGCTTTTGGAGAGGGTCTGGAGGAGGGCCATGAAGATGACCCAAGTGCTGGAACACCTCTCCTAGAAGACAAGCTAACAGGGCTGTGCTTGTTCAAGCTGGAGAAGAGAAGGCTGTGGGGAGACCTCATTGAGGCCTGCCAGTATTTAAACAGAATGGGGGGAAAACAAACTTTTTACTTGGGTGGTTAGTGGTAGGACAAGGGGGAATAGTTCTAAAGTAAAGGAGGGGAGATTTAGATTTTCACTGAGAGGGTTATGAGGTGCTGGCACGGGCTACCTGTAGGGGTTGTGTATACCCCATTCCTGTTGGTGTTTAAGGCCAGGTTGGATGGGGTCCTGGGCAGTCTGATCTGGTACTTGATCTAATGGTTTGCAACCCTGCCCTGCAGCAAGGGATTTGGAACTTGATCCTCAATTTCCCTCTAACCAAGCCATTCTGTGATTTCAAAATGTCTTAGAAAGAGTTTAGATTAATGATTTTATGCATGCAGTGTATGTATTTGTTTTAAGATTGAGAAGTTTGGAAGTTCGTAGCTCACAATTGCAGACAGTTGAAAAATAAATTCCGTCGATGAACTTTGTTTGGTGTATGAAATATTTATGTGTTTGTTCATCAGATAAAGTGGCTGTGTATCTCAAATCTCTTCTGCACCAAAAATCCTCATGAGAGGACATGCCTGAAGTTAGATTTTGGTTTTTGAGCAGGCTTTATGCATGTTTACTAAAATAGCAGTCTGACCTTGCAAAAATGTGGTAGTTATAACAACGGTCATACTCTGGAAACTCTAAAACAAAGCAGTTATAATTTCTAGTTCTTTGTTTAAGCTCTTGGAAGGAGAAGGCAATCTCGAGTTGCAAACAACTGTTTTTTTTACCTGTCTGGCTGCTCAGCCTGCAAATTAGTCACTTTTTTTTTTTGACCAGACAACTATGTAGTGACTTTTGCTGTTTTAATTCTTAGATAACAAGTTGTAGAGAGGGAACTACTAACTTAGTATGTTAAAAATCAGCTTTAAAAGCTTTTTGTATTTTTTCTTTTCAGATTTTGTAACTACTGGAGAAGATAGATCTCTTAGAATCTGGAAGCAAGGGGAATGCACTCAAACAATCAGACTCCCAGCTCAGTCTGTATGGTGCTGCTGTGTGTTAGACAATGATGACATTGTAGTTGGTGCAAGGTATTAATGTCTTATTCTCAGTGTATTTTCAGATTAAGATCTGAAAAACCCCAGGTGAAATGGTGTGCATATCTTTAATTGTCATTTCCCACTATATTTAAAAATACAGCTGTGATGATGCATGGGAAATTAAATTTATGTGCTGTGTTTCTGTCAAAAGGTCATTCTTTTGATATGCAAAATGCTGAGGTAAAAAAGAATTCTTTGGGGATGGATGTGATAATATTGAGACTATACTGCATGAACAACACATTTGATAGCCATATCCTACCTTAACTTGTATTACGGAGTTTCAAGTTAACTTTTGTAAGTCCTGTAGGACTTTTTCAGCATGAGAGCAAATTAATTTAAAAAAAAAAAAAAAAGAGGGGTTAGGGGGGAGTTGCTTGAAATAATTGTGTTGTGTTATGACATAGGAGTCACTATTAGAATGTATGCAGTTTTGATATTTAACATACTATTTTTCTCTGAATGTTTTCTTTCCATTCAGTGATGGAATCATAAGGGTATTTACAAAGTCTTTGGAAAGAACAGCAAGTGCTGAAGAGATACAGGCCTTCGAGAATGAGCTTTCCCAAGCATCCATTGACCCTAAAACT
Organism: Phasianus colchicus; assembly: GCF_987193195.1. Lineage (NCBI taxonomy): Eukaryota > Metazoa > Chordata > Aves > Galliformes > Phasianidae > Phasianus > Phasianus colchicus. Next base: position 38,659,577 of record NC_143476.1, on the reverse strand, counting down.
GGTGATTTAGGAGATATTAATGCTGATGATCTTCCTGGAAAAGAACACCTTAAGGATCCTGGTAAGTTATGTACAATTCTGTTATGCTAGAGGTGCCTCCAGATATTGGTTCTGACATACTGAAGCTTTTATCCATTCCAAAATAAAGGCGTGAATCACCTTCAGTAGAATTGCTAAAGAAAACAGCTTGATTTTGTTCTGCTTTCCTTGCACCAATTCTTTTGTTGGCAAGACTGGAGTTGCAAATATTTGTGTGTGTGTTGTGTACTTTTTGTATACTAAAAAGGTTAAAAAAAAAAAAAATTATCCTGCAAAATGATTCAGAAAAAGCTGACTTTCAGTATGCTGCAGTGTGTTGAAGATGTTCTGGATCTACTATGCTAGCTATGGCAAAAATAAAAGAGACAGCCATATAACTTTCAAAAGGACTACCGAGTTTCCCTCCATTCCAGCCCCTGCCCCCCCCCCCCCCCCCTCCCCGAAGAACAAATTAAAAATAAAAAGCATTATGTTCTAGCTTTCAGCTTGAAAAACAGTTTTTCCTCAGTCAACTGGAGTTTACACTTTCTGAGTGCTCGGGAGGTTACTGAAGAAAATAGTGGGAAAATTGGTAGTTAAGATTACTCTTAAATACACAAATATTTTTTCCCAGGTTGAAGGAATCAGTGACTTAAACCATTGATTCTGACCAGCAAGTCATATAAGTATTAGAATCATCTAAAGCTTCCTATCTTTTTAGACAATGAGAGAATATCACCTTTCTTAATTGTGACCTCCCTGGGAAAATGGTGAACTTCTGAAATACTTTAGGACTGCTTTTGCAACTCAGTCTGGTGGCATGTACCATTGCTATAACTGTAAATTGCTATTGTCAGGTATTTTGCTATTTTTGTTGCAACATTTACTATCTAGTTTTCTGTGGTGTGACTTCAAATCTTGAATTATTTCTTCATCTTTGTATTTGAGTTCTATGTTGGACTTGCTTTCTCTTTCTTAAAGTAAATTTTATTTTTAAATTTCTTAAATTTCTTTAATCTGTTAAATATTCTTGCCTGCAGGAACAATGGATGGACAGACACGGCTGATTAAAGACAATGGGAAAGTTGAAGCATATCAGTGGAGTGTTAGTGAAGGAAGATGGATAAAGATTGGTGATGTTGTTGGTTCTTCAGGAGGCACACAACAAACATCTGGAAAGGTTTTGTTTGAAGGAAAGGTATGTACAACATTTAATAGGCTTTATTCCTTTTTAAGTTAAGGAAGCTTGATTTCACATTGGAGGAAAAAATGATTCTGATCATGATTTAGCTATATTATAGATTAAAAAATAGGGATTTATTTGTTTATTTTTCTTTTAGCACATTTTTTATTTAATAAAACTTACAGGTAGGACTGTTAGGTTCTGTTTTACTTTTGGAATGCATTTTGTAAAATCAGCAAACAAATAGAAGTTACTTTGCAGGAAGGCCACCTGCCAGCTAGTAACGAAAGAATCAAAATGTCTACTATTTATTACTACTGCACTGAAAAGTTGAATATAACTGCCTTTCCAAAGAGAGAGAAGCCTGCAGTGTGTATTATCAGGCCCATCTGAAATTCTAAGTACCAGGTTTTCTCTGTCCTTTTTTTTTTTTAACTTTGGAATGCAAAGATGGATAATCTGAAAAGTAATCATTTCATTTACTGAAGCATACACAGAAAAATTTCTGCGTAGCAAAGAACTTTCTCTTGTATGCTTTAAAAAACCATAGGGCTTTATTCTTGTGTAGTAGTAGTGTGTTTTTCATCCTGATGCTTTTTCGGATGCCTGACTGCCCTTCACAGTCAGTCAGAGCTGTCCATGAATTATTTTGTAATATACCTGTATATACATTGTCATTATATATTATCTAGCCTGTTTTTCTCAAAATAAAGAATTATCAAAAATGTAGAGTATAGTTATACATAAGCTCCAACAAATATAAGACTATGTGACTACTGTTGATACAATCTGCAAGTTGCAGTTTTAAAGTTCTTTGGCTTAGGCCTGGACCATTATCAGTCTATATCTGATGTCTTTATGCAAAAATGTGCTGACAAGTGCCTCATTTGTTTTTGTTTTTATTCATACAGGAATATGACTATGTTTTTACTATTGATGTAAATGAAAATGGACCTTCCTACAAACTGCCATATAACATTTCTGATGACCCTTGGCTGACTGCATATAACTTCCTGCAAAAGAATGATCTAAATCCAATGTTTCTGGATCAGGTGGCCAAATTTATTATAGACAACACTAAGGGGCAAGCACCATTGAATACAAATACTGAATTTTCAGACCCGTTTACAGGTAAAAAAAAAAACAAAATAAAACTTGTGTACAAGCAAGAAGTTAAGCATCTGAGATAAAGATGCATACTTTTAAATATCCTTGGTATGCTCTGATGTTTTCTCTAAGTATATTCCATCACAAGGCTAGAGCGTGAACTTAGTAGAATGGTGTTTTGTGTTCTATAATGCTGCTGTAAGCCTGCTATGCTTACCTGGTTGTGTAGGTCACTTTACATGCAGACTTGAGAGTTGCAGAATGGTTGAAGCTGGAAGGGATCTCTAGAGATTATCAGGTCTAGCGGGGGAGCCAATTTGCTCGGGACTACCTCCAGATGGCTCCTGAATACTTGACCATGGGAGATTCCACACGCTCTCGGGGCAACTGCTTAATCATGCACACAATTGAAAAGTGTTTCCTGGTGTCCAGACAGAACTTCCTGTGTTTCAGTTTGCTTTGTCACTGGGCATCCCTTGGAAGATACTGTATTTGTCGTCTTTGCATCCTGTGGCTCTTCACTGTATTCTCTGATATGTCCATCTCTCTTGTATTGGGGATCTCAGAACAGGCCACAGTACTCCAGGGGCAGTTTCCTCAGTGCTGAGTGGAGAGGAAGGCTCACCTCTCCACCTGCTGTCAGAATTTTGCCAAGTTAGCCCAGGTTGCCATTAGTTGTCTTTGCAGTACAGTCATATTGCTGACTCATAATCAGCTTGTTGTCCATTAGGACTGTGAAATCCTTTTCTGCCAAGCTGCTTTTTAGTAGTCCCTAGCACATACTGGTGTCTGGAGTTGTTTCTCTCCAGATGCAGTGCTTTGAACTTCTTGAATTTCAAGAGGTTCCTGCTTAGCCAAGTCCACTTAGGTTGGTAAGGCAACTAGCCCTCTGGAGTATCAGCTACTCTTTGCATTTTGTTGCTCGTGCAGATTTGCTGAGGGTGCACTGTACTACATCATCCAGATCATTAACAAAGGTGTGAAACAGGATTAGTTCCAATAACTGACTGTCGCCACTTAGTAGCTTCCAACTAGATGTTGTGCCAATGATGGTACCCTTTGGGCTCATGTCTTCTGTCAGTTTTCAATCTATCTCACTGATCATCAGGACTTCAGTGTCCTAGTTCTTGCACTTGTTTCGTGTCCTCAAATGATGGAGGACATGGCACAAATAAACCTGACAAGAAGCTTGTCAAATCTGTGAGACTTTTGTCAGAGCAAGTCTTTGAACAAAATGTTAATCAAGCCAGCTGCATCTTTTTTCAATCTAATCCTTCTTTTCTAATGTAAGAAAATCCAACTTTTTATCCAATTGGGCTAACAGTGGCCAGATGCTATTAAGGCAATGGATTAAATTCAAAAATTTAACTAGAGAAAGAAACGAAACTGAGTAAGATAAGTAAGTAACTCCTTTCCAGGAAGAAAATGAAAACTATTAATTTATTAAAAAGCATATTTAAAAGTTAATTATTCAACAGCTGAACTGTGTTAATTGATTGCATCCTCTCTGTTGCATTACAAACTAATCCACTATTCAAATAGTTCCACAAAGTTGTAGGTAGGAACAAAATGTCATGGGAAACAATTAAGCTAAATCTTTTTTTTTTTTTCTTGCAGTGAACTAGAAAGTATTTTAAAGGCCATCAGTCAGGTTCAGATGCATCTCATGGAACTGCAGTTGTATAAACCTATGCTCATACCTTTTAACTTGACTCTGTCCAAATGTACAATGCTTATGTTCTGGAAAAAAAATTCTGACTCTGAAATAATCAGAATTTTCTTGAGCACTGGGGGAACTGTGTAAAGAGGATCTAATTTGTCATAATGTCACAATGAGCCATAAGACACATTTGATGTTTGCCTTCATTTGTCAGTTGTATCTGTCTGAAAATACTGATACTTTACTAACACCAAGGTATGTATGTTTCACTAGGTGCTGGGCGTTATGTTCCAGGATCTTCATCTCTGTCAAATACAGCCCCTGCAGCAGATCCATTTACAGGTAATATAATATTAATAATCTTTACTGTAATTCGTCTTGCCAGTGTTCGGTTAGAGTTTGGTTCCTGAGCTCTGTTTCTCTCCTTCACTTGGGGTAGCATTGTGGGACAAATTGATCGGGTGGAGCTTGTCCATATCTGTTCAGCAGAGGAGAAAGCCCTCTGCTTGTCTGGTCTGCCTCAGGTCACTCTGTCCTCTACAGCAAAGCAGTAAGATATTAAATGCTATGTTTTGCCAATCTTGTAGGCATGGCCAGCTCAGGATCGAACATTTTCATAGAATGACTTTTCTTTTTTCTCATTACTCTCTTTATCTTATTATGTGAATATTATTGGTACCTATATATGCTAAATTTTAGATTCTAATCCTTCCTTTTATAGCTTAAAATCCTTCTCATTTGTAATAAGCCTGTTTGTAAAGGTATTTCATCCTGCCTAGTAGCTTTTGATCCTCAGAGAAGGATCATGCAGTCATAGACCTTCCCTCAAAGCTCTAACTACTCTTAATACTCTGCAAGTCTTTCTTGGCAGTATCACCTGATGTGTAGGTGGAAGAATAGCTGGGTTAAAGTATGAGGCCAGGCAAGCTGTGGCAGTCCCTCTGACATCTGGTATCCTGACTCCCAGCAAACAACAAACCTCCCAAGATAAAAGGTCACATCAGTAGATAGGTGTCTTTATGCCCTGCTGGAAGAAACCTCTCACCACTTTTGCTTTCCTTTCTCTGTTTTTGCACATACTAGCTACAGTCTCAGCTGGCTCTCATGCATCCCCTTTTGTGTGTTTGTCCTTATCACTGCCAGGTATAATATTTGTTCTGCAGTTGCATGTGTCCACGTGGAGCAGAAACCTTCCTGCTGTTGCTTGAAGTTAAAGCATTTCCCATCTTTACAGTCCTCTTCCGTACCCTGTTTACTGTGGTCTCCAGCTGTTCCTTTTCCTTTTTGTTTTTTTTTTTTGTGGCTCAGTTTTTCATTTCTAAAACCTTGACTGTCTCCTGAACTCTGCTGGTGTTTGGTAGCTTCGGCACCTGACTAATTGGTACCACATCCAGAACCCACCATCCTTCAGGAGAGGACATCGCTGCCTCAGGCAGAGGGAGAAGGCAGGCCTGGGTAACAGCCTGGAGCTCTTAATGGTCACAGCACTTTGTACCAAGGGTGTTGGCATCAGTGGTGCCTGAGAAACTGCCTGAATGTCACTGAACAGTCACTTAGCTTGTGAGTGCCATCACTGCCAACAGCACTACCCTCACACGTATATATAGAAAAAAAGTCCTCTAACTCTTCTTAAAACTTACAGATTTTTTCTAATTCTGTCAGTGTAAAATAATACCCTTAGTAGTGACATTTCAAAACTACCAATTAAAAGCACATATACACTACCTCTTTGCCAGTGGTGGTGATGAAAAAGTCTAACCTCTCCATTCAGGTGCTGGTCGCTATGTTCCTGGTTCAGCATCAAATGTAGTAGCTCCAGTGGGTGGGCATGATCCATACACAGGTAAGAGTGAGGCCTGCCGTGTAGAGAGCATTGCTGATCTTTTTCTTTGGTTGTTGTTTTGATGTGGATTCTGTGCTGTTATAAATTTTATATTTAAGCAATATAAGCAGATTGAAACTGCTTATATTTCAGAAATTATTAAAAAAAAAAAAAAAACACAAGGGGAACAATTCCTTCTTTTACATTTAGGAATTGTAGAATATCCTGAGTTGGAGGGGACCCACAGGGATCATCAAATCCAACTCCTAGTTCTGCACAGGACTACCCGAAATTCAAACCCTGTGTCTGAAAGTGTTGTCCAAACACTGCTTGAACTCTCTCAGCTTGGGGCCTTGAGCACTGTGCTGGGAAGCCTGACCACACTCTAGTGAAGAACCTGACCCTGCTCTGATACAGCTCCTTGCAGATTTGTATGAGTGCAGTCTGCAGACTCTTGTTCATCAGTGACTAAATTGCATAGTCAGTGGTGGTAGCTATGTTGAAAAAGAGTGTTTTGTTGCTGAGAATTTGCGCTATCAAACAGTGTTCTTATGCTCTTTGCATCTGTTATAGTTTTCACGGAAATAAACACTAACCATTCCTTTTGGAGTGACTTCCATGTTGTAATGCCACATGGACAGAAGCTTTGTAATATACATTAGGTGGTATGCTAGTAGCTGTTGCACAAAGAAATAAATATATGCAGTTTTAGTGGTAATTATACAATGTAATCTACCAATTCATCTGTGATTCTAGAAAATCATAAAGCTTTTTATTAAAATTGTGATGTTGGTTTACTCTTGCATGTAATGTAACTTTGTCATATCTGCAGATATAGATCACTGCCTATTTATTATGAAAATAATGAGGAGCAGGAGAAGCTTTTATTCTAAGGCCAGAGAGTTTTTATGCCTTAATTACAGTATCAATTCTTATGACTGTATTTTTGTTTCAGTGTAATTCGGATATCACATAAAAATTTGTACTTAACAAATTCTTCACAGAGGGAAGAACAGCTTGCTTTAGGTTTTAACCCTCGCACATAAAATGTGCATAAAAACAATGTAAAGAAAGACAGCTATTGCTTAAGCATTAAGGTTTTTATTAAAAGAAAAAATATGAGTGGTGAACAGTGGGAAAGTCTTACTGGTAGGGTAATAATCTGTATCAGGTGCTTTGGTAGGCTGTTAAACTTCTCGTTTTTTGTTTATGTAGGAATGGGTGCCTACCAATCAGCTAAAACTGAAAACATTTATTTTCCTAAGAAGGATGCTGTCACCTTTGACCAGGCCAATCCTACACAGATTTTGGGTCAGTATTTTAATTTCAAGGATATTTTTTTCATCTGTTTAAAAGAAATAACTTTCTTTTTCCCTTCAAAAATGTAAATATTTCCAATCGTTTTCCTGCTCTTTCTCAGTTTTGACCTTTTAAAATTAAAGTAATTGCTTTAATGGTGAATGTATTAAGAGGCTTAGGAATTCTTCTGAAGTTTACTCCCCTTCCTATCTAATGCAAATTATCTAGTTTTTTTCTTTCTCCTGCTGTCTGCTTTTGTTCAGTGCTTTGTTTACAAAGCTGGTACATCTGAGCACTGAGATTTTTTTTCTCTTAGCTGCTGGATATGTGGGTCATATGCAATCCCTTTCCAGTTTTGCTTATGAAAGTTTAAAAGCACTAGACACTCATACAGTGTAATCTGTGCTATGTTGAAGGCATTCTGTAGTTTCATAGAGTCAAGTGGTCTATTCTATGTTTAATCAGAATATTTCACATTACAGAAAATGATACATAGTATTTAGTAGTAATACACACTTATGATGAATGTTGCTGTTGTCTTTTTTCTTTCTGTTTATCCATCCGTGTTCTTGTTCTGCAGTGTAACTATTTCACAGAATCTCTACTTGTCTCCAGGTTGTTTTTTTTTTTGCAGTGTGTTCTTGTGCCTTAATGCAGTAATCAGTTTTGTAAAAACCAGTTTGTATTCACGCTGTAGGAAAATACAATATCTGGTTCAAACATCCCCAGATTAGAATTATTTTATTCAAATATTTTTCATTTCTTCTGCATCTTTACCTGCACATAGGCTAAAATGTGAATTCTGAATCAGAATTGTAGTATTAAGGAGGCTTGATAGTAATATTTGTTATGATGATCGAAATTAGAAACCTGAAATTGTAAGAAGTAATGTTTTTAAATGATCACAGCATAACTTCAGTAAAGTACTGCAAATCCAGTTTTTTGTAAAGAGTTTTGTTAAGTTGAAAATCATACCTCTTAAATTGGTTTTACAGGTAAACTAAAGGAACTTAATAGCAGTGCTGCTGAAGAACAAAAACTTACAGAAGATGACTTGATAATCCTAGAAAAGTTACTGTCTGCAACATGCAGTACCTCTGCAGAAATGCCTACAGCACAACAAATCCAAACTTTATGGAAAGCAATTAACTGGCCGGAAGGTAGACATTTGCAATTATTTTTTTATACTGTTGTCTCATCAGTACTTCACTATGAACCAGAACTCTTGTTAGTGCTGGTCTGTCCCAAAGAGTTTATAACCCAGACAGAACCCATTTTTACAGGTCCTGGATATCCGTGGGGAAAAAATGCTCAGTGAGTTGCTAAGCCGGTTCAGCTTCCTTGATATGGGTGTAAGCTTAGGATACTGGCAACAGACCTTAGGAGCCAAATATATTTGAAATTTAGGGAAGTTGAGAGGGGAGTACTGAACAAACTGTAAATATGGGTTCCTTATGGTGATACCCAGCTAATCAGTTGAATGTATTTTATTTTTTTCTAAACTATGTCTGAGAGTTGAAGTTGGCCTAAAAACAACCTTGCTTTTCCTGCCATCAGTTGTGTATCTATACTAAACTCTAAGATACAACATGAAGACAAATGGTGATGGTATCTGCGTATTCAGTCGCTGAGAAGTTTTGAGAAACTCTGTGGAGTCTATCTTAACTTAAGCAGCATATATATATATTTGTCATTAATGGCTTTGTTTCTATATTAAATTGTTAGTGTGTTCCCAAAGTTAGAGATTTAAAAGCATCTGCTACTGAAGCAAACTCACCAGCATGTTCACACCTAATGCAAATTTAATACTAAAATGTATTTTTCTTGTTTCTTAGATATTGTCTTCCCAGCCCTTGACATTCTTAGATTGTCTGTGAGGCATCCCATTGTGAATGAGAACTTCTGTGGTGAAGAGGCTCATGTGCAATTTATCCATCTCCTCCTCAAATTTCTGAACCCTCAAGGAAAGCCAGCGAACCAGCTGTTGGCACTTAGAGCTCTTTGCAATTGCTTTGTCAGCCAAGCAGGCCAGAAGCTTCTGATGGAACAGAGGGATGAAATAATGACACAAGCAATAGAAGTGAAATCAGGCAATAATAAGAATGTCCACATTGCACTTGCAACACTGACATTGAACTATGCTGTATGTTTACATAAAGTGAACGACATTGAGGGCAAAGCTCAATGTTTATCAGTTATCAGTACAGTTATGGAAGTTGTTAAAGATCTTGAAGCTGTTTTTAGACTCCTTGTGGCTCTGGGAACACTAATCAGTGATGATAAAAATGCTGTGCAATTAGCTAAGTCTCTTGGAGTTGACTCTCAAATAAAGAAGTATGTCTCTGTGTCAGAACCAGCTAAAGTAAAGGAATGCTGTAGGTTTGTTCTTAATCTGTTGTAGTTGTTTTACGTAGCACTTGAGCAACACACCATATACAGAAGAACATACGCTTTTGTTCATATTTTGTGACAGAATTTAATGGAGAAAATACTGTGGATGACTTAAACTTGATTTGTTGTGAATTACAGAGCAAATAAAACTTTTCACTCTCTTCACTTGACTACTTTTCTGAAGTCTACTATGCAGAGTTGTTTCAGAAAGCCGTTCTGTTGTAGCTCAGGTCAAAGTAGATCACCAAATCAAAAAGTCTCATTCCCTAAATGTTATCTAGACAGAAATGTAAGAAATGGCTGTGATCCAGAGATGCCAGCTCGCTTGCCCAACCAACCATGTTTCCACATTTCAGTGCAATGACCATTTCTTGACCATGCTGTTTGCCAGCAGAGAAAGGGTGATAGAGGGTTTGTTGAACAGTGCTTTTCACCAACTTGTTGATTAACATTGACTATACTAACTGGTCAAATATGATAGGAAGGAAGTAATGTTCACATGATTTCCAGCATCTTTTTTCCACTTCTTTTAAAACTTCGGTATCTTCTATCTTTTCCTGTTTTGTTTGTTTGTTTGTTTGTTTTTTGTTTTTTGTTTTTTTTTAATCTAGAATTAAGTGACTTTTTGAGGAGTGGAATCTTGAACTGCTATATAGGCAATGTTTCAGTTTGCAAAATTGCTTAAACAAGCTTCTTAGATTATTTTAACTTTTCTTGTACTGATTTATAGCAAACTCTTACTTTGAAACATGTTAGAATGCGTTAGATGATAAAAAAAAGAAAATGAGACTATTTGAAGAGAATGGGGGAGAAACTTGAATGCAAATAATGTGATAGGCAATAGCTGACACCAGTGAAGTCAAATTTTATGAAGTGGTTTCATAAAAATCACTGTGGTGTCTTTGAAAAGGGGAATTTGTAAGTTCTTCCTTGTGTTTGTGTGGAACATCCTGCTTTCCAACGTTTTCTTGCTGCCCTTAATCTTGTTGCCCTGCTCACCTATGAAAAGAGCCTGGCCCCAAAACTCTTATATATCTGCCCTTTAGATATCTGTAAGCATTGACAGGATCTTTCTTCATTCTTATCTCCTCCAGGGTGAAGAGAGCCAGGTCTCTGCCTTTCCTCATACAGGAGATTTGTCAGGCCACTAATCATCTTCATAGATCCTAGTGATAGTTCTGTTACCCTGTGTCTGCTGGGGAATGAAAAAGTGCAGAACTGCCACAGATGTGCCACTGTTGTTCAGAGCTAGGATGGCCAAAGTTCAGTGTGACTTTAAAATAAGTAATTATATTACCAGAATGGAAATCATTAAAAAAAGTCAAGTTTTTCTGGCACAGGAGTTTTTCATCACAATATATGTCTGCATCATCTATGCCAGACTTTGCGACCAAGAGCTCTCATTTCTTCTGCTCCCTCTCAGTTCAACTGCGTTGTTTCCAGCAAACTTGTTTGTCAGATGAGTATACATACTCAGCTCCATAGCTGCACACATCCTGCTGCAATTCTGATGAATTTTCAGATACATACAATCACAAACAGCCTCATCAGGGCCTTCATCACTGTCTCTCTCACCTGATCGATTGTGGGTGCAAGTACAAGACAGACCATGACATTATACAGGATTTAAATAGTTTACCAATAGATCAAACCACCCCCAGGAATCCATCCTAGAATACTTCAGTGAGTTCAGGTGCCTGTATATAATTGTTCTTGACCCTCCAGCTTCCACATGTACTCTGTAACTGTTTGTACAAGCCTTATTCTAAGAAATCTACACTCGTGTTTTGATTTTGTTATCGTGGTCTTGTTCTGTTACGTGAAAACCGCCCTGATTTCACAGACCAAAAGTATTTGTCCATAAACACATTCTGGAAACTCTAAGAAACGGCGTATTAAGAGATCCAGCCCGGCGTCCGGCACACCGACACCAAAAGCCTCGCAGAGGAACGGAAGGAGAAGGCGCTCACGCAGCGGGGCGGGCGGTGGCACCCCGGAAAGGGCGGGCTGCGCGGCGGAAGCGGCAGGGCCGGGCCGGGGCGGTCGGACCGCGGCCGCCCGAGGCGCGAGCGCGGGGCCATGCCGGGCCGGAAGGAGAAGAAGCGGCGGCGCTCCCGCTCCTGCTGCCCTGAGGGAGCCGCGGGCGGCGACAGGAAGCGGCGGAGCGCCGAGACAGGCCGCGCTGCGCTGGAGGTGACGGGCAGCACGGCGGGGGCTGCGGGAAGGCGGGCAGGAATCCGCGCCGTGCCTTTCTTCCTCTGAGGCGTTCCGCTCTGTGACGGGGCTGGTCTGTGCGCGGCCCGTGTGGTCTCGTTGCAGGTCCGGGCTGACCTTTCTTGCGGCGATGCCTGTAGTTGTGTGACAGCCTGTGAGTTAGTGCGAAGAGAGGCTTGTTTCTTTGTGTTGTCGCCGTGCTGCTCCGTTTCACTTAGCGCAGCAATTTTTGGTAACATTTTTGGTTATTGAAATCTTTTGTAACGCTTCAGAAGTTAAAACGGTGTTTGAAAACTCAGAATTCCACTCCGAGGTGTCTTACAGGTGTGAAGCAAAAACCTGTCACTGTCACAGGTGAAGTATTGAGTTTCTAGAAGACGTGAAAGCTGTACTTGTCTTTTTGATTTCAGGAAGAAAAATGCAATGTGCCATCTGGAGAAAAAACAGAAGAACCTGAGCAACTCAGTGATGTAGAGGAAGGGGGATTAGATCTCAGTGTGTCTCTCAAACCAGTCAGTTTCTACATTGCAGACAAGAAGGAAATGCTTCAGCAGTGTTTCTGTGTCATAGGGGAGAAGAAACTACAGAAGATGCTGCCTGACATTTTAAAGGTACTGAAATGCCTTTTTGTGTGTGCTTTGCAGAAGCTTGAATGCTCATGTAGCAAAACACATTTCTCTCTCAGCTGTAGTGGACTTTCAGCTTAAAATTTGCCTATATATTTCTTAAATAAAGATTACATCAGGTCTTTGAAAGGAAGGCTTTTTAAAGATTTCACGTGGTTGTTCCACAGCTTACTCTTTTCTTCCACGCTGCTATACCTGAACTGGGTAGCTATTTTTATAGTACCTGTCTGTACTTGTTATTCATATGCAAAAGGAGTTCTAATTGCATGGAATGAATTCAGTCATGTTCAGTAGCAAGTATTCTGATGTGTTAATAAAAGCTTGATTTGAGTTTGTGCTATCCAAATTTCTTAAAATCATAAAATCTCTTCCAGTTAAACAGCTCCTGGAAGCTGTTACTTTTCTGGGGCTTAATAGCAGTACCTGTTGAATTCTGTTAACTTAGAATGCTTTGTGACTGTTGTGAACGGCAGGTGAAAATACAAAATGCTACCGATCTGTACAGAGAGAGAGGCTGCAAGCAAAGTGCTATTTTAGTTTAGTGTTAACTAATAGGTTTTCAATTTTTGTCTTTTTATTTTAATCTGTAAGTCACATTATTGGTATAAGTGAGGCAGGACAGACATTTTAAACTCTTAGTAAATTGCATGCAGTGTAATTCATTTCTTATCTGAGAGAGATGAAGAGAAGTAGTGTGGCAAGATGCAAAGGCATAACTGATGTGGAAAGGAAACTACACAATGGTGTTAGGATCAAACTGACAGTAAAATCATGTGTGTTAGATAAGATGTTCAGCACTGATTAATTTTGGTACATGTAAATGGTGTTGTAGCTCATTTAGAAATGCAAAATTATCATTTCACATTGAGGACACCAAGAAGTACAAGAGGTGTGGAAGTAGCCTATGGATATTCCAGCTAAATAAATGTGTGATATCAAGAATGAGAAGTGAATCACAATTTATGTATTTTTACGACTTCTTTTTTATGGTAAACAGTGTTATATAATTCCTCTTGGTGCTTTTTCAGTACCATTGTTGACTTCCATTTGTGAACTTGGATTCAACAATTGGCTTTGGTTTTTGCAGACTTAATTATGTAGTTCACCTCCTCCTGAATGACAGAGAAATACCAATGATCTGGGCTGCAGTCGGTTTGCTCTTCCATGCTTTAAACCTCCGTCCCATTATTTCTACTGATCAGTGTTACAGCTGCAGTGATAAGTCCCTATAATCAATTAACTAATACTGTGTATTGCTTGATTTATTTTATTTTTAAACAAAACACAAATGAACTGAAAATCCTCAACTGTTTTTGGTGGTAGTTACACCGGAATCAGCTACCTGATGTTCTTCAGTAGTGGCATCAGTGCAGGTTAGAACAGTGAATAGACTTAGATTCTGAATTACTGTGTAGGGCTGGAGATCTACTTAACGTTAGTAATTATTCTTTCCTCAGAAATGTTTACTAGCCTGTGGCCTGTCTGTCTTCTTAGAGCTGTTCCATGGATGAAATCAAAAGGCTTTGCTTGGAGCAGTTGGAGATGTTGTCAGAAAAAAAACTGTTGAAGATACTTGAAGGTATGAATGAAACTTTTAGGCACCACTGTACACAGAGAATAAGGAAAGCAAAAGTAGTCTGCCTTTAACTGCGCCTGTGTTTCCAGGTACTGCTATGTATGTATGAATATGTGTATGTATATGCTAGTCTTGACCTTGTAATCTTGGGTAAAAACATCCAGTAACTCTGAAGGTGTTAGCGATGTGTTCAAAACATGACTGTGTAATCTTCCTTTCCTTAGCACCCAAGCTAAGAACAAAGGTTTTGACTTGAATGTGGTAAAACAAAGCCAGGAATATGGAATCACTGTTTGGAATCCATTACTTTGGGTAAATTAATGTTAAGTTACCTCCTGGTTCTTTGCAAGGGAAGTCTTGTGTACCACAGTACCAGATCAATAGTATTAACAGTTGCACTAGATTATTCAGGGTAGTTAAAGAATTCTTAGTGCATGTCTCTGCTCTGCTGAGGCACACAGTTCATACAGTTTTATTAAGGATATGATGTTCCATTGTTTCAGTATCTTACTGGACTTCCACTTAGTTTTTAAGGACTCCAGAATTTATTTGTAGACTTGTTACTGTCTTCTCAATTAAGTGGAACAGTTGAATTCTGAACAGTACAGAGTTCCTTCTACTACTTATGTCTCCTGTGCTTTATTTTTATTGCCTATCATATTACGGTAGCAAGAGGAATTTTTTTTCATAATGCAGTGTAACTGAAAAATGTTAATCACATGTTAGCAGGTGTCTTGTGAATAAGCTTTTTATTTCTGTCTGCGTCTGACTTTAGAACATCTGTTTCAACTGTTTCAAATTTCAGTAGAGTTAATCGTTAAGGTAACTATATAGCATTAATTGTGCTAGGTGCCTAAACTTGCATGTTTGAAATTGTGTATATCTAGGCAAGAGTGGAGCTGATTCTGATACTGACGAGGATGGAGATGGAGAAGACAAGACTGGAGGTGAATCAGTCAGTCAGTGAGTAAAAGAGAACAGTTCAAAACTTAATTTAGAAATACTGAAAACAAAACTGGGATTTTTCATGAAGAACGATCAAATGTAGTGTTGAGAGATTCAATTGATTTTACCCTAATTATATAATTATTTTGGTAAAATGGCAGTGAGCTGTTAGTGCTAGCAAACATTAAGCATCCAAACATGTTTTGATAATGTTAGGTAAATGAGTTTCACACTGGCATTATTTCCCATCAGTTGAGCTGTGATAACTGAACATATACTGCAAAAGTAGATTGTGTGATTTATGTTAACATTCTTCAGTTGAACTACAGTGGATTGAATAAACCCTTCCCACTGAAATCCATGAACTTCTTGTAAAGAGTTTTGGTCTGAAATGTATTGTTTTCCTTCCATCCTTATTTCTGGTCCTTCATTCCTCTCCCAGTTGGAGTGGCACTGACACTTAACTGTTCCCGTGTTCCTGTTGCGGATGTAGCATAATGTCTGGAGTTTCAAGTACTGAGGTTTGTAGTTGCTCATTCTTAGGCTGGCATCTGCAGTTTTGCAAAGGCCAATTTTTTTGTTTGTTTGTTTTTAACCTTTTTTAGAAAATACTTATTTGTTTTTAAGGACACAAGTCTTGCATAGTATGTTACTAAGTGACTTTTGTATTGAAAGAGTAACCTCTTTCTGGCAATTTCTAAAAAAAGTAGTCAAGGAGAAAAGAGTGTTAGTAGTTGTCACCCACAATGTATCAAATTCTAGAAATCTAAGTTGGTAGGAATCTGTAGAAGTCAAAACAATAATCATGTAGGAAAACTAGAAGTTTTTCTGTTTTGATTGCTGACTTGTTTACAGCTAATCACAGAATCACAGAATGGCCAGGGTTGGAAGGGACTTCAAGGATCGTGAATCTCCAGCCCCCTGCCACATGCAGGGCCACCAACCTCCACCTTTAATACTAGATCAGGCTGCCCAGGGCCCCATCCAATCTGGCCTTGAACATCTCCAGGGACAGGGCATCCACAGCCTCTTTTGGCAGCCTGTTCCAGCACATCACCACTCTCTCTGTAAAGAACTTCCCCCTGACATCCAACTTAAATCTTCCCTTCCTCAACTTAAAACCATTTCCCCTTGTCCTGCTTTTCAAAGAGTAGATTCCCCTCCTGTTTGTAGGCTCCCTTTAGGTATTGAAAGGCTGGATTGAGGTCACCCCACAGCCTTCCTTTCTCCAGGCTGAACAAGCCCAGCTCCCTCAGTTTGTCTTCACAGGGGAGGTGCTCCAGTCACCTGATCATCTTTGTAAGGATGGTACACACATTCAGTACACAAACTTAATAAATCCCTTGAGACTGTGGTCTTAATATCAGTGTCAGCTTGTTAAGGTACTTGTTAGTTGCTGGCTTGGTAAGTTCATCCAAATTTACTGAATAGAAACAGATTTGGGAAAGATAATGATGATACTTCAAATTTCATGTCCAGTCAGTAGTTTTGATTCAATAGAAGCCTCACATTTTTGTTCAGAACAAGTTATAAAGTCATTAAAATTGTTTCCTTTGATCATATTTCATCACACACCAGATTTTTAGAAAATTGAGTGATACTAAGAGAAGTGAATTTTCAGTATTTTTCCTGTGATTTAATACATCATAAATCTGTTTCATCTGAAGTTTCATTTGGAACTGATTTGAGACTGTGTTCCCTGCTTTGCTGTTTTTACATGGTTTGTGAATGCTGTCAATTCACTCCTTTAGTGAGACTATTTTTATCTTTTGGTCTTTAACCCTTTGCTGGCTATTGAAAATATTAACTATAAAAACAGAATGCTATTTATGTAAGTAATTTAAATGTATTTATCTCTTTACTGATGATTCATGTTTTGCCAGTGAACTTTGGAATTAAATGGAAAGACAACCTTGTTGGCTAAAGAAACCATTGAAAATGTTCAGGAGTTTGAGGTCTGAAGAAATGTTATGATTTTTTTTTAATCTAATTCAAAAATACTGCAAAATAGATATAACATTCAGATTATTGACAGTAGCAATAAAACATACTAAACAAAGAAACTTATTACTATAATTTACAGTGATCGTATGTTAATGTGTATAATATGAGCAAACAATATTTTGCTTTGAAACATCTAATGTGCATGAAAGAAGGGGATTTTAAATTTATTTGCTATGCCTTACTTTTAGATCAGCATATCCTCTGCTAACATTAGTGGAGGCATGGTATTGTGCTGCCCTTAAACATGTGCCCCAGAATAGATTATTAGGAAAGATATTGTAAATAAGCCAAGATATTGTAAGTAAGCAAGATTAACAAACTGAGAATGAAATTGAACTGTGAAATGAACTGATGCTGACTGGCCACAAAATGGTGTGGAATGCTTACCTATTAAATGATGACAGTAACAGTTCACTATCAGTCCAGTCCAGCCAACTCTGGGAAATTAAAAACAACAAAAAACAAAAAAACACAAAATGTACTGTGAAAGCACTGTAGGGATCCAGAGTTTTTTAATGACAGTAGTCTGTGTAAGAATATGCTTCTGCCATAATCAGTGATCCTGTCAAGACAACAGGAAGAAACTTTACAACAGTTTTTGATGTGTGTTTTCCATTTTATTACTTCTTTTTATGTAGCTGTTCAAATGGGTATAGGTAAGTTCAAGCAGTTGTTCAAACCCATAGAGGTCACTGTTTTCTGGGAAATGAGTGATTTTACTTCCTCAGTGAAATTTGGCTTCAGAGCTCTGGGTGATATCAGATGCGAAATCTCTTGCTTTTGTTCCTCATGAAAACTTTTTGTGCAAGCTCAGACTTTCCACGTAACACATTGCTATTCAGCAGAGAGGTGACAAAATAGTTCAAACGAATGAAGAATGTGCAAGGGAGGATGGAGTCTGAACAGCTCTTAGTGATGAGCTGGTGTTATGGGGCCATCACAACCTTATTTTGGTTGGGAATTGAGTGACTAAAAAAAAAAAAAAAAGAACCTGTTAGGAGTTGCTTTAAAAAAAGAAATGGATCCCCCCAGAGGCAGGCCTATAACAATCCCCATGTTCCTCTAGCTGCTGACTATGCAAGTTTCAAGGTTTGCAGCCCCACTTCTATTGCTGCTCAGCACTCTTTGCATACATGGAGAGCTTTTCAGCAGCTCATCCAGACCTGTGCTGTCCCCAGTAGCTGACTCTTAGGCTGTTAATCTCTTGGGTTTCTATCAGGGCTGTGGGCCCTCAGTTTGAGTGCTTGCAGACTCTGGTCTCTCTCTCAGGAATTTGGCCTTTAATCTTGTAGTCTCTTTGGTATTGTGACTCTCAAATATCTCATCCTACTTGATAGCTAGACTAGCTTGAGGTACTGTATGCATGTTTTTCATTATATTTTATGGCAGTACAATTCTGCAGGTCCTTGTCAGGTGTAGTCCTCCATGCAGTTGGTGGCAGTTAGATGTACAGACAGTAGACTCCTGCTACTTGGGAAAATGGTTGGCACTGGAATTCAGCAAGGGGGCAGAGTAGGCTTGATCAGGTGCAAGATGTATGTACTGCCCAGAAATCAGCTGATTATCACCTGGCCATTTCACCTTTTCACCACTATTTTCTATGTGCTTATTCTTGTCCAACCTTCCCTCATCTCTCTCTTTTCCTACCTTTGATCTTTTCTCCAAACATTGTGAAATGGCCTGCACAGTCCCCTTAAACATGTGCTGCTGTAAGTTTTACGCAGTCTTGAAATGTTCTTCCCTAGCAACGTGTACGAACCCCTTGCTGCTGCAGGCAGAACCTCACTTCAGGCTGCAAGGTGCTCTTACTCTTATCAGGTTTCTTTCCTGGTAGATTGTCTGATTGCTTTCCTCTGACAACTCTAGAAGTGATTCAAACAAGGTGATCCATCTGTGTAGATCATGTTTTTTGTCTGCTTGCCATTGTTCTTACTGGATCTTTATGGCAACTTACTGTTAAAAGCATAAGCTAGTGGACAGAGAGACAATCAGGAGTTGAGTGTGATGAGCTCAGAAAGTGATAGGAGAACAAAAAACCTGAAATTTATGGGAAAGTGTACTCTGATAGTGTCTTGGAAAGGTTTAACTGGTGATCTTTGCTAACATCTGGCCTTAAAAAACAGGACCACTGGGGCTTAGGTTCTGAGCTGCTGGCTAAAGCTGATGCTGGAAAGGTTGTTTTCCCCATAGTAATATGCATGGACTTGCTAGACCATTGCATACAGCAAACCTGATTTATTTGTAGAATTTCTGGACTTATCTTACTTCTAGCTGGTGAGGGCTTTAAGCCATCTTGTAACACCTGTGGCTTTTGTGGTAAAAGATGATGATTTGGATAGAAAATAAATGAGCAAACTTTCCTTGTAAAGAGGAAAAGTTTAAATTATTTTGTAAAGGAATTGCCATGCATATACAACTTCCTGTTTGGCGTTTGAACATTTAGTTTGCATTGAGCCTTTCTTTTCCAGCCTTGCCTAGGCCCGAGGAAGTGAAAGGACTAAGAGAATACTTTTTGCACTAAGTAGGAAAGTGAACTTAAAGGACACATACTACTGAGATGTATCACGGTAAATAGTTTTTTCCTATTTTATTATAATGACATTGAGCAGTGAATTTCTTTTGAGGGGTTCTTAATTAAGGTGCAGAACTTCTAGGGATCTTTCTTCAGGTGTTTTGTAACTTTTTTTTTTTTAATAGGCACGTTCCCCTTAATAACTGCACTATTCCACACACATTTTAGTTGTTTTGGGTGAAAACAAGGGAGACAAGGGAGAAGCAGTGAATCTGTTGACTTTTAACCTCTACTAACGTAGGAAAGGAAATAGCTATCAAAATAGCAGTATCTCAGACCCTGTTGGCAAGAACTTCTATGGTACTCTCTTTTTTGTTTGACTTGCTCACTGGACACCTGAAAGAAAAACCATCTTTGACAGCATGTGGAAAACAGTTTTTTTTTCCAGTTATGGGACAGTCTACTGGGTATTACTGAAAAGTTTTTGAAGTCATTACGTTTAAATCTATGATACCAAGATCTTCCTGTCTTTTCTATAGTGCTATTTAGATCCAGCAGGTGGAATGGTTGCATTTGTCTGAAACCAAAGCCACGCTGACATTCGTGGTAGAAAATCGGCACTTTTACTGCCAAAATGCTCAATGAACATGGCAACTGAACTACTTCTGTGATTCGGAGTCCTTTGTTGAGGG
This sequence comes from Phasianus colchicus, assembly GCF_987193195.1. Lineage (NCBI taxonomy): Eukaryota > Metazoa > Chordata > Aves > Galliformes > Phasianidae > Phasianus > Phasianus colchicus. The sequence continues at coordinate 38,639,528 of NC_143476.1, read as the reverse complement.
CTGCCCTTCATTCTCTCTCTGTGTATTTCACTATTTTCATTTTGTCTGAGTATGTACAGAATGTGTGAAGAATGTGAACACTTCACACAGGTGTCTCTCTTCCTTATCCCATGCATAAAGCATGTGTAACCTTGCAGGTCATGAGCAAAAATCAGTAAATTGAAGAAATAAACATGTATATTGAATATTACTTAGCAATTGAATTTCATTTCATTCCTTTTAAGAAGCAGCCCTTAGTGAAAAAGTGATACTGTAATACAGAAAAGGTGGGTGGTGGTGGGGGTGACAATAACTTAGTGAAAACAGCTTCTTAATTCAAATGAAGAGAGTAAATATGATCCGAATGCAACTGAAACTATAGTTTTTCAAATTATTTAACTCTGACATTTTATGCTGAATTTTACAGACAAACTTCTATGGTTAGGGAGACACAATCAGTGAGAATTGGTATTGTGCAAGACAGTATACTGAAAATAGTTACTTCATCCTTGCAGCTCAGTAGGCACAAGTGATAGCTCATTTTCAAGTGCTTAGAAGAGCTGGGTGCTTTTTCACCATGTAATTTCTTTAGTTAATGTTTCTTTGAAAAGTACTCTGTACATTGTGAAAAACATAGATTGAAATGTCTTCTCTTTTGCTTCCAGGCAGGACAACAGCATAGACTCCACTTCTTCTTTGAGAGAAGACAAGCTGGAAGGTCAGGAATCAAAACAAGGTATGTAGAGTAGAAAATTTGTCTTCTCAGTTCTGTAAGATTGAGAAGATATTAAAATATTTTTTCTGGCTAGAAACAAACCACAGGTTTTCAGAATTTGATAGTTTGGCTTCCAGAAAATGGCTGAATGCTTTTGCAAGGCTCATTTGACTCTTCATATCTAGTGTTTCAGCTGAAGAGGAACTTGGTTTATTTCAATTTTTTTTATATGTGGGGGGGGCTAATCCTGCTTTTACCATCTATTCAGTTTGATAGTTGGTTTTACTTTGTTTTGTGAGACTCCATTACTCTGTTTTGACATTCACAGAAGAAGATGATAACTGCTGAAGAACTGCTTGTAACTTAATCACGTTCAGTCTTTTTGATACTTTGAATGATTATGCCGGGCTGAGTTCTATGGAAATGCTGCTTAGCAGTCATGAGGAGTGGTGATTGCTGTGTTTTACTTGAAGTCATTGCCTTCAGAAGTGCTCAGATCTTCAGATCTCTCAGAGGGAAAGCTTTGTTTTGCATATCCTTCTCTATACTTTCTCCATGTCTGTTCTAGCCAATTTTCTCTTCTCATTTATCAGAGGGGGTATGCTTTCCTTGGTCTGTCTGTTCTGAACAATGTACCTGTAGAACCCCTTCTTGTTTTTCATATCCCGTGTCAAGTCAGTTCATTGTGCACCTTGGCTTTCCTGATCCCATCTCTACATGTCCAGTCAGCATCCCTGTATTCTTCCTAGGTCGCAAGTCCCTGCTTCCACTCCCTACATATGTCCTTTTCCCTCAATTTGACCAGTGGATCCTTGTTTAGCTATGCCAGTTTCCTGCCTCCTCTGCTTGTTTTCCTATACCATGGGACAAAGAGCTCTTATGTTCTCATAAAGGCATCTTCAAAGAGTTGCTAGTTCTTCTCCTCTCCTTTTTATGCAAGGACAGCTTCCCAGGGGATTTCACCCAGTAAATTGTTCTGCCAGAGCATAATCACTATAGCCCCAGTCTTAACCTCTTTAATGAGCTCCTCTTCCTTGGTGAGAGCCCCAGGTCCAGTAACACTTCTTTTCTGGTTGGTTTGTCTAATATATGGACCAGGAAGTTGTCCTTAGTGCATTCCAGAAATGTCGTGGATTGTTTGCAGCCTGGCATGAAGCAAGAAGGCTCATCCATAGGCTCCCCTTGCTCAGCTGGCATGTGGTAGACTCTGGCTGCCAAATGTTCTTTGTTGGTCTCATCCCTAATTTTCACCCACAAACTCTCAACTTGCTCATGACAATTTCTCAAAGGCAGCTTTTTGCACTCTATCCACTTTTTAACATAGAGATCAATTCCCTTGACCCTCTTTCTCTGTCTGTCACTTCTGAAAATCTTATAGCCCTTGATTGCCATTCTTCAATCACAGGAATCATCCCACCACATTTCTGTAATCACAGTTAGATCATAGTATTCTAATTTTGCTGTGGTTTCCAGCTCTTCCTGCGTATTTTCCAGGCTGCATGTAGATGCACTTAAGACAGGCTATCGGCAGTGTTACCTTCTCAGAGGAGCCCTCATCAGATCCTTTGAGACAATTCTGAGGTTTTTTCCCCACTGTTTGCTAAAGTGACAACATTCCCTTCTTGGTCACATAGAATTCCGTCACCTTCTCTCATCAAATCTACTTTAAAGTCCTATTAATCAGTCCAGCTGGCTTTCTTCCCGGAACATTCTTGTCTTCCTGCTCAATTTTTGTCCTATCTGAGTTCACGTTTTTGGTCTCTCAGAGGCCTGTCCAAGATTGTAGAAACTGAATCTCTGATTGTGACACCACTTATGCAGCTGGTCATTTACTCGACCCATTTTCTTCCTTCTTCTTGGGTCCCAGACTCAAAAGGAGAGGGCAGATGAGAAACATTGCTTACATTCCTACTTCCTTCAGTGCCCTTCCAAGGGATGTAAAGTCTCTTTTAATGTTTTGTGGTTTCCTTGTTACAACCATCTGAGACCCAATTTGAATGAGAAGGAGTGGATAGTGGTCAACCTGTTTATCGGGCCTGATTAACCTATTATTGATGTCTCTGATGTTTGTCCCTGGCAGGAAGCAAACACCTGTAAAGATTATACAGGTGGCAATTCTAAATCTAGAATCTCTAAACTATAATTTCTCCTTCCCATAGCCCCCAAATGTAAAATTTACAGAGGTTTTGGGACCATTCTGTTCTGCCTTCAGTGGTCTCTGCCATGATGAAACGCTGTTGCCTCATTATTGCAAATAGCAGTCATGTTCTACCATGACACCATCCTTCTGAAAGAATCTTTGATGCATGAAAGCATCCTTAATTTTCATCTTTTTGAGGTATGATCCTATATTTTTTTTCCTTTTTAAATGTAAAAATGCAGTGGGAGAGACAGTCAGGCACTATGTTGATTGGCAGAATAGAAAGTGCAAAAGTGGGTAAATTAGTGATACACGCTTAGGTACCTATTGTGTAAGGAAACAGTTTCCTTGATCAGCAGCAGTACTATTCCAGTCATTTAATGAACACCATGTAACAGCTACCCATATTAGTTTGTAGTTGACACACTGAGTATTTCTGTCATCTTATTTTCATTTGGTCTGTCTCTATGCAGTAACGTGAAACTTGGTCTGTAAATGATGTTAGTTCACCCTTTTATTGAGAATATTTTGACGTGTTCCAAATTGGTATGTAAGGAGTAGGGTGCCATCAGCTGCCCCTTGTGGTTGGAGGGCTGGGCAGAAGCACAGTCCAAGGATACTGGAGTGGCCAAAGTCAGCCCCAGGGTTCTTTATTTCATAGAGAATCCCAATTTCACAGGGACCATCAAGGATCGCTGAATCCAGCTCCTGTCTCCACATAAAAATTCTAGATGCTTGATGTGTCCAGGCCATAACACCTGAGGAAACACGTAATGCTACCAGAGAGCACCCAGTGGCTGGCACCATACAGGGCTGACACGTGCTGTCTAGTAGAAGTGCTGGTGGGTGGTCGTCTTTGGACCTGTCACAGACACAGCCCCCATAGCTTCACATCCCAGCTGCAGAGGGCCGTTGGAGTGGCCTATGCCTACAAAAGATGGAGTGCCCGTGGGGAAAACGTTCTCTACCTCCTACTTGTGCCCCTGAGGCCTTTTCTGAGCACACCTTCCACCTGGAGCTGGATGATACAGAGGAGGTGCCAGCAAAGATGTCTTGCCTGCATGTGGAACTGGAGTGCACCTGTTGCAAGAGACCAGCTGCTGGGGTATGTGCTCTGCTTTCTCCACCATCCTCAGGATGAGCTGAGGGGGAAACAGGAGGCAGCCTCCTCGACACCTTCTGTGAGGGCTCTTACCTTCATGTGCAGAAAACCACATGCTGGTTCCAGAAGCAGGTGAGAGCAGCTGGAGATGTCTGCCTCACTCATGTGACTGCTGCCTGCTGTGCTGCCCTCACACAACTCCTGCAAGCTCAAGCTGACTACTCTCTCCACAAACATCTTCATTGAGATGGGACTTCGGGTGCAGTTGAATGATTTAAATGCCTATATTATCAGTGTTAGTAATACTCAGATTATTAAAAAATTATCATTGCCTGATATTTGAAGGCAGCAATCACAGAGGGATCACTTGCTTGGTTTTTGTGTATGTTAGTAGTTTCATTGTTGATATATGATGAGTACAAATCAATGATTCTTCTAGCCCTACAGATAGATGGAGGGTTCAGGAACCAAATTTACAGATGGATTAAACTAGCAATCTCAACCACAAGCTCTTCTCCAAACTAAGAGTTAGGTGAAAGACAACTGTTTAAAGCCAGATGTGGAGACATTAGTTTTAATGATCACAGAGTCACTGAGTGGTTTAGAGAAGCGACCTTTTGAAATCATCTGCACCCAATCCTCCTGCTGCCAGAGCAGATTGCCCAGGATTGTATGCAGATGGGCTTTGAATATGTCCATGGCAGGAGTCTCCATGACTATTTCAGGCAACCTGTGTCACTGTTTAGCTACCCTCAAGTTGAACACAACTTTTTTTTTTTTTTATTTTTTATTTTTTGTATTTATGTGGAATTTAATGTGTTTTACTATTTGCCCATTGCTGTTAATGTTGCCAGTGTGCACTACTGAGCTGAGAAATTTTTACAGCCAGGTTTGCAATACTGTCTAAATACTTAATAAGTAATTTTTTGCTGCATATAAGTCATTAGAGATTACAGTAGTTTATACAGGAATGAAAGCTTTCCTAGAATATTCATGGTAAATTATATATATTTCAAAAATATGAGCCTAAATCCCCATTATTCATTAAGAGGGAACACAGCTGTGCCTTTGTGCAATTAAAAAGCCTTTAGAATCACTCATTATCATCATCTGGCTATATGATTTTTATTTGAAGTAGTGAACAGTAGTTTTTCAAAGATTCAAATCTTGGCATCAGACTAATAATTTCTGAGGCCAAAGAATCAGAAGCAATAGTTTCTCTATAGCCAAATTCTGAGATCAGTTACACTTTGACTGAGTTTGGCTTTTATTTTATCTTTTATTTTATTGCACGGCCTCTTCTAATTCATTTTCTTAATGAACTACATCTTTTAGCTGACATTAAAAGTGAATATCATGGCTTTTCCTATGTTTTTACTGATCTAAGTTAAATATGTTTGAAATTCTGTAGTAGATTTTGAATTGATATACTGTAGTAGGAGTTTCTATGAACTTTCAGTACTTTTCTTGACATAGTGTATAATTCCTTTTAGACTATATAAAGTAGTTCTTAAATGTTATTTTTAAAACTGCATTTTGAAAACTAATCTTTCTTTAAAGAAAACAAACAATAATCAGTTCTGCTTTGTTGTGATAATAAAACCTTGTGGCATTTTAATTGGGAAAATCCATCCATACAATGGAATACATTTTCCTAGTACTGCAGCGTTGCTATACTGTACGTTCTTTTAAATTGGCATAAAAATGAATTTACATGTGTCCAAATTAAATCAGCTTTTAAAGATGAGTAAGAAAAACAAAGGGAATTAGTTGTCTCAAATTCATAGATTTTTTTGTTGCCTTTTATATGCTCCATAAGGAGTGTTTTGAGCAGAATTGATTTTTTTTTTTTAATGGGGAAAGAAGAATTGCAGTTGGCTGACTGACTACAATTGTTGCATTTGTGTTGCAGGCAAAGGAGAAGATAGTGATGTCCTCAGCATAAATGCAGATGCATATGATAGTGACATAGAGGGTCCGTGTGATGAAGAAGGCAGCCCAGATGTACAAGAAGACACTGTCAGAAGTGGAGCTGGTCAGATTGATGACCTTCAGAAGGACATTGAGAAAAGTGTGAATGAGATACTGGGGTTGGCAGAATCTAGTTCAAAGGAGTCTAAAGCAGCAAGCTTAGCTGTTCCTCCATTAGAAGATGTTCAGCCATCAGCACAGCAGCTAGAGCTCCTTGAGCTTGAAATGAGAGCCAGAGCTATTAAGGCTCTAATGAAGGCTGGTGATGTAAAAAAACAGCCCTAAGATTGTTTACAATAAATTCTCACTGTCTTTTGAAAGATGTTGTGTTTATTCATATAGTTGTAGGGGTTGGAATGAACCTAAGGAGATCATCTAGTCCAACCACCCTGCTAAAGCAGGTTCTCTGCAGTTGGTTTTTGCACAGCCAAGTCTCCAGGAGTGTTTTGAATATCTTCAGAGAAAGAGACTCCACTGCCTTTCTGGGTAGCCCGTTCTAGTGTTCTGTAGCCCTCAAAGTGAAGAGGTTTTTCCTCATGTTCATATGGAACTTGCTGTGTTCCAGTTTATGCCCATGACCCCCTTGCTGGGTGCGACTGTAAAGAGCCTGGCCCCAACCTTTTGATATCTACCATTTAGATATTTGTAAGCATTAATCAGATCTTTTCCTTAGTCTTTCTTCTTGCCATTTTTGAAGGTTAGAGTGACACTGGATTTCCTCCTGTCCTCAGATACCTCTCCTATTCTCCATAACCTTTCAGAGGCGACTGAGAGTGGTTCAGCAACCACCTCTGTCAGCTCCCTCACCACTCATGAGTGCATCCCTTGGGAGGTAGTGGATTTGTGTGTGTTGATTCTGCCTAGAATCATAGAACCATAGAGTGGCTTAGATTGGAGGGGACCTTAAGTATCATCTAGTTCTAACACCCTGTGGATAGGGTGGCCAGCCAGCAGATCAGGTTGCCTGGGATCCCATCCAACCTCACCTTGAATTTCTCCAGGGATGGGGCATCGACAGCCTCTCTGGGCAGCTGTGCCAGTACCTCACCACCCCATGTGCAAAAAATTTCTTCCTAACATCTAAGCTAAATCTTCCCTTTTTAGTTTAAATTCTCCCTTCACTATCAGGAAGTGTAAAAAGTTGGTCCCCCTTTGCTTATAAGCTCCCTTCTAGCAATGGAAGGTTGCAGTGCAGTCTTCCCAGAGACCTAGACAATCTCTGACTAGATTCTCCCTGACAAATGAGAAGTCTTCCTTTCACCAGACTCCCTCTCTTGTCTCCAGAGTCTGGGATTCCTGAGGGGCAGTCAGTAGTAAAGATGAAAGCAAAGAAGGCATTCAGTAACTGCCTTCTCATTGTCCTCCATTAGAAGGGCACCCATCTCATTCAGTAGCAGGCCCACATTCTCTGTAATCCTCCTTTTGCTATTGATAAACTTAATGAAGCCTCTCTTTTGCCCTTCACCTTCTTTGCAAGATTTAATTCCAAATGGGCCATAGCCTTCCTTGTTGCATCCCTACATGCTCTGACAATGTACCTATATTCCTCTCAAGTGGTCAGACCCCTTTTTCACATTCTGTAAACTTTTTCATTTTTCTGAGTTTTTCCATGAGCTCCTAGCTAATTCATGCAGGCCTTCTGCCACCTTTGCCTGATTTCTTGCTCTTGCAGATGCACTTACATTGAGGTTGGAGGAAGTGGTGCTTGAGTGTCAACCACCTCTTCCTTTCCAGTGGGCCCCTTTACCTTCTAATGCTCTGTTCTCTTCAGTGCTGAAGTGTACAGGGCTGGGTGTATGACATTCCTTATTCAGACTCTTATGATATTGTTCACTGTTTCTGTTGCCTTTGGTGTGTTGCTTCATGCCCAGCACAAACGAACTGCAGCACAAATGAGTTGGTTTGATGCTTCCCTGAGCACCCGGCTGTTTCTGTGCATGGTTATATCTTCAAGGAGGCACAGTATGTATGGAGCTCCGCCATGAAGAACCTGGTGCCCTCAGGGCAAAATAGAAGAAGTGAGTTCTTTGTATCTTCATGGCTGGAAAATAACCAACTGTTTTAATTATTTGCCGTAACCAACAGTTATAATTATTTAATTATCTTTTTAGTTGAGAAACTTGATTTGTCCATTTTTTTTTTTATTAGAAGTACTCTTTTTGGAGTGGTGTGACATCCTTTAGCATTCTCCCATGTGATCTGAGGTGCTTGTTTCTCCTTGGGTCCAAGTCATAATAATGCAAATGTTCTAGTTAAATTAAATAACAATTCATTTTGAGAAGGTTAAAAGTGTGGCTAGGCTTTAGAAAGCTGTTTGCTAAACATATTGTTGATGTGGTTTTTTGTTTGTTTTGGAATAAACAGTTGAACTTTCTTATTTTCAGAGTTTTGAAAGTGCCTATAAGTGTCAAATACCAGGGTTTTTATACTGGTGGTTGTTTAATTATGTTCCTCTTTTCCACTGTTTTTGTGTTGTGTCATAACTGAAATAAAGAAAATGGAGTTTTTTTCCTGACAGTGTTGTTTTTTTAAATATTTGGCATAATATTTGGTAGAGTGTGGTAAATTAGACTACTTTGAAGACCTTTATTTTTGATATTAAATTGATATGGCCATTTCACATTCCCTGTAAACAGGAAAATCTAATTTTTGTGTACTTGTTTCTTAGAAAAGGCATTTATTTGTAACTGTTACATACAAAATCATAATTCTATATTTTTGACTTCAAATGAATTTATTTGTAAATAACTTGTATCACAGAATAAAATTTCCTGCTATGATTTCATGAAACAATCTCAAGAATTCTGATCCTTGAGAAGTAGTGCCATTTTTCTGTTTGGCTGCTAATCACAATCATATTAACTTGTGTGTACTTACATACAGAAATTAATTTTTATTATTGTATGAATCTTGTGGATGTGATCCATCGATACCAATGGTTTCTTCATCAATTTGTCCTACAGGGGTGACTCCTTGATTCCTACACATCTCTGATCTGTTTCCACCAACCATTAGGCAGTAAAAACTTACTTCATGCTAAATCCATTCCTCAGCAAGGTGTAATTTGGAGCATCTTGGAAAGGCTGAATAAATCAAGTTTAATTAAAACTCTGTTTCATATACCAGTAGTACATACAGTGATGCAACAGAATGATGGATTCCCAGTCGGAACTAAGTACTGCTTCCTTAGAATTTTGCTGCCATTTTAAGTAATGATAAATCAGGTCATAGTTCTGCTGGAAACTTGTTGTAGGTACATGTTTCTGAGCTGGCAGCAGAGGGGCAGTCTGACAGCATAGCATCTGGCATGGAATTGTATATAGAGCAAAGTTGTGTCACTGAATTCCTCTGTGTGGAAAAAATTACACCCATTGACATTCACTGATACTTGTGAACATTTATGGAGTCCAACCAGTGGGTGTGAGCACAGTGAGGTGATGGGTGGTGCTTTTCAGCAGCGGCCACAATGGGTCTCTTCCACTGGTGCAGACTTATAAAAGCATGGCATGCAGGCTCTGTTCGTCACTGCTGCAAATGCAGAACTAATGGTGTGACTGTGTTGAGAAGGAGTGATTTGTAGCTGAGAGTTTCCTTTATCAAATAGTCTTATTGCGCTCCTTGTATCAGTTGTAGTTTTTATGAGAATAAAGAGGAGGGATTACTTTTGGAGCAAGCTGCACGTGTGTGTATATGTATGCACATATGTATATGCCTTCAGAGAGACCTCATACGATTGATGGCAGAAGTGCTAATGTTTTGTACTGTTGTACTGTTGTTGCTCAGATTACAAATCAGTCAGCTGACTCAAGCTGGTTCCTGCACTGATTGTGTGCACAGCAAACCGATCAGTCTGCAGTAAATGATAACAGTAAAAAAGCCGGTATATTAAAAATACTATAGCAGTGTTTTGTTGCTCACTGCTAAGTACCTCTTTTAATTTTTTATTTCTTTTAGATTAGTGTATCACTTGGAGGAAAAAGCAATTTGTATGTAAAGTGCAGTCATGAATTATGTATGAATTCTTAATTTTACAGGATTTTGATCAACCCATTGGTTGGCAAAAAGTGTTGTACACTTATGCTGGTTCAGCATAAGGAGAAAGATTTTATTCTGCACTGGAACAGAAATGTTTTGTAACTGGTTTTGTCTGTCCTATAAAAGGAAGCACTGTGTGTTTCTGGGAAGAAGGGCTGATTGTCTTTCTGTTTGGTGTGACTTCCCAGAAAGCCAAACTTTCTATTACTGCCATATGCTTCTATAATAACTAGACTTTCAGGTGCCAGCTTTGAGTGACAAATCACTGGCATCTCTTGAGGAAAATTCAGTTGAGTTTGGATAAAACTTACAGAGGGTTTTCTGTAAAATAGCTAATGAAGAAAAGTTTTGTGCCCATGAATACGTGCTAAGTTGTTATATAGCATTTTATACGCCTGTGTTAAATTCATAAGCACTGATACAGCTTTATAGGATCACTGAAAAAGGTAGGCATGCCCCTTACACAGGAGGTAGTTAAAGATGAACTGGGAAACCATTCCTTACTAAGGAAGGGAGGTGAAGTTGTTAATTCATGCAGCAACATAACAAACACAGCACGAACACCAAATTAAAAACTGATTATAAAGTCCTGCAATTGAGTCCCAGTAATATAACAGTTAATGCTTGTTACAAAGTCAATCTGCAATATATGGTGATAAAAATGTTTACCTTCTTTATGACAAAATCTAAATGTTAAAATGCTGCAGGTTTGTTTTCTTCATTTTGTTTGTTTTCTGTTTTATGGTCCTCTTTTCGTCAGTAATATTAAAATATGTTAACAAGATATAGAAGAGGCTTAGAAAAATCTGAGGTCAGTAAAGGCTGAGATGTCTACCAGCAGTTAATCAAACTGTAAGGAAACACTCAGAAAACAGAACTGTAAATATTACAATGTTATTAAAATGTAGAGCACAATTAATCATCTCTATTAAAAAAATGCATGTTAACACAGTGCACCATCACTTTCTTAACTGTTGAAAAATTTCATTCTTTCCCATGGGATCTGTCTTGATTGCTGCCAGACTCAAATATGAGGTTTTTTTTATTTTGTTCTCATGACTCTGCAAAACTGTTCTTGAATCTATGATCTCCCATCTCACCTTCCATTTTATGATTTGAGTCAATCTATTTGTATTTGCCAAATCCCAGCTTTACTCCCCTGAACCGCTGCAAACAACTGGTGCAGTTTTGCATGTCTGTGTTGAAGGTGTACCTATTGGAACAAATGCAAAGACTTCTAAGGTCACTAGAGGAACATAGGACGTGACACATGACCACCAAAGATAGCTCAGTAAAAAAAAAAAAATTGAAGTGTTGAGGGAATATGTTTCCTGTCTGAGAAGACAGAAAGAAGTAGAACACTGGGAGTGCGCTTAATCTGAATATGAAGCTGGTGAAGAACAAATGCTAATAATGTGTCTATGAAGGCATTTTAATTAGATTACTCCATCTCCTCCCTCCCATAGCATTATTATGCCCCTAGTGTTTGCATGGAATCCACAACAGAAAGCAGATCTAACCCTGTTCTTACTGCTCCCCACCAGGATCAGCACCTTGATCCACTTTGCTGTGTTGGCACAAAGAGACAATAGGCTTGAACATGGAAGCAGAATTGGGGCTGCATAACCAGCCCTGCTGCTGGAGTACTATGTGTTGTGTGGGCTTGGGATTTGGGGTTTCAACAGCCTCCTATCTGTGTGAAAACCTAACTGCTAAGAATGGCACTAGGTTGCCTCACGATAGGGTGATAACTAGTCCAGCTTCTTCCACTCCTTGAAATCTGAGGCATCAGAATTAAAGTCCACAGTTTAATACTGTCTTGTTGGAGTGATATATTCACTTGAGAATGGTAGCAAAACCACTTCAAATTTAGATGATTTTATCTATTAAATTTTCCAGTCTCTGTACTACTTACTGATTATTGATGTGTTTTTAAACAGAGTAATTGTAATTGTTACCATATGCAATCTGGATAAAGTTGGTGTTTCATGGTTGGATGGAAATAAAACTTTTAAATTGTGTCCACACTAGGGGGCTGTGTTGCTTTAACAATGTCAGTTTCTAAAAGCTGTGTATCAAGAGCAGAACCAGAGCTGTATAAACAAGTTATAAGCACATTTATTTCCTGCTTAAAATGGGTTTGGAAAGGAATAAAAGGGAATGACTTTCAATTTTGAGAAACATAAAGTAGGAGCAAGGACATTTTATTACATGTATACTTAGATGAGATATTGAAGTTTAAAGATGAAGAGTTGAACTCATTGTCCTGACTCGAGATGAGTGAATCCTGGTTGCTTCAGTCCTAAAGTGGCCCCTGAGATGAAGGACACAGAGCTCAGCTTGGTGTTGGCCAGTTTCTTTCAGTTTCAATCCCTGCAGTGTTGTGAGATTGCTCTGTTGCAAACACAGGCGATCCTTTAGGAAGCTCTCTGCTCTATCTGCCAAGCAAGATTAAGATTAGTTGTTTAGTATTAGATATTAGTAGTTAATATCTTTTCCATCTTACTTGCCAGACCTCGTCAGAACATTCATAATGACAGATACTGAAACTAGAATGGATGCAGAATTAAAAAATGAACAGAAGGAACCTCTTGAAGTTATAAAAGCATGTAAAATCTTTTCTATCTTTAATTTCAACTAACCATTTAAATACTTAGTGGATCTAAGCAGCACAGTTAGAATCATAGAATCATAGAATCACTCAGGTTGGAAAAGACCTTAAAGATCATTGAGTCCAAAAACAACAACCTAATCATACTACCCTAACTAACAACCCTTTGCTAAATCATGTCCCTGAGCACCACATCCAAACAGTTTTTAAATACATCCAGGGATGTCTCAACCACTTCCCTGGGAAGCCTATTCCAGTGCTTAACAACCCTTTCTGTAAAGAGTGCTTCCTAATATCCAACCTAAGATCAGAGGTAGAGGACTTACTTTTTGTTTAACTGTGTATAAAAGGTCATTTTAAATAAATAGGTTTCTTGAGGAGCTTAAGTCTTTACTAAATACCATGGAAATATTAATATTGTTCAATGGAAGTTAAAATGTCTACCAAACCATCTACCACAGTTGGACCCTATTTAGACAATCTAGTTCCTTTTAAATTCCTGAGCCTATTGTTTTGTGTTGTTTGGGTGTGCCTTAAGACCTAGAGCTTTCTAATAGGAACAGTATTAAAATTTAGGGGATATTTAGGCCTTTCAGACTTGTCTGTTCTTGCAGAATACCGGTGCCAGATCACATAATACTAGAATATCGGTTGTTTCACTGACCAACTTGCATACATACAAAAATAGGATGGTTGTAACTGCTTTGCAGGAGAGGTTTAACAAACACTGCAGCAATTAGTGCTCCCACTGTTTTAAGAGTATGTCTCTACGCAGGGGATTTAGACTGGCTTCAGCAGTGGATGCAGGAGAACTTCATGAGGTTCAACAAATCCAAGTGCAAGGTCTTACACCTGGGTGGCAGCCCCTGCTATCAGTACAAGCAGGGGGAAATAAAGATGGAGTGCAGTGCTGCCAAAAGAGAGCTGGGGATACTGCTGGTTCGGAAGCAGGACATGAGCCAGCAGTGTGCCCTCGCAGCCCAGAAAGCCAACCTTGTCCTGGTCTGCATCAAAAACAGTGTGGCCAGCAGGACAAGTGAGTGATCCTGTCCCTCTGCTGCATGCTGGTGAGGCCTTACTTCTGGATCACTGAGTCTGGACAGATGTGGAGTCCTCAGTACAGGAGAGATGTGGACCTGATAGAGTGCATCCAGAGGAGGGCTGCAAAAATGGTCCAAGGGATGGAACACTTCTTCTATGAGGACTGGCTGAGAGAGCTGGGACTGTTCAGCCTGGAGAAGAGAAGGCTTCAAGGTGTCCTGGTAGTGGCCTTTCAATATAAAAAAGGGAGCTACAGGAAAGAAGGAAACAGGCTCTTTAGAAGTGTCTCTTGTGACAGGAAAATGGGAAATGGCTTCAAGCTTAAAGAGGGTAGATTTAGGTTGGATATATGGAAAAGGTCTTTTACTGTGAGGGTGGTGAGGCACTGGAATATGTTGCCCAGAGATGTGGTTGATGCCCTGTACCTGGAGACTTTAAAGGCCAGACTGGATCAGGCCCTGGGGAACCTGATTTAGCTGTTCTGCCCCTGTTCATTGCAGGAGAGCTGGACTAGATGACCTTTAAAAGTTCTTTCCAACTCTAAGGATTCTATGATTCTGTAATTCTATGATTCTTAAAAATGGATGTGATGTTGCCCTTATTCCACTCACTAGAGATTTCATTTGACTTCCATATCTTTTCAATATCACTGTGGTACCCGGGAAGGCAAGGTAGGGAGGGAAGGGGTTTTCTTGCAATGTACACTTCCCACTAATTTGATAAATGACATACATGCCCAGATCTAAAAATTAGTTTTACTTTCTTATTCCATTGTATGCCAAAGAGAGAAAATGATTACTGTTTGCTGCTTCCTTTATTTTTGTTGACAAAATGTTATGGTCAACACTTTGTCTCACTACTTAATTTTTTTTTTAATATGTATCTGAAGAGGGAACTCTGTATTTTCACAATGTCCTCTCTCTCTCTGCTAACTTTTATTTTTAACTACTGAAGAAGATTAATAATCCACATATGTTAGCTGCAGTAGTTTAATAAACAAAGCTTAATTAAAACAAGAGAAGCACAATAAACCCAAAGAGGTCTGATTAGCCCTACAGATTTATGTCATTTTTCTTGTTTGCTCTATGTTTTAGAAAATGGGGGTAGGGAAAGGCCTGGAAGAGAATTTCAGGTTTTTATATTTAATTGAACTAACAGCTTGTGCTGACAAGTAATAAATAACAGTGACACAGAGTGACTAAATAAATTCGTTTCCTCAAACAATGATTCATTTGCTGTCTTGCATTGCCATCAGCTTAAGAGACAGCTTCTTTTTTGTGAGCATACAGGAGAAGTATTTGATAGTCTATCAGCCTTCTTTTCATTCCAGTCACCGCAGCCTTCTTAAATGCAAGGAATTAGTACAAATAAAAATGCAGCAATTTAGCAAAACTTGCGCTGCTCGTTTACTTATTAAAAAAAAAACAACAACACAAAAACAAAGCCAACCAACTAAATCTCTGCAAAATCAATTATCAAGGAGGCATCTAGCTGTGACTCAGTGCACTTTATAGGAAGAGAACCCAGCTGATAGGCAAAGTTCTGTTACTTTTGCAGAAGAAAGACTGCTGATACTGAATCATGTATAGCGTCCATGATCTCAGCAGGCTTCTGCTTGGCACTCATCATTCAAGGACAGGATGAGTACAGGCCACATTCTCACTAAAATTCTTTGCTGTCAGACCTGTACCCACTTACAAAATGGATAGATCAGTTCTCCAAGGGCACACCCAGCTTTTCTGACCTTCTCATCACGTAGCCCAGTTGCAGGAAGATAAAGCAGCCTTGAAGGGATAAAGCCGCAGCAAAATTTATGGGGTGATTGTAGTTTGCACTCCTAATTCAGACTGAAGGATTTATTGCATTCACTGCCTTGCATTCACTGTGCTGATATTCTGCTTGTTGCTTACACTGGATTCATTTCAGGACTGTGGTTCTGAATAGGCTATCTGGTCAAAAGACTATTTTCCATCAAAGATAATTGGAGCAGCTGGAATAGTACCCCCGCAGAGGAGAGGCTGGCAGTTCACAAGTTGCCCTTATGGTTGGTGGCCTATTGCAAAAGTCTTTGCTTACTCTGACCTCTTGCAACACTAAGGATTGACCTCCACCAGGCCTCCAGAGCAGCTCAGCCTTGTACCCGCTCAGTATGCACACAGCTCTTAGGGAATAGGAGGCACTGACCAATAGGGCGGAACTCAAGCATACCTGCCCTTCAAGATAGAGCTGCTCTCGCCAGATGTCTGTGTAAATGTTATGGAAGGCATTTTAAATGCCCAGAAGGCATCCTCAGGGTTTTTCGCAACAGAAACCACGTCTTTGAGGAATTAATTATTTTGGATCATTTCTACAGTTTCCTTTGCCAGAACTTGTTTCTGCACTTGCTTGCCATGCTAAGGTCCCTAATAGAACCACAGAAACAACCAACATAGGCTACGGTGTGAGGACAGATGTTTGATACTTATTTTCAATGTATTTAAAGATTGAATCTTACTCTTAATGCCACTGTGTTGTTAGGACAGGTGCTGACTGTAGCTCAGCACTAGAACTTCACGCACTATTAACACACCTCACTAACCATGCTGTTCCTCTCAAATGGCTGTGCTTTGTACCTACAGTTATTGGTACTATATTGGTACTGAAATTATTGTTCTCTTCTCTTGTATCTGCAATTCTTAGAGCTCTTATCTGCCTGTCACACTTACCTAACCTTCCAGTTCATCTTTCCATCTGGTTGTCATGAAGCTGTGAAGGGCAGTTCTGCTCTGCAAATAATTGGTTTAAGACAGGGAAACAATAAAGGACTGTTATGCATGCACTCAGTTGGAGATGCCGCTGCAATGCCTTGGCAACAAACACAAATTTTACTCCTATAGTGACACTGACAAGCTGCAGTGCTAACAACATAGCACCTTTCTAACACAGAAAGATGGTTTCTGACCCATGTAAATTTCTCTCTTGTTATACATTGCAAAACTGGAGTTGCAAGGCCTGATTTACTGATGATCTGTGTTTTTGTTATATCTGTAGACCATATCACAGGAAAACCGTAATGGATTGTATTAATGTAGTTTCTCTGAACAAATCTCTAGTATAATGTCAGTTTATAGCTGCAACAAGTACAAAATGGTATTTTTTGGAGGGGGGGGGGGGGAGGGGGAGGGGAATAAGCTTCTTTTATTCCATAGGCTTTCTTCCTACACTCTGTATTTACATCTTCTTATTCAAAGACTGATAAGCATTTTTCATTTATTTGGTCAGATTTTTTTTTTCTGTTCATTCTTCTTGAAAAAGATGTTATCCACTGCTTGAGACTCCCAAATTAAGAGTTACTAGAATTGAACCTGCTTATATTCTTTTGAGACTGGAGGATTTTCACAAATGAAATAATTACGTTCACTTTACTAAATGACCATGTTTTGGTGTTTTTTTTTTTTTTTCCATCTGAGACTTTCTTTGAGTCTGTTTCTATTACTAGGCTTGTGCTTCTTAAGTTGTACCTATAGACTGTGATCAGTGCATCCAGTGCCCTTCTTCTAACGAGGTAATAGGATTGAAATCCTCAAAATCTTTCCTGCTCTGCATCTTTTTCAGTTACTTCATTCACCCTTCATTAAGTGTTCCATAAATGATCTCCAGAATTTTGATAACTGTGATTTATTAACACTCAATCATTGTACCTCAGGCTATCGGGGACCTGGGGACGTCTCCAGCCAAACCCCTGCCCAGTGCAGGCTCAGCCCTGGGATCAGACCTGGCTGTTAGGGCTTTATCCAATGGGGGCCAGAAGCCCTTAAAAGAGGGAGGCAGCTTTTGGGTGCACTGAGATACAAAGGCCATTCCTTCTGTGCTGCCCATGTATCAACTAGATTTACAATGAAAGATGTCCCTCTTCCTACTTCATTTAGAATGAGTATGAATCTTAATGAACTGCTTTGCAGAGCAAGACAATCTTATGATCTTGTTTACAGCAGTGGCTTAGAGATTTGGAGTTTGATCTGTGAAACTGCCTGGGCATTGTGACTCTGAATATTAGACTGACAAGATTTTTAGCTGCTACTCTGCATTAGCTCAAAGGTTCTCATCTCACTTTTCATTTTCCCAGTAAAATAGGTTGGGATGTCCTTGTTACTGTTCCTTGTGTGATTTCCTGCTGTGCTCGCTTGCTGTTTAGTAGAACTGAACATACCTCTTTTGCATCTATGGGAGAAAATGATGCTCTTTTTTTGAGCAAATTCTGAAATCTATAAAGCTTCTCAGTTCAACACATTAATTTAGGTCTGGCAGGCTTGCCTCTGAGGCTGCAGCAGGTACAGGAAATACTAATGAGGTCTTTTTAGAGATAGAACTCATGCACCAACACAGTGCTGTTATCTCCAGCCTCAAGCTCAAATCAGTGTTTGTTCTTTTCTTTACCATTCCTTTGCCTGTTTATCTGACCTCCTTACTCCCATCTCTCTGGTTTTAGGCTATGGGTCCATCCTTCTGAGAAAGCACCTTTAGCACTCTTCGGTTCTCCTGGTCTGCCTGAGTTGACTTCCTAGATAACTAGAAATCTTTCCTTTGTCTTTGGCATTTCTGACAGTTCTTGGGGTAATCCTGAGGCTCATGTGGAGGAAAATAACTGCAAATAACCTCCTTACCGTCCAAACACTTTCCCTGTCCCTTTCCCTTTCTTGCCCTTTCTCCCCTCCCATTGTGAAGCACAGCCTATTTGTAATGAGTCCAATCTTTCCCTCGGTTAATGAGAACAGAAAGGATTTGTGTTGTTCACAGAAAACAAGTATTTTATTGGCAGCAACTAAAGGTTGTTAGCATGCTTTTTGGTCTGTGGGGAAAAAGGAATTGAACAGGTGCTTTATATGTCTTGTAAAAGGAAAGAGTGAGGATATATATTATACAGAGAATTTGTTGGTTTCGTGACTGAGGTTGTTGCATTCGATGAGGTTGGTAACCCCATTTTTTGGTGTTTTGATATAATGTTGTCCCTATAGCAAAACTGAAAACATCTGATATGCATCTACATTTGGAAAAATATACTTTTGTAACTCCTTAAGGCAACAGAGCTCTTCTTAGATTCCAGCATAGAAAAGTTGCTTTTCTGTTACTTGCAGTTGATATTCGACTTGACAGAACTGAAAACAAATGTCTCAGTACTTTGCCCAAATGGTGCAAATTTCCAAGCCTGAAGAAAAGCTAATCATGAAGTGCACAAGGAATAAATGACATTAAAAATCTCTTTACTATCAAAGGGTCCACATTACTTTTCCTAAAGATCAGAAAAGTGACAGTGTCTTTATAACTGCTCAGCACCCTTTTTTTGAAGATCTGCAGTGCTCCACATCACAGTTTCTGTATTAAGTCATCTCCCCGCAGCATGAAGTCCTGTTGCTCCATGAGATGATCTACTTCTGAATGACTATCATATCACTCTCCATTCTGGACATTTAACAAGGAGATTTGCAAGTTAGCTTGTGTGCATATATTATTAAATAAAGTAAAAATAATTGCCTGAACAGTGCTGTGCCTGTTTGTACCATATGAGGCTCTGGCTCAATATTTCTGTTTCATTTGATGTATTTTAGTTACTGAAAATATTTATTTTGATAACACTTCTCATGAATGCGCTGCTGTCACGCCTGGATGCAATTTGCTGGCCATCTGCAAAGAATGAAGAACAGCTCTCTAAATAATTTATTAGTCTGCCTAAATTTGTATGCCAGTCGCATTGCAAAATCTGACTGAGGAGTGGTTTCTTATGTCTGGTTTTAGGCCTACCGTTACTACAGGGCTGCATATTCTTCTAACTCAGAAATGCAGCAAAACTGTTGGCTTGTGAAGGTTTTGTTGTTTAATAGAGTGTTTCCAGGTGAAGAAAGAGAATTGGAACATCCTGCTATTATTTTATGTGTGTGCCAATAGGCACAAGCATGTACTCATGCATGTACATCAATAGGAAGAGTCTATTTTTTATTTTTACCAGTAGTTGGAAGTAATTAAGGCCATCTCTGGGAAAGGAAAGCTGGAAACAACACAGGATACTGGAAATTTAGAGTGGGATCCTAAACACACAGAACTCCTGTGCAATCTACCCACTGATTAAACTGGATTAGCCATGGGCAGATTAACTGAGGCAGATTCTCAAGTCTTCACTCTGGTGTGTTTGCATCCCAGAGAAGCCTGTGATCCTGCAAGAGTAAGGCATACTTTGCACTAAATGTGTGAGCTTTGAGGTTCTTTCCACCCAAGCCATTCTATGGTTCTACAATACTGGTTTATAAATTCACTCAGTGAGGTCTAAATTAGTTCATTTGGAATCTGGGTGTGAGATTGCCATTGAGAGAAAGAGTGTTTCAAGGAAAACAAGCAAACAAACGTCTCTACTTGGGGCTACATTCATCCAGAATCCGCAGCTCTTTGAAACCAAGGTGTACTCTTAAGGAAATCTGGTAGTCATCACAGATATCACAAATTGCATTAAGTGAAGAATAAAAATATTACAAGATCGAGATACTATAATGAAAAATTATAATGTAATTAAAGAAAAAAAAGGAACACTGTAAATCCCACATCACAACCAAGTCTTATGTTCTATAAGATATTTTTGTCCCTATGTAGTGGTCTTATTCATGCAGCAATCCTAGGCACAGTTTAGGCTTTTGAATGTCTTGGAAGATCCAAATATAAAGCAATAATAATAAATGCAATAGATTTCTAAATTTTTCTAGAGAATCCTCAAGCAGTGAAAAGAGTATGTAAAGAGAACTAAGAAATCGGTTTTCCTTGCTTTTGAGTTTGTTTTTCGTCATTGGTTTTTAATTTCTTGGGCAGGAGTTTTGTCTTCAGTTCTTCAGTTTTCCTTCAGATTTGTCCTTTTGTGGTTTTCTTTTTTTTCCTTTTTTCTTTTTTCCTTGCATTGGTGAACAATAGTCCGAGTTACTGTTTTCACAGTGCATTCCAGAGGTAGTTTCTCCACTGTATATGTCAGCTCTAAATCAGGTTAAATCAAGGCAACACCTAACTGTCCTGAATAGCTCTACCTACTAAAGTTATATTTAAAAATTTACCAGCACTTTGCCTCCCAGCACTTCAGCTTTGCAAGAAGTTAAGAGAAACATTACCTTCCTGCTTTGTATCTGTCACAGGCCCAGCAAAATGAGCAGATATGTTGCTCTAAGCAACATATGTGTCTGCTGTGAAGTTAGTCTTACTTTGTACACAGAGCAGGTAGTGGTGTTGGCAGACCTTGAAGAAAAGCCATGGTGTTCTTAGGAATATGTGGTAACAGGGAATATCTTGAATTTAGCAATTGCTTTGTATGGTTGATGCTTGGGTGGGAGCCTTGTTCTTCTGTAGGAGAATGGCAGATGTCTGCAGAGAGATAATGTTGATTTTTTTTCAGGGCAAATCTTCCCTTACCACTGAGGATTGCAGCTTTCATTTCCGGAAATTCCAGAACAAGAGAGTCATGGACACATGGGAGAGACTCCAGAGCAAGGCTACCAAGACAGTGAAAAGACTGGAGCACTTTTTCCTATGAGTCTGAGAGAAATCGGACTGTTCAGCCTGGTGGAGAGGAAGCAGGGGGATCTCCTCAATGTCCATGCATACCTGAAGGGAGCATGCAAAGAGCACAGTGCCAGGCTCTTTTCAGTGGTGCCTCTTGACAGGACAAGACACAGTGGGCACAAACTGGGATACGAGAAGGACCATTTAAATGCCTGCAACAGAGGGTTGGAGATTCATGATCTTTGAGGTTCCTTCCAACCCAAGGCATTCTATGATTCTATGATTCTATGAAATGTAAGAAAACACATTTCTACTATGTGGGATTTTGAACACAGCAACAGGTTTCCAGAGAAGATGGGGGGTTTCTAGTCCTTGGAGACACTCAGCATCCCACTGCATGCTGTCCTGAGCAACCTGCTTTAGCTAATTAAGGGAGTTGGAGTAGGCAATCTCCAGAGCTGCATCCAACCTCTGCCAGTATATGATTGTGTAACACTTCCATGCATCCTCACCATTGGATTACTCATGCTCTCAACTTTTCATAGTGAAATTACCAAGGAGTTTTGCTAGCAAGCAAAAAGCAGTCCCAGATAATCTTTTATTATTGATCTTAGATGCAGTCCCTTTATCCTGCTGCTCTGGTCTTCTAAGTGGAACATGTATATTCATCCTGGGAATCCTGAAGACCCAGTGCAAGCACTGTGTTGGGGAGAGAAAAGGTCCACAGAGCTGCTGCAGAACTGTGTGGGTGCCTCCTGGATGCTTCAGAAATCTGCTAAAATGTGTGTTTGGCTGGCATGATTTTGGTTTTTTTTTTTTTCAGTTCTGTTATTGATAATGTTCCATGTGGCAATAACTTCACCAAGAGATACTTAATGAACTTTAAAAAAGTTTTGAATATAAAGGTTATATTATCAACAAATGGCGGTTTGGAAGAACTAAATAGGTTTATGAAGATTATCCTTCTTTAACAATGCCTTAAATTTTTATCTCCTTATCCCTTTTTCATTGCTTTCTCTCTCAAGACATTATGGTTTATTGTGTCTCCACTAGGTGCCTTGCATATGATTTACACGCTGAATGGTTCTGCTTTGAGAACAGGGTAATGATATAATTTCCCCATTTATATTCAGAGCAGTCAAGACTTTCTAGCTCTCTGAATAATAAAACCACCTGCATTTAATATACATGGAAAAATGGGTAGGCAAATAGCAGATACGGCACAATCAGATAAGTGTAATCAGATAAAATATCACAATATTATAGCAGATCAGCATCTGGTAATGACTTGAATTTTAAAAGACTGACAAACAGCATGGCCTAAAGCAATCAGGCATACCTCATTTGGAGCTACTTATCCCAGATTTGATTGCTCTCCTCGTATGTTTCTGGCAGATTAAACATTCAGTCTGTCTTATTTTAACTATTCCGTGTCTGTGTCTGTCTAAGTGAAGAAGCACAAGCTTTTCTCCTGTCTCCTGCAGTAAGGAAGCAACCATCGGTGGTGTCGCCAAGGAACAAGCCTGCTCCCTGGCTGCTGCAGTGCTCTGTGCCAAGCACAGTTCTGTGGGGTGAGCACTTGTGCAACGCCCACATCCTTTGCCTCTGCGACTGCTGCCTCAGTGCTGTGGTGTCTCCCCTGGCTCTTGGAAAACGGGAGAAATCTGATGGATCTTTTCTTCTGACTGATGGCCCTTGGGGCAGTGGGACATGGAAGACTTCTTTCCTGCATGCTACTGAATGCTATGGGATCTGTGTCACCCTTGTGGGGTCCTGGCCCTACAGTAACGAGGTAGAACAGATCAATCAATGTCGTGTTGCTGCTCTATGTAGGTGAGACATGGCCCATTCTGTAACTATTTCTATGCCCACATCAATAGCGTGTCATATTAGTTCTTAATGCAGGTCCTGCAGTAGCACCCAAACGTGACATTTGGAGATGGTTTCTCTCTTTCCCCCTTTCTTGCCTTCTCTGTGACCTCTTTGTATTTTATTCCCTGATCATTTGCAGACACTCCTCAGGTTCTGTTAGAACTGCTGATTGCGTGCAGTGAAATATCACTGCAAGCTCCCTTGTGTACAGTGAGGCAAATGCAAGGCCAGAGAGTGGGGGGTTCGTTTGCTCCTAATTACTAAGATTGAGTTTGGATTTTGCACTCTGCAGATTGAAATGCTCTGTCTCCAGAATATACTGGGAACTGCATACCTTTCTATACACGTATATTTTAAATCACAGTAGCTTGAACTTACACTGTAGCACCAGAAGCCTTTTTACTATAGCTAAAGAAGTGAAAGAAATGTAGAAAATACCCAGAAAAGCCCTAATACTTTTACTGACTTTTAAAGTCAATGATTCAGAGACTACAACAAGCCACACTGGTTCCTTTGAGTTCAAATCGATATGTGTTAGATCAGTGCACAATATCTCAGATATTTTGCATGCAGATGGAAGGAAATTCTGCAGTCCAAGGCTATTGACATTCTTTGTTAGTAAAATCTGTAAGTAAGTAAAATCTGAAAGCTGAACACTGCTTTTAGGCCCCAGTACATGGTTCTGTCCAAAGATAGGCATGCACCTTGGAGAGTGACCTACGGAAGATATTTTTCTGCTAAGGACAAGGTGCATTCAATATCAGTACAGGGTAAGGGCTCATTCTAGCTCAGAAGTCTGCAATAAATGGTAGCAAGGGTTGCTCCTGAGGTGAACCAGAAGGTGACTAAAGGCAAGACTCTGTTCCCTGAGTGCTTATGTCCTCAGATGGTATCACTGAGAAAGGACGGAATAACAAAATGAAGCACATGGTCCAGGCAGCTCAAGAATCTGGAACTTGAAGCTTACTGCTCAAGTATATGGTGTGCAAGGAAATAAAGGAGGGATGGTTTGTCATTAGTTCTTTCTTCATATTGTGTGGCATAGAGATGAGATACGATCTGTAATTTGTCTCCTATCCCTCAAGTGCTTGTGATTCCTGTTTCTCATGACTTCATTTGGCTCCTTCAGTCTGCAGCATTCTTTTGCAATGTCTTTGTCTTCCACACATATTTATTATGACATTACAAGTGGCCTGAACAGTAGCTGAATCAGTTTTGGGGGATCCAGTGTAACACCGCTGCTGTTCTTTGCCATAATTAGATATAATTGGAGCTGATAAATTGAATAAGTAATGTAGCAGCCAGAACACTAAATGTGCTTGGCAGAGGCCATCAAAATTAAGACTGTGAAGCCCTGGCACTAGTGAAATTGGGGACAGATCTTTCACTTTTTCACTGGAGACAGGGCTTTAAGCAAAATGTGTCTGCCAGTGTGAACATGGCTTTAGGAATGAGGTCCAAGGACTGTCCCAGCAACCCAGATAGAGGCAGATTTTTTTATCTTTAACAAGTGAGAAATTGTCATTTATATGCTTATTTTCTGTAGAATGGAGAGAGTACAACAACTGTATAATTATACTGCAGCTTTTTAGATCTGAGGGCTACTCCAAAAGCAATGCCTCCTACATTATGATGTTGCCCAGAGACACCAGAGGTGGATGTTGGCTGTAGAGATTGATCCTTCCTGCTGGTATTCCCTTTCATTTTGTTGCCTTGTGACAGATAGCAACAGAGGGGCAATCTGACAGAACAGTGTCTGACGTGGAAATGGATATAGAACAAAGGTGCATCATTGAATTCCTCCATGTAGAAAAAAATGGCAGCCACTGACATTCTCTGGCATTTGTGAACATTTATGGAGACCAATCAGTGAATGTGAGCATGTGAGTGGGGGTGAGGGGCTGGATGCTGCATTTCAGCAGTGACAGAGGGTCACCTCCACTGGTGCAGATTATTCTGAACATAGCATGCAAGCTCTTGTTTCATCGTTGGTGAAAATGCATAGCTAATGGTGTTACAGTTGAAACATAGTTTTGTAGCTGAGAATTTGCTCTACTGACAGTGTTATTGTGCTCCTTGTATCTTTTCTGGTTTCCACGCAAATAAATAGAGGCACTGCTTCTGGAGTCATCTACTTACAAACAACCAGCCCTGGTCTGCCCCTGAACATGCTGCTATCCTGCAGGCATCAGTTTGTTAACGCTGCCTGTCATGTCCTGAGGGTGAACTTCCATGGAACTTGGTAGGAGCTGAGTACCAGACCCCTGAGCTTTTCCCAGGCTAAATGCCTTGGTCATAAAGGAATTCTAGGTGGCAGATACTGCTTCTCTGAGAATAGCTTGAAGGAGCAAGATTGCATTTTAAACCCTGAACCCACACTGTCCTCTTCCATTTTTTCTTTGAAAGATGATTTTTTTAGTTCTTTGTCTTGTGAACTGGCGTACTATGTATATGAGTATGTGCAAAATTAGTGTGGTTTGGTATGCCAAGAAATTAGATTTTTCTACACAGCTTGAATGAATCAATTCCTACAGTGTCAGAGATGGGAAAGGTATGGAAACTTGGAGAGGAGACAAAGAAGTAATATGATGATTGTTGCTTATTTTAAAAAGATTTGCCCCCTTGAGCCCCTGTTCTCCTATGTAGCTTGCATTCACTATAATGTGACATTTATTGATTTGTTAGTCAAAGGGCTGCTGTCTCTCTTCATCACTTGAAAGGGAACTTTTCAAAAATATAATTTTTGTAGATAAAATCTCATATGTCCTAACAATACTTCAGCCAGTGAATATCAGCATTTGAGAACAGGGAACTTGAGATCAGAAAGCCAAAAAACCATTATTCTACACACCTCTCTCTGCAGAAATCCACTCAGTCTCGCCCTCAAAGCCAAAATGGAGTTGGACCATTCGGCGTTTCAGGTTTCCATACAGAAAATAGAAAGTGATGCCTTAAATCACAGTGAATAGTCATAAGGTTTCCTTATAAACCCTAATATGCTGTAAGACTGTCAGTTTGCAGTCTGAGGGGAAAACACAATCATTATTGTACAGACATGCCTGTGTTAGCATTAGCAGCAATTACTCAGGTTTGCCATTTTCTGTTTCACATCTACCCCAGACATTTTGCTTTAGAAGAGCGACTGAGATTTGCAGCTCTTCTGGATTCAGGATGAGAATGGCTCATACTGAAAGCTAGTTAGCACTTCAGCTGAGCTCAGATAGCTAATTTTCATTAGTAATTACGGCTGACAAGCAGCTGATAACATGTACCAAATGTACATTAACTTCTATCTCCGATTGGTGATTTCTCCATAAAAATCCCTACAATACTTTTGTTTTCAATTAACAGCAAAACTTTGGCATTTGAAAGGAATTCAGAAAAGGTTTTTAAAATGTTAAATATCTCTCATGATATGTATTTAGAAAAATCATAGTGGAAAGTAGGATGATTAATGAGGAAGACAATTAACATATTTTCGAATGCATCAATATTATGGCTTGACGTGTCCTTGTTCCTGCTTAAAATTAGTAATGATAAATACAGAGACCCTGTTAAACTCTTAGTAGTTTGATAGGCACAGCTGAGCATGCAATGGAGAATAATATAAATTAGTAATCAGGTTGATATATCTGTACCTTACTTGGGATGATGCAAGAGAGAACACAATGCCAAAGCAGAGTAGACATGGGTTGAAGTATCTTAATTATCTTTTCTCTATCTTGTGAGTCCTCGAGGATATTGGAATCAGCTTCCAAAATAGTTCTCTAGTTTTCTCTAAAAGGAATACAAAAGCAAATCTAAGCATTGTGTTGCAGGACTGTAAACTCAAGTTTATTTAATTCTCTTCTGCGATTTGAACCATGGGAGATGTTCTAAAGTTAGAAGTTTCTGAATACTTTTTTAAGATCTATACTGTGATGTCACAGTGGGAAAATATGTGCTTAGGGGGAAAAATAACAAAACAACCTACTAGAAAAGCCCTAACACACTCAAATCTTATAAAGAAATTGTAAATGTATTCATTTTGGCTTTCTTACTGCCTGTATATACTTGCTTTCTCATCTCAAGACTTAGCAAGAATGATCAGAGAGGTGAAGGTACTTCAGTTGGTGACCTGCAGTAAGAGGTGAATAAAATGAATTCTACAGTTTTGCGTATGTCTACAAAGATATTGTACCATCGTAGAAAAACTCACACTTATTTCATAAAAATGAAAACATGGTCACTAAGTTAATTTTATTACTCCTAACTTTATTTTTCGAAATACAACAGTGAGGCAAGAAAACAGTTGTGACAGAGAGGTGGAATGGAAGGATAGAATTAATGCATCCAGTATCCCTATGTCCTACCAGAATTGTGGTGGACACCAAGTTGAACATGAGACATCATCATGCCCTCGTGGCAAGAGAGGCCAATGCCAACGGCTGCACTAGCAGGAGTGTTGCCAGCTGATCCATGCTCTCTGATGGAACAAGAGGCAATGGGGAAAGACTGAAAAGATGGAAAATCCACTTAAACAGAAGAGAAATCTTTCTCACTGTGAGAATATTCAAGTAATGGAACAGGTTTCCCAGAGGTCTTGTGGATTCTTCATTCCTGGAAATACTCAGAACCCAACTGCATGTGATTGTGGATGCTGATCTGCTCACTTGCCCTACTCTGAGCTGGGGGAGATGGACTGGGTAATCTCCAGAAGTTCCTCCAACCTCAGCCCTGATGTGATCCTGTGATTCTTGGTAACATCCATTTCTTGCCTATGAAATAAGAGCATGACTGGATTCTTGTCATTAAGATTTTTTATTTTCTAAATTAAAGGATTTACAGTAAAATTCCCCAAATTCTAAAAGCCGATACAAATCCTAATGGTAACATTTATTTCAGAACTGAAGTGTAGTCTCTTTACAGGAAAAAAAAAAATGATAAAAAGGGGGATATATTTTTATTCCTGAAATTTCCAAGATAAATAGAGAATCAAACATGTATGCAAAAGAATCACTTTAATGAACAGCATCTATTTTTAAATAAGTGCAAGAGGCCTGTATTTGTTTAAACAGGAGATGTCAGGGACAGCCTAAAGTTAAAGCTGATTTTACCTTTCACTTTGGGTTTCTTAAGCAAAGGTAAATGGCATGACATGTCAGAGCTCAGTCGAGATAGAGAGCTCTCTCCGTTTCTTGTAGCATCAGAATAGTTCTCCTTCATTGTGTTCAATATACTTCTTATACCATTCACTTACAAACGAGAAATTCCTGTTCCTCTAACAGTTCCTCAAATTAGCCCTTAACTACTCCCAAACAACAGTGATAAAGGATGAAAGGTTTTTCAATTGTGACAAGATTAACAATGCATACAGAAGAACCTCCTTTTTAACCTCAGATGCAAATAGACCGGTTTGCTCTCTGTCATACATTAGGGTCTCCCAAGGTTTCACAGTGACAAGGTCTATCAAGAAGTCTGATAAGCTCTTTGGTGACTCACTCACAGTTACATCTTCCCCGGCAGTGACACAGCTGTCATTTTGCTACTTAGGACGAAAATCTAAAAGTTCAAAATTTAACACTTATGCCCTGTTATTTGTTTTTGGATTGGTGGACCTACTTTATTCTTCTGAAAGCCATTTCAAGCTAACTGAACACTGAGGTCTACTTTCAATACACTTTGGTTACAAAGACACAGCAGGCACCTTTCCAATTTTCTTATTTTTTCAATGAACTGAAGTGAGCATGTATACAAAAAGTGACTTCAGATTTTATTTTCTTATTCCTGAAGGTGAGAAGATGCTTCTACCAGACACAATGCATGCCCCATGCACACCGTTTGAAAAGGTATTGAGCCTTTCTCTCTGCAGCAAGATTCCTTTTGCTTCTTGTTTTTATGGCACACAGCACAAAGGGAGCCAGCTCCATTATGCGGAATACGAAAAGCAGTCACTGAACCCACAATACATTAACCTTACTGTCACTGTGAGTTAGCTCAAATACAAGGTAATCCTGCTCACTTCTGATCTGTGCTGCTCTCCAAAAACCTTCTCCCTTCTGCTGATCCTTGGTTTCATGCCCTTAATTCTACTGTACAAGAAAAGCATCTGATCCCACGTGTTGTAGAATTTTGCTGTATATTTATCATATTTATTTTATCTGTTCATTCACTCCATCTTTTTTTTTTTTTTTTTTTTCTTGGCAATGTGAAGGCTGAATAAACTGGAGGCCATGTTCTTACTCCTTGAAAGGACCAAATTTCAAGGAGAAGAACATGACTGGTGCAAAATGCCTCAGAAGAAGGGGTGGCTTGGGAATAGTTTCAATGATAGATTGCCATACAAAATTACGTAGCAAAAGGACATAGTTTGTGCTTCTGCTCCTCTTTTGACTCCAGTAACAGATTTGGGTTCATAGCACTTCACTGCTCTCTCTTGAGAGTTACACATACTAATTGAGGTGCAGACCCCTTGTTTGATGAAGCTCTTCTGATTTAAAGGTGTTGCTAATTAAGATGAAGATGACCCATCACTGGCAAGTTAGTGCTTTACTGCAGTTGTGGTGAGACACGAGGGTATTTGTAATGCCTGCCATAAAGCTTCTTGGAAGACCAGTCATTAAATGCAGTCACTCTGATCCTGCTTTCTCCATTATTTGTATTCTCTCATTCCAGATGACAGAATCATTTTTTAAAAGTACATGCCACGTGCGCTGGTGGAATGGGATGCTAAAGGCATTAATAAATTAGAGGTGGATTTATTAATTCTGCTCAGGGCCATACTAACAGAACTGAACTGAAGGGAAATTGAACTTGTCCTTTTAGATGAGACAGCACCTTGTATTTAAAAAACAACAACAACAACAAAACACTGAGAAAATAAAAGTAAGGTCCATTGTCCTTCATAGGTGCATCCCAATTTCAAGGCTAGAAAGCTTCATTTTCTCATCTAGTGAACAACGATAGTTGCCCACCCCTTAGTAGCATTGGCCTTCCAGCAAACAATATGGCAGAGACAGGAAAGGTGTGCAGGGCCTAGCAGGCACATATTGGAAAATGATGCAGTTTTCTACAGTGTTTTCATTTTGAACCCTCTAAGGTAATGTTGTCCTACTCAAGAACTGTCTGGAAACACTGGTTGTAAAGCAACAGGGAGGAAAGCTCATATGCTCCACCAAAGTTTCTGCGAGATTTGGACGCTAATGTTGTGCTTTGCTTGCAGTACCGAGTTACACCTGGGCACCTGGGATATTCTTTCCATTGGGTATAATACATAATTTACTTTCATTTACATGAATTTCTCCACATGAATGACAGTGAGCTAGCTGCATTAAACTGTTAAATGCGGACAATTCCCAGCTGATTTGATGCAAAATAAAAATGCCAAATGAATATATACATATATCTGTATACCTGCCTATCAACTGATCTACATATCTATCTACAGATTTAAACCAATCTGCTTAATACTGGCATGCCAAAGCATGGAACTGTGCTAACAGACCCCACTACTGACTTTTTTGCATTACTTTGCAACTGTTTGAAGGTCTTTTTTTTAAAAAACAAAACAAAACAAAAACAGAAGGTGTGTCAGTGGCACAATGACTGAAGCATTAGAAAATGAAAACCCTTACCAGGATAATCTCATTGTAGGAGTGGGAAGGCTGTCAGAAAAGCACCTTCCATTTGGTTCTGAAATGTATTTTATCTAAGCTAGCAGAGGGCAATACTTGGCTTAATTTATGCATCTCTCTCCAGTATCAGTTATAGCTGTCTGTGCCTGAGCTACCTATCTATTACCGGAGGAGCAGCTAGGGAGCAGTGTGCTGCAGTAAATAAAGTAAGTAGGTAGTGAGCAGATTTAGGAATGAGTACAGTCTGTAGCAAAATGAGACTGTCTGTGATTAAAATGAGGTTAAGCCACTTAGGTCAAATCAAAATTACACCACTTCTCCAGGATTCAGGATACAGAATGTGTATGTTGGAGGTGCACTTATTTAATGGGGTAAGAAGATACAGTTAGTGGGATTTTAGATCTAGTTTTAAATTTGTAGTTAGACTTGTTCAAATAGTAGCAGTAAACCTCCTTGGTGCCATGAATGCTGCTATAAATTCAAAAAATGTCATTTCTTTATGCTGAATTTACATCGGTAAGAGTGGAATGTGACCTGAAAATTCTATTGAATGTACCTCTCCCCTTAGAGCAGTAAACCAAACTTGAAATTGGCTTTCAATTTGTCTGTGAGTATTAACTGTCTGCAGAAGCAAGAGAGATTTTTAAGTTACAATCTCTGTAGGAAAAATGTGTGCTTATACAGCTTAAAATGAGACTGAAAATATATTTTTATTTAAAAACATTTATAAAATGAGACTAGGGGCAGCATTTAAAAACCTTCTAACTGCTAGAATTTTATGTCTAAATTCCTGTGAAACTCTGAGAACTCCTTTTAAAATCAAATTATTTAGAGGAAGTCTTTCATAGAATTATAAAATGACTTGGGTTTGAGGGACCCTAAGGATCATCAAGTTCCACCCTCCCATGACAGGCAGGGCCACTGACCTCCACATTTAATATTAGACAAAGCTGTCCAGGGCCCCATCCAATCTGGCCTTGAACACCTCCAGAGATGGGGCCTCTCTGGCCTCTCTGGGCAGCCTGTTCCAGCACCTCATCTCTCTCATAGTAAAAAAACTTCCTGACATCCAAGACTTTGTGATTAAATGAAGTTATCCCATGTTTTGGAGCAGATTATCCTCAGGTAGAAATAAGTATCATACACAGTATATCAGTGGAGTCATACTAACTTATGTTTATATAAGTATATAGTATGTCTTTTTTCTTCTTTTTTTTTTTTTTAATTATAACAGGCTAAAATTAATTTTTTTTAAATCTTTCTTTTTCTGAAGTTTGGTTTTATTATGGAAATGTCATAAGTTATTCATCTGACACCACAAGTGAATAAAAACAGACCTCATCTTTAATTAATGCGCTCTGCTGTAATGTGATTATTACTGGTGGATGCCTTTCACCTAGAAGTTATCTCCTAACCTAATGACACCAGGAAGAATGAGTTGGCATGACATTTTTCTTCTGAGACAGGAGTGTACCTATAGGGTAATCTCTTTCCTTTTTATTTTTCTAAATGTAACATTTTGAAATCAGAAAAGCACACACCTTTTTTTGTAATAAAATCTTTACCCTCAACTGGGTAGAAAGGCTTTGTTTATGAAGCAGCACATAATGATTTTAAATGTGATGTTGGTATTTATGTCACACTCACTCAGCTATTACAAGCTGTATTTCCAGAAGGCAAACATTTCATAAAAATACTCTGGATAGCCAGGAAGTAAGCTGTACTATCTGGATTATGTTGTACCGATATGAAATAACATCATCTATTTCAGTTGTTACAGCTCTTTGATTTATTTCAGTTGTTACAGCTCTTTGATTTACATTCACTTATGTAGGCATCTTTCACTGAGTTACAAACCTCTTCTTCTTCTTTTTTTTTTTTTTTTTTTTCAGTTGCTTACAGTTTGAGGTAGAGATAGAGATGTAAAGGATCTGATTTCTGGTTCTTGATTACCTCAGGGGGGCTGTTTGGATTTCGGTTGGGCTCTCACTGTTTTAATAACATAAGCTCTCCTTGATTTCTCTGTTACAGAATGAAGCCTGTAGTTTCCAGTCTTTCTTTCCAGTGCTTCAAAGTAGTGTTAAGTGGCCTTAGCCTTCACTGAAGTCAATCGGAGTTAAAGATGGGAGTTTGCTCAATTTAATAGTGACCTAATTATGACCTATTCTAGCAATTTGAAAGACACAGATCTTTTTCCACTCCCCTGCTTTACCATGTGCTGAATATCCTCTTAGATGCATTGTAGCATGAGAGGTAGCACTGGCAGACATCCATAAGGAAAGAAAAACTGTTACAAGTGTTACCACAGAAATGGGAATTAAAAGCTTGAAAAACATGGTGATCCGACAAGCAGTAAATAAAGCACTGTCTTAGATGTCACGAGTCAGCAGCAGGCCAGCAGTGTGTCCAGATGGCCAGGCAGGCCAGTGGTATCCTGGTATTCAGCAATGCTGTGGACAGCAGGATGAACAGAGTGATTGTCCCCCTGAAAATGGCACTAGTGAGACTGCACCTTGAGTACTGTGATCAGTTTTGGGCCCCTTACTATAAGGACATTTTGTTGCTCGAGTGTGTGAAGAGGACAGCAGTGAAACTCCCTGAGGGAGGGGTCTTGAAGTCTGAAGAGGAGTGGTGAAGGGAATTAAATTTGTTTACTCTGGAGGAAGCTGAGGAGAGATTCATCTCTTTTCTATGGCTCCTTTAAAGGGGGACAAAGCAAGATGGGTGTTGATCTCCTTTCTTAGGTGACG
This sequence comes from Phasianus colchicus, assembly GCF_987193195.1. Taxonomy (NCBI): domain Eukaryota; kingdom Metazoa; phylum Chordata; class Aves; order Galliformes; family Phasianidae; genus Phasianus; species Phasianus colchicus. The sequence continues at coordinate 38,606,190 of NC_143476.1, read as the reverse complement.
AGCAATAGGATATGAGGAAATGGCCTCAAGTTACAACAAAAGATGTTTAGATGGGATACTGGGAAGAATTTTTTTCATAGAGATAGTAGAGAAGAATTGGAACACTGCATAGGGAGGTGCAATTGGAAGCTGCGTAGGGAGGTGGCGGAGTCCCCATTACTACAGATATTCAGGAGATGTGTGATTACAGCACTAAGGGATGAGGTTTAGTTATGGGACTTGACAGGTCAAGCTGGTGGTTGCACTTGATGATCTTAAAAGTCTTTTCTGGCAGAAATGATTTTACGATTCTATGATCTCGTGAGCCAGATCCTGAGATGATGCAAATGATGCTTTCAAGTTCAGACCTTTATGCAGCTATAAATCAGGAAAATTGAAGTAACACACAGATATACAACAAAATCATCACTACTCAGGTTACAACAGCATCTTGTCAGCATAGACAACAGCTGTACTCATTGTGTTAGACTCAGAACTAAAAAAAATATACATTCTTTGGTGGTTTGCTAGACAAGCATAAGCAGCAGAAAGAATAGAGTACAAAAATGCTCAGTGCTGTAGAAAAGTGGAATTAACAGTACATGGCAAGTGTTATGCTACACGCTTCCTCAAGAAGTTCTTAGCACAAACAGTTCTCCCAAGTACTTCCTTCTCTGTAGCACTTTATTACTTTTGCCAATTTTGTATTTTTAGATTTTGAGTGCATCGTGATTTAGCACACAAAATGTAAAGATTAGTCCCAGCTAGCTGAGTTGAAAACAATAAGCTTCATATGTTCCCATTACTGGACTTACTGAATATGAGCACATATATGACTGAGAGACCAGTTGCAGCACACATGTGAGCTCCTTTGTTTGATTTGTTTGCTTGGTCTGATGCACACAGAACACACTGGATCTTCTGTGGGTATGCAGTTCTGTGCATGGAGCAGCACTAGGTGAGAGCAGAATATCACATATGCAGATGAGCTCTTCTCATGTGCTCAGTGACCATTTCTATGTACTCTGACTGACATGTGAAACACTTGTAGGGTCAGTTCTCCACACCAAAGTGGCGACAAAGCAACGTGGTTTTTGTGCAGTGCTAGTAAAGTTGGTGAGCTTAGAGAAATACCCTTGCAGGAGGGAGTTCTACATAGGAACTTGACAAAAAAGTGAGTAAAGGACAAATCTCTCTTTTCTTTCCATTTGAATGCAAAATGAATCACTCAGAGCCAACTGTCATGCTCCTCATGGAAACAATGTGCCTGGTAAGGTTGAAGGCTGTATCTGTAATAGATGATCAGAAAGAAGGACCTGATAATACAGGAATAGAGAGGTATGGATGAAAGAATCACATTCTGCTCTTGCATAGCTGGGATATGTGAATGCACAGGTGTGTGTCTGTCACCTTGAATGCTTGTAAATTTTGCATCCTCGAGCTCTTCTCATTGCACCTGAAGGAATGGCACAGAGCTGGTCAGGTTGAATGTTAGGAAAGGGTTCTTTACCAGAGTGAAAGGTGAAAAAGGGGCCCCATAAGAAAAAGTAAAAGGCAGAAAGAAGGTTTCACAGTAACTGAGAACTGGGGGGGTGGTTGAGGGGGATAGCTAGAGATTATAGAAGCAGGAATGTAGAGCTCGTTAGAGAAGGGGGAATAGCAGACACTGGGTCTGAGATAGTGAGGGGGATGAAGGCCATGCTGATAAGGTTTGAGAACAACCCAGAGACATCTGGCAGGAAGGTGATTAGATGTCCACAGAGCAAGACAAAACTAATTTGGGGGATGCCCCCCTTCTCTGTCAAGAGTTTATGGCGAGGAAGGCCAGAAGCCTTCACGAAAAAGACAACGTGCAACAGGAGAGGATCTGCATGATTTTGGGGTATAATAAATATGTATCTGAATTCTGGGAAACTATTATTATGTATTAGTTCGTCCTATATCTGTAGCACAGTTTTTCCAGATGGTGTGCAAGCTTGGAGGAATTCTCCCCCTTGCACCAGGGCTTTTGCACAATTGCCAATAAAACATACCTTCTCTATATCCTTACAGGCTATAGGGTTTGATTTTCCGCACGTCAGAGGGTGGTCAGGAACAATCCCCAGGGCAGTGGTCATGCAATAAACTGACAGAATTTTTATGATCTTATGAGGCTGTGAAGTACTTTCAACACTCAGAGAGACTTATTCACACATAAATGGGGCACAGGAAATTGTACTGAAAATGTTTCCGATACCAGTACCAAAAGGTTTAATTTCCCTTATCTTTCAGCTATTGCCTGGGCCTCAACTACAGGAAATCCATACCTAAAGCATAATAAGAGGCCAGTAAAATGGAGTACAGAGGCAGAGCACCTTCCATTAATCTCCTTCTGAATCCTTTTTCATTAGATTCTTTCATTTGTTTTGACCCTCCCTGGGATTATAATTGTCTGAAAAGTGTGCACGTATGCTGTGCTTGTCATCATCTGCATGCTTCACTTGGAGTTAGGGTAGAAGGACCTAAGGCCGCTTGAAAAAGAAAATTTTTAGCAAAATTTTCAGGTTGTCTCATTTTCTATAAGCTCAGAAGCTTTTAGTCATGAAGGGAGGCTGTGAATACAATGGGGACTACTCACAGGTAATCATAGAAGGCTGTGCTATGTGGAAGGTCAGTGCTGGCCATGTGAGCTTGATTAAAGTCTATTTCAAAAGGAAGGATATGTCTATTAGCACCGCTTACTGCAAGCTGCTGGCAATCTCCCTCATCGGCAGCTGCAGTCTCTCACACTCTCTGTGATTACCTTCACTGCCAACTGATAGTAACAAATACCAGTCTGAACAAGGTGTCACCTCATTAGCCTGACATGCTCTTCTTGGCAAGGATTTTTGCCCTGCCTTAAGCACGCCATTTTTAGAGCCTGTCAACATTGGTGCACAATGACCACCTAGTTGTTTGCAAAAAATGTGAGCATGGATTTGTCCGCAAAGGCTATCAGATGCAAAAAATCAATAGAGAAGCCCAGCTGCTCAGAATGCACTGATGCTTTCAATTTTTCCACTTGAAATACTGGGTAAATTCAAGTAATCCTTATGTGAAGGCAGCAACATTTACAGCTTTCTGTATTACTTCTTGTTTTAGAGAGTAAGTTGTCAGTCTGATCAGCCTACTGTCCAATGTTCTTCACCATCAAATTGTCACTGGAAGAAGCTGTCTCATCAGTCAGGGAAGAAAAGGTCTCTGAAAAGTGATCTCCACTCTGCTCAGCTGCACCTGAAAGACTGAATATTGAAATTCAAGGTTCACACTTATTTAAAATGCCTGAACTCAGCTGAAAAATCCAGAGTTTAGAGGTGATCACAGTGTCATAGTGCTACAGTAGGCCCGGAATTTGGTGCATCTGGCCACATTATACCTTACTATTTCTGCTGCAGAGGCCTGAAGCTCAGTAGTTCAGGCCCAAGGCTCTTCGCTAGGAGGATTGGAAATACTCAGTGTCACACTTCATGTTGTCACTATATTTAATTTTAATCCCACCAGTGTTGCTCACTTTTTTTCCATGTGCTAAAACCTTGCTAGGTGTTATGGAACCTCGTCAGCCAAACTGAAAAGAGGGTAAAATGGTTCAATTTTATTAGTATGTATGGAAATTTTGGAAAAAATATCACTACAGGAGCCTGAATTAAACTCACATTCCCTGAAGTGTGATATTCTGGCAGAGTTTTTATGATCTTATGAGGTTGTGAGGTACTTTTCAATGCTCGGAGAGACTTACTCGCATATAAATGGGGCACAGGAAATTGTACTGAAAATGTTTCCGATACCAGTACCAAAAGGTTTAATTTCCCTTATCTTTCAGCTATTGCCTGGCCTCATCTACAGGAAATCTATACTGAAACTATACTGAAAGCATAATAAGAAGCCAGTAAAATGGAGCACAATAAGCTTTTCCTCAAATGAGTATAGAAAAGGTTCTTTATTATTTTTTTTTTTCTTCCCCTGGGAAACTGTGGGCCAATCAGCCTAACCTCCATCCCTGGAAACGTGATGGAATTGGAAGAGAAGAAGGTTATTAGGAATAGTCAACATGGATTCAACAAAGGGGAAATCATGCTTGACCAACCTGGTAGCCTTCTATGATGTCACAATTATCTGGGTAGATGGGGAGAGAGCAGTGGATGTTCTCTACCTTCATTTCACCAAGGAATTTAACACCATCTCCCACACATCCTTATGAAACTTAGGAATTGTGAGATGCATGAGTTGGAGGCCTGTAACTAGTGGTGTTCCTCAGAGGTCAGTGCTGGATCCGTTCTTGTTCAACATCTTCATCAGTGATCTGGATGAAGGAATAGAGTCCACTCTCAGTAAGTTTTCTGTTGATACAAAGCTGAGAGGAGTGGATTACACAGTGCAAGGCTACCATTCAACAAGACCTGCACAGACTGAAGAGTTGAGCAGGGAGGAATCTGATGAGTTTTAACAAGAGCATGTGTTTGCTTGCATGTCTTGCACTTTAAAAGGAATAGACACATGCTTCAGTACAGGTGAGGGGATGAACTGCTGAAGAAAAGCTCTGTGGAGAAAGGCTGGGGTGTTCTGGTGGACAACAGGTTAACCATGCACCACTAATGTGTTCTGGTGGCCCAATGGTATCCTGGGGTATAACTACAGAGAGCACGACAGCAGATTGAGGGAGGTGATCCTCCTCCTCTACTCCGCCCTGGTAAGGCCACTTTTTAGAATACCGTGTCCAGTTCTGGACTCCTCAGTTCAAAAAAGACAGGGATCTCCTTCCAGTAGAAGGCTACACATACGATTAAGAGTCTGTAGCATCTCCTGGATGAGGAAAGACTGAGAAACCTGAGTTTATTCAGACTGGGGAAAAGAAGACTGAGAGGTAATCTGATAAATGTTTTTAAGTATCTGAAGGGAACTGAAAGGTAAATGGATGAGGCCAGGCTCTTCTCAGTGGTGCACAGCAATAGGACAAGGAGTAATAGCCTAAAACTTGTACACAGGAAGTTCCTGTGTACTACTAACATGCAGAACTTTTTTATGGTAAGGATGACAGAGCACTGGAACAGGTTGCCCAGAGAGGTTGTGGAGTCTCCTTCTAATGGAGATATTCAAGACTTATCTGAATGTAGGGTAGTATGGTTAGGCTGCAGTTAGACTTGATGATCTTTAAAGTCTATTCCAACACAAGCAATTCTATGATTCTATGATTCTATGATGCTTACCTGTGTGACCTATTCTAGGGTATCTGCTTTGAGAGGGGGTGTCTGAACCCTTCTTTGGTTTTGGCTCAAAGCTTCCTTTCTGAGGTATTTCTTGTGATAAGACTCTGACTTATCTAGAAGATGACAGATGGATATTGCCATTTGGCAATCAGCATCTCTTTGTGGACAATTTTACATTTGAAAGCATTTGTTTGGAGAGTGCTCAGGTCTGTTTCCTGGTGGAAGATCTGGCCTGTGACCAAATAGCTCCAGCTTGGTATGATAAAATTTGGGAATGATACCATCATGTCCCATGAAAAATAGGATGCAGGTGGGACCTGCACCTCCCTGCATCCTCTTATCTGCTGGCAAGGTCTGGAAGATGGGAACAAGGAAGTTTCTGATGAGATCCCAAAGGCAGAAGCTGTCACTCCGAAGAGAGCTGACTCAATCACTTTGGACTTATAAATAAGTTTGTACTATCATTAGAAAGTTGTCGTCAACCAAACAACAACCCCTGATGACTCATCATTTCTGAAGATCAACGTCTGAACTACGAGTAATGCTGGAATCCATGTTGGTGACTATCTCTCTCTTGCTTTCTATGAAGACTCCTTACTTTTATTTCCTATCTCTTTTCTATCACCTGTCTTCCCTCCCCCATCTTCCTACACGACTAGGATTTGCAATAAACTGGTCAGGCTAACATTTAACCCATTGTGTCTTAATCTTGCCATCGGGAAGACATATATTAAAAGAATCTCCTCTCACTCCTATAAATTGGAGCGTGACAAGGGTGTTAGACTAGATGATCTCTTGAGGTCCCTTCAGCCCCTGTGATTCTGTGATTCCAGGACTCTGTAATAAGACATTACCAAGAAAGAGACATGGTGTAGCTGTATAACTTATATAGTATTGTAGGAACTTCATTTCCGGAAATAACCTTTCTAGCGATGCCACCACAGGTTTCAACATGGTTTCTTATGCTTGAGTAATCTCTTGACTTTGAATGTAATACCTTTGCAGCTAAAACATGCCCATGCAGAAGTTATAACAGAAGTGCTTCTTTTAGACAGAAACCGTCTTGGAAATTAATGTGGATCACTGGAGATATGAAATTGCACATTAGAAGGTAAGTCTGAATATAGGCAGTGTGCATCATGTGCAAAGATATCTTCCCTGCCTTCTACAACTGCAAAACTGCTTAGAATGTGTGTTGACTGCCCTATCTTGTAAAGGAAGTGCATGTGTTTAAGTAACTCAACATTGGAATGACACCAAAAATTCCATGAGTGAAACAGAGAGACCTCAAAGAAAAGACCCATATAAAAGAAAAAAAACCAACTGTAATTCATTGACTGCCCATTGTAGATACAGAAGTCAAGGGTGTCTTAGCAGCCTCATCCAGAGGCATCCTTATTCTAGCCTTTCTTTGACACTACTGGTGCACATCAAAGGTGAATTAAATCCTGACTTTTATTGTTTTCTAGAATGAAAAGACGGTTATATTCGTGAGCTCTTACAGCAGACGAAAGACACACAACTGTAAAAAAAAATGTTCAGAGGTGATCAAAAAAGTCTATTTTAAGCATCTTTATAATCTGTTTTCTTTCAGCATTAGTCAAAATACGGGGCTTTAAAAAGCTTTTAAGAACACAGACTTTTATTGAAATATCTGTTTTTCAGCACTTGGACTTCTCAGCTCAAAGCTAAGACAGTGCTTTGGAGACCTGATTCAAATCTCTGGTCTGCCTGCTTTGGAGCTGCATAAGGATTTTCTCTTCTACACCCATCCCACCTCCCCTAGATGTCTCCAAACAAAAGTAAAGAAATATGGAATACACATCTACCTTTCATACTGCCAACATTTTTTTCCCCTGAAAGTGGAGAAACTGGTCCAAATAATAATTATGTCTCCATAAAGTGCTTAGGCTTCTAGGAAATGTTTCAGCTGTCTTGAACAAATCAACTCAGCCCAAGTAGCTGGATCTAGCTTCCTCTAGGGAATAAACAGAACTGTGATCAGAGTTGCTCAGATGGCAGATTTGCATGTTTTGCAACTATATTTTCAGTGGTGCACAGTTCAAGTATCTTTTTTATATTATTAATTTGGTATGACCATTGTTACCTTTGGTATTAATTTTTCTATCTGAATGACAATTATATTTAGTTTATTTCCTAATATGGTTTCCTCTGTAATGATGTATTTACTCTCTTTACTGTGGGAACAAGCCTGTTACATTTTTCTTAATTAAGTTCAAGTAGTGCTATCAAAGCTACATTATAAAGTCCTAATTAACTGTTAATAATTACAGTGTTCTACTGAAACTACTTTGTAATTAGGAGGCAACCAGCAGAGACCTGGTTACCTGCCAATGTGTTGGCTTGATTTTCACATGCAGTGGAGCTCCTCTGGGTTGTTTGGATGGTGAAAATTCCAGCTAAATTTGGCCTGAAAAATCTGTTGTTCTGGGAGTATTTCTTTTCCTATATATTGCAACAATCTGTTACTGATTTGTCAGAAAGATTGTCCTAGGATCTTTTCACATTGTAATTCATGGTGTGGCAATTCAGCGAAGTTTTCTATTAAAAAATTATTATTTCAAACACCTCATTAGCATTTTAATTTGTCCCTGTTTTTTTTTTTTTTTTTTTTTAATATAGATTGAAGCACATGGACTTCACAGAATACATATAAAGGGTATGTATTTTTAAAAGTGTGCACCATTACCTGACCCAATAAACTGATATTCACTTGATGGGAGGAAATCTGAAATTAGAAAGTTTATCTCAGATGTGAACCCTGCCCACAAGTTGGTTGTTATTTTCCAGTGCAGCAGAGTTTTGAGGAGGCAAATAGTCCATCTGTGCAATTGTGTGGGAATGTACTGACCACCAGCCCAGGGGCTGCACAAAGAACATGGTTATTTGGAACGAGCCGCTCCTTAATAGAAAGTAATCTCTTTTCAGAGAAACCATCACACATAATTTGGTGCAATTGAACTTCATCTTTAACCTTTTGCTATGATTTATGTGATTAGGTCATCAGAGGAAATGGTTTTGGAAAGCATGATTAAACACTTTAAGGAAATAATTTCTATCTTCAAGCACCTCATGCAACCTCACTTTTCAAGAGTTTGTCCTTCCTCATCAGCCTGGCTGTATCAAAATGTAGAAACACATAATTTTAAATGCTATTTTACTTAATTTTAAAATAAAAAGTGGCAAGAGCAACTGAAGCTGCCCATACATTTTTATTGTGACACTGAATTTCTCCAGCTTTTACTCCATAGTTTGAGTTGCACTGCTGGTACTGCTACTCATTGCTACACACTGTAAGCATAACATAATTTCTGCACAGTTTATCTGCTGCAACTTGCCATTTCAGTTCAGAAGTAAGTTATTTTCAAATCACTTAAATTCTTCTTAATACCTTTACCATTGTAATGATTCTGCATTTCTGAAAAGTACGATATGCTCTCCACCACATACCTTCCACTATTTAGCTTCTGGCATCATCACCAATAGGCAGTCAGAGCTACAGACTATTCCAGTGGTGAGCAGGCTGTGATCCGTCAAAGTTCACCTGCTTGCTGAACAGTGATTAACATTTAAAATGTATGCAAACTTGTCTCCCAATTAAAGTTCGGTAACGTAAGGCTTTGAACCTGTTTGTTGCCTTTGGAAATAATCAGAGAAGAGAAGGAGTGTTCTTATCACTTGAAGTCATTATCATAGAAGGTTGAATTTATCACTTCTCAATTTAACATCTTCTCCGTGTTGGCTGTTCATCAGCACAAAATATTGCTATGAACTGGGAATATAGATTCTTCTGACTCTCTGAGGCTTCTTTATATCTAGTACTTTTAGTTTGTTTCCTACAACTGAGGGATCTTTTTGTAGCTCTGCTATATTTTTGTCTAAATATGAAACCAAAATTAATTTTCCTCTATTAATTTACATAGCCAATTATTGTTGAACTTCAGTGACTTTAGATAATAATTGTAATGTTATATCTACAAAGGCAGCTTAGCAACTCAAGTCTAAGACTTGAGACCTCCAATCTAATGAAGAAGACCTTCTCAGCTTATTTGAAACTCTCTAAATAACTCACATCCACACATCTTTTTGTCCTTCTACAAGCAGTCAACATCTCATAAGCTGACACTGGGGAAGAAGCATTAGTCTGGAGAAGGGTATTTACAGAAAATGGAGACGAATGGGACTATCTGTAGAGTGCCTCTTTTGTAGTGCAGAATTCATATCATTAATGTTTGTTAATGTTGTTTATCTCTGCAAAAGTAAATGCTAGTTGCAAAACTCACAGCCTGAAGTTGAAATCTGCACCTCACTAGACAGCATGCTAGAAACTGAGGCATAATGTTCCATAACATGTCATTCTTTGTCTGATTCATCCATTCAGTTGGAAAAAAAATAATCTTCTATGTAGCATTGTCTGACTGGAAAACTAATGGAGAACACATTCTACAAAGCACTGATTCAATGACATCTAGGAATATTTATAAGCTAGAAAAATATAACATTTTTTTTGTTTTGTGACGTATTAATTCCCTTATCTTGCCATTCCTTTGCAAGGTATCTACTACATGAGGTTTTTTTCCTTGTCTTTTCTTGAAACAACTGAATACCTGAGAGAAAGAACCTTAAAGACAGATGTATAATCTTCTTCTTTCTTTCCTATGTATATTTTCATGGAGAGTATTTGAAAGGTCCCATGAAACATCTCAACAAATGAAAGGAACGTGGGCTCAGTGTCCTGACAAATACAGCTGCACTCAACAAATCACTGCCTTTAAATACTGATAGTACAAGAATTCATGAGAGTCCTTCCCAAAAGGACTGGCACATATACTTGTAAATCATTGCACTTCAAGAACATAATGCATTGCTCCATGAACTCTTTTGTGATAACATGTTTATGGGATATTAAATGTTATATATCAGGAACCATCATAAAATGTTTTTTGTGTTTGTGGAGGTTGTTTCATTAAATGAGAAGAGATGGAGAGGGCAAAGAGCAAAAAATCCTGCAATCCACACAGCGTCATACAACTATAGGGATAATGACTGTCTTCTCAGATGTTCTTGTGTGAGATTAGTGAAGTTTCTTTCACTATTATAACAGGATTGAATTTACCTCCTATCTGTTTTTGAAGTGCACAGTTGAAGAAAGTTGTAAGAGCTGGAGCTGGGAAACTGCCTTGTGGAACTAAGACTGCTTAAAAGAGCCACCAGTTCAGGAATCCAGAAATTCCAGAATTTATTTTTAAAATAGATCCTCTTAGTCACTTTCTCACACACAGCAGTTTTGTTCAGGTCCAGAGGAAGGGGTTCCAGGGAGCTAAGGTTATCAGAGTGCTCTATTGCCAAGGAGCTATGAGGGATCTGTGGCCTCCTCAGTGCCTATTTGGGGATCTTCCTGTTGGACTTGACTGCCTGTAACTGATAGCAGAAATTCAACTTCTTGAAATCAAACATGATTCAGCCCCCCCTGCCCAGCACATGTGTATAGGTGGAACAATGCTGAACTGACACGATTTGAAGCTGAAGCCTCGTACTTAAGCAGAACAGGAGGCCTGTATGGAACAAGCACTCTTTCGAAGAGATCACTGTTGGGAGTGATGGAATTGCTCACCCTCTCAGCCCTTGTTATTGCCCAGTGAGATTGGCAATAAGTGCCAAACACAGCTATATCTGAGCAGGACATCTTTTGAGTGTAAATGGACATGGACCACCAACTCGTTTTTTGCATGCAGTTTCATTTCTATATCACCCATCCCCATGGTAACTGACTGCTGTGCTGAAGATCACATTTACAAGGTGGAAGATGAATTTTGACTGATGTGAAATGGATGTGTTCTTTTCACATTCAGTGCATGCTTATATCAAATGGGGCAGTAATTCTTCCCTTCTAATACATAAATTAGGCATAGGAGCCATGTGTATGCCTGGAACAGGCTGCCCAGGGATGTTGTGGATGCCCCGTCCTTGGAGGTGTTCAAGACCAGGTTGGACGAGGCTCTGGGCAACCTGATCTAGTAAAGGTGTATGTTTGGTGGCCCTGCTAGGCAGGGGGGTTGGAACTACATGATCCTTGAGGTCCTCTCCAACCCAGGTCATTCTGTGATTCTGTGATTCTGTGTGATCTGTGATATCATTACTCTATTACAGATTTTTCATGGACTTAGTATTTAAATTAAAAACAAAAAAACTCAATATGATGTTTTTCTCCATTAATGATTGCTTTTATTTAATTTCCAATATATTTCAGTTGCTTACTGAGAGGCTAAGCCAAATCAGGCACTGACTGTTACACTGTAATAATGTTCCCTTGAAGATAGAGATAGCTGATTCATGAAGTGCCAAAGGCTTTATATTCCACACGCTTTCTACAAATTCTTTGCCCTTTTTGGTTGGTTGGCATTTATGACCACAGCAACAGCTGCAGCTGGTAACAGAAGAGGATTAACATATGACTGGGGCCTTGGTGGGACATAGCCTGCCTGTCTCCCATGTTTTCCCTCTAACAGTATCCAACTGCCTGAGTCTGCCTTTCTGTTTTGGTTCCTTTGGTGTTTGAGCATTCAATAAAGATAACTGGATGAGAACAATTTGATAATTTTGTGTTATAAAAACTACAAGGTCCTTATTCTTGTTGGCAGGATCAGGTGGAAAAGGCTGCTGGATGAATTTCCTTGCACTTGTCTGAAAGAACCAGAGGCTTTCAAATGACTCAGTCTTCTAAATTGACCCAGGAGCATTTAAGCGCTCTCACAGTATAAAGAGCTCTTCTACTACTGATGCTAGTGAGTTATAAACAAATGCACTCAGGCAGCCATGGACAGGAAGGTGATGGATAGATGAACGAAAGCTTTGCAGTTCTGTGATCTCAAACTCCAGGTTTAGGATGTAAAGTGCCAGAGTACACAGATATAATGTTCACATCATTAAGAATTAAATCTCAGATGTAGGCCATGGCAGTATCTGCCTGATGATGAACTAACCAGTGTTAGAAAACAATTCAGTAAATAATGCTGCAATATTTTTTCTATTTAGAGCAAACATAAAGGAAGAAATAAATTATATTGCTTCAAATATTTTCAGTTTCGTGATGGCCTAGGGAAAGGGAAACGAATTAATAATTTTTTTTCTGAATTTTTCAGATATATCACATTCCTTAGATACTTTAAGGAGGCAAATATCTGGAGGTTGAGTAATTATCTCTATAATTATTTCTAAATTTGAACACTATTTTCAGCACAGTGTAAGAAACAAATGCATAGACTGTTGCTCTGTTCAGAGTTACCAAGGACGTGTCACTTGTTTTTTTCCCTGCAAGATAGCATGTATATCACATCTTAGATCTCATAGTCATAAAATGTCTAAATTCTTTTGCCAGTACTTCGCATTCCCTGCCATTTGCTATTTACATCAAAATAACATGATTCATTACCTTTCACTTATGCAGTCATTTCAATAGATCCAGCTTAGAACCAGTTTTCTTCCTCATCCTCAGTCCTCAAGTTTGACCTATTTGTCCTGTCTAAAATCAGCTGGAACAAAGTAGCTTTTCTTCACAGCGCCATGTTTTGGTTTTAGTAGGAAAAACAATGGTGATAATACTACGATGTTTCTATTTGTTCTGAGCAGTGCTGTAAAAAGCCAAGTACAACTTGGTTTTCTCACATTCTCCAGCTGTCCTACCAAGGAGGCGAGGCCGAAGGAGCTGGGAGGGAATGGAATCAGGACAGTTGACCTAAACAGGCCAGAGAAATATTCCACATCGTATGGTATCCTGTGGAAGGAAGGTTTTGCAGGCAATGGGAGTTCTCTCTTCTGCTGCTCTGGGAGTGAGCTGGGCATCAGTTGTAGGGTGGTGAGCAATTGCTTGTGCATCACTTATTATAAACATTCTTATATACATATATATATTGTCATAGCTACTATCCTTTTTCCTTTTGTCAGAACTATTGTCCTTTTCCTTTTCTCTGTCTCTGTAAATAGTTTTATCCCACGAGTTCTACTTTTTTTTTTTTTTTTTTTTTTTCTTATTGATTCTCTCTCTCATCCCACTGGAAAGGACAGGAGTGAGCAAATGACTGTGGTGCTCAGCTATCTGCTGGGTTAAACTGTATGTCCCAGGATGAAATGGCTGTGGTGTGGTCCTGTATCTGGTCACTAAACAATGTCCCTATAGCAGATCCCTCTAGAGAAGGAGTGTGCTGACTTATAGGGCAAAACTTAAAACAGAGAAACACCAAGTCCGATGAAGTTTGTTTTTGCAAAGAGTAAAATGCAGAGCAGAAATAAAGGTAAATAAATCTTCTGAAATGACAATTACTTTAACTATTAAAAAATGGAGGAAAATAATTGAGATAGATGACAGAATTTAGTAAAAATAAAGCTCGCTATTAAAAAGTAATGAAACATTTGCATTTCAGAGTGAAGTTTCTGCTCAAAAGTTTGGAGGACAGCATGTTAACAGTGAAGATTATTGACTGCAATTTGCTGAGGTTTTCTAAAAAAATTAGTTATGTGTAACTTATGGAGGATTTGCTCAGCTCTACATAGCTGCTTTATTATTCTTGTAAAGAGAATCATTTATAACTGTTCTTGGAGATCTTTTATCGGCCACTTATCTCCTTCAGCTGGACTTGTGATATGGAAGGATAAAATGAATTGCTGTTTAATATTATAAGAATTAATCAGAGCAGAACAGCAGGAGAATAATGACGGGCTTAATGATTAAATATTTTACATTTGGCAACAAAACTGCAAGAAAAATATAAGGAATTTAACCTTTATTCCTTATCTGAACACTGAAAAATGTTGGTGACAGCGAGCTACATAATGTAATTTTGGTTGTTGCTGACTAACCAAAGCTATTTATTTTAGTGAAAAAATGTTTTGTGTTACCTAACCATTCTCCCTCTGAGATGTCCCATTATATTATTAAGCTTTCATCTATCAGACTGGGGGTCTAATTCTTAGAGCTTTGTGGTCTATTACAACCTCTATAGAGCAATTGAGGTACACTTTTGTGGACTTTACATGCTAATTTGAGACTTTGCTTTTGCCATCACTACTTCAACTACTGCAGCCACAGGGGGGAAAAAAAAAAAAATCCTGCAAAAATATTACGTGTGCACTGTTGGAATTTAGTTTTGGTGATCCTTTATATTTCCCTGTGCCATAGTCAGCCTTTTTAATGTTTCCACAAGTCTCTAAAATTAAGAAATTGCTCTAAAGTATTTTAGAAGAAAAAAAGGAAAGATATTTACAGACATGAAAATTGAATCCACACGTATGTTGCACATTTTTTATTTAATTTCCATAAATACAATGCATTCTTCTGGCTGAGAAATTATATATGGAAGGTATCACACAGCAGCAATTATCTTTTCATTCATGTATTCTTGCAAGAAAACCTTCATAGAGACTGTATAGCTTTTTATTCTGTGGAGTGTATTCTCAAATGATTGTGATGAATAGACATGAGTAACACCAGCCATGCCTCACTTTCTCTACAGTTACATTGCTTATTCTACTGATAAGTGAGTGTTGACTCCAGATTTGTTCTTCTACCATAATATAGATATATTGTAACTCTGATTCACAACACAGTTAGACTTTGCTTGGTGAGACAATGGGTTCCTCTTCCCTTGCTCTCAGTTTTAGCTCTTATATTGAAGTAGGGAAGCATCTACATGTAAGGAAGTAGAAGTTGTCTGTGAATACTCTGTAGTGGATACAGTAAACCTAAGACTGAAGTCCAGATCCCTAAAATGCAAGATACTGATCTCTTGTAAGGCACCAAGTTACATTTTTGCTGTCAGATATCTGCAGTTATGCCCACTGACCTTGGAGTGTCTCATCCTGTATTGGGTGTCTCACTGCAAGTGTCTCTGCTGTAGGCAGCGGAGAGCATTAATTACTCTTAATTTTGCTCCTGCTTGGTCTGTATGGAGAAAAGAGTTCACTTTTTTTTTCTCCTCCTCTGATCACATTTGCTGTTTGAATTGCTATGTGTTACAAAGCTAGGTTGCCTCCTTTTTTCCTTTTAAATTTATGTTGTTAGTATTAGTATTAGAATTAGAATTAGTATAATTTCCTCATAGCAAGGGAAGTTTCCATGGTGCTGTGAGTGATAACATTTAGTCTATTTTTGAGCTCCTGTTGGAGTCTGGTGAAATTCATCATCTGTTGTTTTAGTTACTTGCTGACAACATTCTGTTCTTCATCATTCTCCACTGCTGCTTTAGCATTTCAGTGCTTAGCATAGAAACGATACTTGCTTTCTGCCTCGCTGCTATAATTATGTGATCTGAAGACAGATAAATTCAATCATTTAGTAATTCTGCTATTGAGTCCACTTTCTTTTTGCCAAAGGAATCTCCCCTTCCTTTAAAATACTGACCTCCTCATCAGCTGCTATTTTGCACAGTCCAGGAGCCTGTCTCTCAGTGATTTCTTCCCAAAGCACAATTTCTTCAGCTTTAGATTGGATTCAGCTCTTTAGATCTTTTTTTTTGTTGTAGTCTTTAAATCTTTAAGTTTACCTTTTGCCTGCTTGCACATGCAGCTTAAAGATTCCTCACAGAAAATGAGTTGGAAGTTGACACCACTATTAATGTGATTTCTAATGAGTCTTGTATGTGACAATTGTTAATAAAACTAAGTTTTTGTGCCAGGACTTCACTGAGGATACTGATAACCAGGATGGAGACAGAGGTATTGTGCCTGAATATATGCAAAGATGGCACAGAGTATCTGGTTTTGGCTATTTTTCCTGCATCCATGACTGCTTCTCAGCTTCCTTGAACGATTTGAAGCTGTATTTCAAACCAGTACATATTTATATGGTTCCTAAAAACTCAGTGATGAGACATCTGGGAATTTCAAATGTTATTTTGCCAGTTTACCTGCTGACAAATAGAAATGATGCACACAGATTTAAGCAGATATTTGGCCATAGCATCATAAGAAACTACCTCTTCTAAATGAAGAGTGAATACTTTTTGTAAACATAGATATCTCACGTGCCTGAAAAGTACAGACTGTGAGTCCTGCTCCTTCAGTCCTTTTCAGACAAAACCACAATAAAATTTAAGCAAGATTTTATATGTGTCCATTATACAGGATTAGATTCCCTATTTCTTTTTTTAATCATCATATTCTGTAGAACAAACGACATTTTATTAGTGCTTTTCTTCTTCTGATCTTGTATGTCTTTTTCTGGGATTGCACTATGCAGCAGAATGTAACAACATGTTATTTTATCCTCAGAACAAAAAAAGTCCTAGATTTGTCATGACTATTACAGTGTACAAAATATTTACAGTGTAAAAAAATACTGCTAATCCTATTGGCATTTGACTGGAGTCAAGTGTTTTATAATATTACAATTTGGATGTGCCATGAATAAGTCAGGGTAATTTACTTTGAACACTAAATGTTCAACTAAGAACTTTGCTGTTTATTGTTTGTTCTCTCATGTTCTTCTACTCCGGCATTTTTTCTTCTCTTTCTTTTTCTTTTTCTTTTTCTTTTTCTTTTTCTTTTTCTTTTTCTTTTTCTTTTTCTTTTTCTTTTTCTTTTTCTTTTTCTTTTTCTTTTTCTTTTTCTTTTTCTTTTTCTTTTTCTTTTTCTCTTTCTCTTTCTCTTTCTCTTTCTCTTTTTCCTTTTCTTTTTCTTTTTCTTTTTCTTTTTCTTTTTCTTTTTCTTTTTCTTTTTCTTTTTCTTTTTCTTTTTCTTTTTCTTTTTCTTTTTCTTTTTCTTTTTCTTTTTCTTTTTCTTTTTCTTTTTCTTTTTTCTTTTTCCAATTTTCTTTTTTCCTCAATTTCAGAGAAGCTTCTGTCTTTACTTGGGGCTTTCTGGAATGCTTTTACAAATTATCTCATTTCCATAAATAAATGCTTCAGCAACAGAGGTAGAAACATTCTATCGAGAAAGCTTTCTTGTGTCATCTGCAGCAGAAAACGTATTGGCCAATAGGAATCTCTCCCTGCCAGGTTACTGCATGTAGATCTTTCCATGTAAATTTGTAGGTGGAGAAGAGAAGGTTGTTATTGGACAGCAATATCCACATATAACTTTGCTTTTCTAAATAGTTTTGTGAACACTGGATGGCTTAGGAGACCATTAATGAGACAAACCTATGGTATTGGGATGAAGAATTTTTCACATTTGGGTCACTAGTTTGAATCCAGCCTATCTAGGAATCACTTAAAAATCGTTAAAATTCAGTGGCTGGGTGATAGTACAGGACTTGGGAAATAAAAATTCAGTTCTTGCTCTGCTACAAACTTCCTGTGTTACTTTGGAAAAGTCATATAGGGTGAGATTTATGAAGATATTCATCATTTCAGTACCTCCATGAATCTGACAATCTTTCACTTCTTTGCTTCTAAATGTCTGTATGTTGTGAGTCCACAAACATTTTTCCTTATCTCAGATGAACCTGTTTTCATTAGAAAAGGAGACTGGCAAATATCATGACTTAACTATGATTTTGCTGGGCAAAGCAGCAAGGAGCTAAGGAACTGAATGGCTCAGCAAATGTATGAGGCCGGGGAAGTTGAAATGAGATGTATTTTTGAAAGATATTTTTACTGTCTCTCTTAAATGGCCTAGTCTATGAACTTTCAGTTTTCCACTTCTGGCTCCACTGCAGGTTTGAACAGCAGAATGGTGTCCCATGTTTCTCATCATATGAACATGTGGTCTAAGCTGTCTTAGGGGAGACTCAGAACACTTCAGAAGAGGGAAGTGAGCCATCAATCATAAAACAAGCCCTCCTCAAAAAAAGTGAAGAGAGACTGAGTCTTTTTCTTTGCCTGCTATCACATATAAATTTGAATGTTCCCACACAGCATTACCTCCTTAAAATCTGAAAGCATATATATTTTCTGAAAAATTACCTTTTAACCCTAAATGTGTGAATACCCACTGAAGTCTGATATTTGTCTTAAATCTCAGTGCTAAATAAAGCTATGTCTCTAATTATCAGTAGGGGCAGGCAAGTTAATTAGTGATTTATACTTTCACTCACCTTTCTAATACAGGACTACAGCTTCAGTTTTCACCTTCTGAACCTGTACAGTATAGGACTGCTCACTTTACAGTAGAAGCTAGTTCTGTTCCAAATAACAAGGTAAATTCAGTGCCTGATACTCAGATCATAGTATAGAGATTTTTGGTAGTCCTATATAAAAGGAAGAAAAGGCTGATCACATGATTCTGGTCTAGAGATGAACACAATTGGCCCTGACATGATCCATAAATCTTGTACTGGAATTTTAGAATAATCCACACTTAGCAGCTTAGAGGTTCTAAGCCAACGATTCTACAAAGGTAGTCATAAAAAGAAAATATTAGGTAGTCTAATGTTTGGTGATTTAAGGATGTCTAGAAAACTTGATGACTTCCACCACTAACAAAGGGATATGGTACACTGTGCTGTTATTTCTAACGAAGGGATATGGTTACACTGTGTTGTTATTCCTTTTTAATCTCTCTTTAAAAAAATTTTTTTTGCTATTACTGTTGTACTCATGTGCCCATTACTCTTGAATTGTTTCATGCAGTCACATCACAAGAATGGCTCTTGTCCTAGGGAACTTCCAGAAAAAGTAAAAAGGCAAGAGCAAGAGAGATGCATTCTCTGACTGATAGCTTCAGGTAGAAAATGCTACATCAATTCGCACAGTAGAGAGTTGCCACTTTAAAGGCCTTGGTAGCCTAATTGTTGTCAGCTGTTCTTGTATTGAGGTCATTAGTAAAGTGAGGTTTCATTGAGTTCTTGGAGAACACATAAGAAATCTGAGTTTCTTCTCTGAAAAGTTGGAAAAATGGCCTTAGTATAGTACTAATAAAGCAATGCAGTGTTTTCTATTTTATATGGCAATATAGCAGGATTTTTGATTACCAAATCTATGTTCATATATACACATATAAGACACCAATATGATCTATTTATCCTTATGCAATATCTTCCACAGTGTTTGTGCAAATTTAAAGGCAGCACTACTAATTCCATTATGGATCTGGATTGAGTGAGAAAGAAATGAGTAGGGGTCTTGCAGTTTTGAAGAATTCTGAATTACAAATATATCTATTAAGAACAACCATGACTTTCGGAGTGTTTGAGTGTATTAATAGCTTTTATTTTTAGTGGATGTACAGCAATGCCTATTCAAAATTAATTAATAAATGATTGATTATATTCTAAATATTGTTCATCCCTGCCATTGGACCAGAATAATGCATGAAAAAAGTCAAATGTTTCTGAGTACTTTATTCAACACAAAGACTACAAAGCAACATGTAGCCATCTTCTCCATTTTTCAAGGCACTGAAGAAATAACATGTTCTGCGACAATGTCTCTCCACAGTGAGATTTCCAAATGTCTTCCAGTTGCTAATTTTGGATAATGTTTCATAGCAATCTCTAGATGGCCTACATTTCTTGCCCTTCAGTTGAAAGAGACAACTTCCAGATAAACTGAGTAATCAGCAAAGAAGCTGGGGAAACACCATGAATAGTAGCAGAGGAAATTAATTCCCAAGTGAGGTGGTAGAGATTGCCAATACTGTGAAGTGTCCTAGAATAGCTCTGTTCACAAAAACACTTGAGGTTATTATGGCGGGTGAATACAATATGATTAACTCAGTTCTTATCATTCATGAAAGCACACAGCTAGTACATATAGCATCCAGGTTGGAAAGCTTCTGTAAAGTTAGCATGAAAGTGGCTTAAGAGATACCATTAATGTTGTAAATTTTAGAAAGGATATCATTGCAATGAATACCTAAACTACTGTATTATTTGTTGAAATTACCTTTTTGTAATGTACACGTTTATGATTGATTTTTCAGTCAAACCCCCAGAAAATACAAAAATACTGAAAATCTTTTGAGAGCAGTATTACTTGAATGACAAAAGGGTTCTAAAACTAAACACCTTTTGATAGCTGAACCACCTGATGGCTCACTAACAATATCATCCTTACTGGTGACATTATACTTTCCTATATATGTTTTTTCCTCCTCTGAATGCCACCTGAAAGTGAAATATTTCTTGATCTGGCTGGACAAAAATTCAAATTCTATGCACTCCTCTGTATAGAGCATTATGTAAAAGGGATATTAAAGTTTTTGTTTATCTTTTAGAAAGGATGTTCATAGCATTTATGCCTGTTTGCTTGATTCCTTTGACTCTGTTTTCTCTGCTAGCTCAAGGTATCATAATGGCCAATGTAAACACAACACAATACCTTTCTCTACCTTACCCTTAACTGGGCAGTCTCTATAAATTGATATATCAGTGTCACTATTACCTTGGTTTTCCCCTCTTGCTAAGCAATAATGTCAGATGTTTACTTCAAAAGACTATTTCAAACACAGACAAACCAACTTTAGTGAGAAGGATAGCAGAATCTTACTGTAAGCATACAGAATCCCAAAAATGTAAATTCAAATGTTCATCTGGATGCAGAGTGCCATAAAGGAGTAGCTGGAAGGACCATATCACACTGAACACAAGTTGATTGATTGTGCACTACTACTACATGTGCGGCTGAAATGGGTTAATATTACTTTTGTCTCCTTTGGGAGAATCATTTCCCAAAGAGAAAGCTGTCTTTATCAAAACTGTGGAGCATGTTCTCTTTCTTTTAGATCCAGTAGTAAGAGAGACTTTATGAAATGCTAACCCAATACTCTGCATTGATGTATTTTCAGGTTGTGAGTCTCCTAAAAAAGACACTAGATTTTTTTCAGCTTAAGTTGCTCTGTACTCAGCAAAAAATTAACTCTGTACTAGCTTACAGTGAAAAGATTAAGAAAAGCACCGCAGGTCACATCATATTGCTAGTACTGCACTTTTTTTAATGAGGAGAGTATTGAGTGCTTTTCTGATGTTAGGGAGCAGTATCCATAATAGTAGCTTGTTCTTCTGTCTTTCAGAATTTTTGTCTTGGTTGAAAAGGAGGAACCACAAATTTCTTCAACTGTCTTGTGCTGATGTCAGCTGTGATGTGAGGGCCAAGTAGTTAGGACTGCTTTCCGACAGTCTGTAGACTCAGAAGAGATCACTGCTATTCAGTGATGCCAGACTGAAGACACTGCATTTTCTTCCATGATGTATATGTCACTTATCATTAATTCTGAGAGAACTGCTACTTTAGAAACCAGAGTAAACAGACTAGTGTATTGGATTAGATCTCTGCCATGAATAAATTTATTTCCCTGCAAGTATAAAAAATGAGCAAGGCCAAAACCCCTCAGAGCAGAAATTGTCACAGTGATTGCTAATACATTACCGTGCAGAAAAATGCCTAATAAAACCCCTATTAGGATGTCATACCTGCTTACTACTGAATTCTCCAGAAAGTTTATTTCGTATGTCTATGCTAATTATCAAAGTCCTGGTGATAAGAAGCAGCTCACTGAGCCTGAATGTGTCAGAACAGAATGCTAAATTGTGAGAATTCATGGTCTTCTGCTTTGAATAATTAACTTGACTCTGTGTGGAAAGCACACACCTTGGAAACTAATTTTCCCCTCGCACAAAGCATTTTGTCCTTGTGCTGCCTTTGAAAAGTAAACTGCTTAACAGGAAGGCTGTTCTCATCTCCAACCTATTCATCTCTGAGCTTTTTTCCTTATTTTCTTCTCCTCCGTACTTTGTGCATTGCTGTTGCATTGACTAGGCTTTGCTCTTACTCAAAACTGAAAAGTGAGCTCACATCATTTTCCACCGGATGGACATGTGTATCTTTTCAGTACTGGCTTTGTGGCACAAAGAGCTGATTGTGGACAACAGTTTTGCCCTGGATCAGTAGAAGAAATTGGTTGATGGTGTGCAGAGGGCTGGTTTGGCAGGAGGGAATCACAATGCAGTAAAATTGTGACTGCACAGGAGTTACTGCCAGCCCCTGCTGCCTACTGTGAGACTGGCATTGCGACTTCTTCACAGGAAAGCTCTGGGTGGTCACAATAGCCCAGGACAGTGTTTTCTTTGCTATGAGATCACTGGACAGAAGTGAATGGTTCTTGTTCTGCTCCTCTGTGACACACCCGTGTCTACAGTTCTGGGACTGTTTAATCCAGATAAGAGGAGGGTCGGGACATTTCATTGCTTTTATAACATCCTGAAAATAGGGTGAGAGGCCTCATGCTGTGTCAGGGAAGGGTCAGATTAGGTATTAGGAAAATTTCTTGAAAAGAATGATCCAGTTTTGGAACAGGCTTCCCAAGGTGCTGATGGAGTCACTGTCCCTGGAACTGTTCAAGAAATGCATAGATGTGGAACTGAGGAATGTGGTTAGTGGGCATGGTGGGGCTGGGTTGGGGCTGGACTTGATGAGCTGTAGCGATTCTATGATTGTGTACATTTCAGAAATCACTTCTGACTTTCACACCTTAAGCCAAGAACTGTAGTATGAAGGCCAAGAATTTTCTTTATCTTTGACTTGCAAGTGACAGACCAGGCTCTGGTTTAACACGCCATTCAGGTCATGCTTTGGGGAAGGAAGAGGACTGCTCACCTTGACCAGTTCTCCCCTCCCGTGGTCGTATGACATGGCCTGCAGCTCCAGCAGCAGGGCACTGTGTGTAGCTTGTGGGCCTCTCCTTCTCAGGTGGCTACAGTAATGGAAGAGTCTTTGTGCTGTAAATAGGTTTACCTCTTCCAGGTAAAACAGAACTATATCCATACAGAGGGAATTAGCATGTTACAGCCTTCTGTTCAGCTTGTTTTCTGAAATGCTGGATAATCTTGGTGTGTTTTGTGCTGGTTTTTTTTGGTGTCAGACTAGTATGGTGTTACTCATCTGCTGTTCTTTCTTGAAAAGTGCAATTTCCCTTAAGTCTTAATGGAACACATTGTGAATAGGAGCTAATCAGTCTCTGATGCAAGTGCCCTGCCTCTAGGAAATGCTGCTAGGTGCGTTTGTAATTCCAAACACTTCCTCAGCCCCATGGTTCCCTTCTAGCCTGTGGAATTTAACAGGCATCCTTCTTTGTCACCCAAGAAATGTCATTTGCAACACAAAAAGCACGGTTCTTCAAACCTTTCTTAAAGCCAGCAGTGCAGATTTCCTGCAGCTGACCTTTGATTAAAAAGAGACAAGGGAGATGTAAAGCTATCTTTAAGCAGTTTTCACATGATCTGTGCTGGACCTCACTGTAATTGCAATAATTTAACATTTGCTCAGATTATATTAATCTGTATGAAAATCCAGGGTTTACTATAGCTAAGAATCTGGATCTGGATCTAGACCAGAACTGCTGTAATAGATATGAAGACAGTGTGTCCTGCAGTAGATTCTTGAATATGCAAGCAACAAGGGAAAATCACCAGGCATAATTTGGTTCAGAAAAAAACCCTATGTTGTGGGAAGAGATATGCTCAACACCAGGCATCACTCCCAGTGCTAGCAGGGAATTTTCCCACTGGACAAAAGGTGCCTCCCACAACTATTATTTCCATGTTGCTTCAGGCTGTAGTGACTGAAGTCCATCCACCTCCAAATCCTATGCTGCGTTTAGAGGTGCTGTAGAAAACAAAACTAAAGAAATCATGCTCTTTTTTAGATCTTTAGGATGCTTCTCTAAAATCTGAGTTGGACTGGAACAGATCTGATTGATTACCATCTTAATTTTGGTTTGCTACTTATCAGTGTTTAAAAAAAGCAACAAATACAAAAAGCAACAAGAAACAGTGGAACTTGCAAAGCATCTCAGGAGTTTTGTAGAAAGTTGCAATAGGCTGTGAAAACGACTGCACAGCCTTCAGAAATCACTACTAAGATAAGCAGCACAAGCATCCTTTAGCTGTTTTGTGTTGCTCTAGATGTGAAATGCAGCTCTAAGTTTCAGAATACATGGGGTCAACCTGTGTATCTGACCCTTGTTATGGAAATCTCTTCTTACATGAAGCTATTGAAAATGAGTATGTTTAGGAAATCTTTATACTGAAGCTGTGTTCCTCTTCCAATCCTCTCCTTGTTCACATATCAGTGATGCTGGGAAAGTACACCAAGGAGTCACCCATTTACATTTCCTATTTCATCTTCAGCTGCTGACCAAAGTCATAGCAAAAGTACTAATCCAAAATCATCTGGTATGAGAAAATGTTATTCTATATTTCTGCTGTGCAAAACCCAAACTTTTGAAAACAGTGCTTTGGTTCAGAACAGAGCATGAAAACTTCACAGCACTGAAGTTGCTGAGCATTTGTTTAGTGCCACTGTTCTTATTTATTTGTCAGTCAAAAGTTTCTTTTTGTATGGAACAAAAGCATTCTTTCTTTTTATATCTTATCTTGTACTACTAAATAACATGAAAAATAGCTTCAGAAACTGCCATGTAGCAGCTCAGCCATATCACAAACTTTATCCCAGACATTTTCCAAGCAACCTATTTCTTTAAATTGATTCATAGTTGTTGAAATATTTTCCCACCGAAGAAAAAATTTGCCAAATTTACTCAGTAAATTTTTGTCTTGCTTTGATGACAACTGACCTTATTAGCAGAAACTGTCACAAACAAACAAACAAACAAACAAAAAAAAGCCCAACCAAGCCCAACATAATGACATCACTTTCAACTGGTAGGATTTAATTACAGAATTTCTCACTGGATTAATTTTTGCATCTATGTGGCCAAATTATCAATGAGCGATGTTGTTATGGTTAAGCAGCATTCCTTTTTTTGTGCAAATGGGGTAAATTTGTCATGTTTTGAGATTCTTTAATTATTGGTGAGTTTCAGATAAAATAGCTAAGTTGTAATTAGACACAATTTTTTTGTTGTTGTTTTCTAGAAGTACATTCTTACATCAATTATAAGGTAATAAATTTTAATTAAAATTTTGTCTGCCTTCTTAATTAGCTCCCTATGTTTGCTATCATTTTTAAAACTAGCTTTACAACACAATGTGGGGACACTATGACGTGAATTTTTCTAATTTCTGGAAAAAAAAAGATATTCGTATTTTTATTAGTAGTAGTCCAAATTTTATCTTCACAGGGCCATGTCCATCCATGCTTGAGGAGAATTTGGGATAGTACTTGCAATGAGTACTTCTCCATAAGCAAAGTGCATTGTGCTGAGCAGGCAATTAAGGCATCAGATGGCCAAGATTTGATGTGTTGAGCTAGGCAGAAGATGTCTCTAATTTCACGTACTTAAGATGAAGGAACAAATTCTCTTTAGAGGAAATAAGTGGAAAGACCCTGCAGTCCTGAACAAGTTTATCCAACTTGTCTACCAGCCCCCAAGAGGGTGGAAATTAATCTAACCCTAGAAGCTGATGAAGTTTCTTTCCAGTTGACTCATGTTCTGTGGATGACAGTGAGCAGCAGACTGCTCTGTGGTGGGAGACCAGGTATTTGAAAAGAGGCTGTAAAGGGTAAATGCTAATTTCCTCATGATCATTTTCCTATGGTAAAGAGGTAGTGGACACACTTTTGTGAAGATTTCCCACTCGGCTACATGACTAAACATTGAAGAGACAACAGAACTGGCAATGTATTTGTTATATTCATGTTTAAATAATTTCTGTATCCAAACTGCGTAACGTTTAGTACTTACAGACTTGTCAGCCAACAATTCAGAGGAGACACAAAGTAAAAAAAGTAAAGGATAAAGAAAAAACATGTAACTGTGGGACATGACACATTATAATAACCTTCTTCCATATCGGAATACAAATAATGAAGCAGAAGAATCATAGAATCATAGAATCACAAGGTTGGAAATGACCTGCAAGATCATCTAGTCCAACCGCCTTCCCATTCCTATTAGTACCACAAGCACTAACCTGTATCTCGCAGCTCCTCATCCAAGCGCCTCTTGAACACTGCCAGGGACGGCGACTCCACCACCTCCCTTGGCAGGCCATCCCAGTGCCTGACCACTCTCTGAGAGAAAAAGTTTCTCCTAATGTCCAACCTAAACCTCCTCTGGTACAACTTCTGGCCATTTCCTCGGGTCCTACTATTTGCCTGAGGGAAGAGGCCAGACCCTTTTTCATCACAACCTCCCTTCAGGAAGTTGTAAAGTGCAATGAGGTCTCCCCTGAGCCTCCTCTTCTCCAGACTAGACAATCCCAGCTCCCTCAGCCGCTCCTCATAAGATTTGTGCTCCAGACTCCTCACCAGTTTCGTTGCCCTTCTCTGGACACGTTCCAGGGCCTCAATGTCTTTTTTGTAGTGAGGGGCCCAAAATTGAACACAGCACTCGAGGTGCGGCCTCACCAGTGCTGAGTACAGGGGGATGATCACCTCCCTGCTCCTGCTGGCCATGCTATTTCTAATGCAGGCCAGGATGCCGTTGGCCCTCTTGGCCACCTGGGCACACTGTCAGCTCATGTTCAGCTGAGAATCAACCAACACCCCCCGGTCCCTTTTCACAGTCATCCAACCACTCATCCCCAAGCCTATAACGCTGCATGGGGTTGCTGTGGCCAAAGTGCAGGACCCAACACTTGGCCTTGTTGAACCTCATCCCATTCACCTCAGCCCAGTGATCCAGCTTATCTAGATCCCTCTGCATAGCCTCCCTACCCTCAGGCAGATCAACACCACCTCCCAACTTGGTATCATCTGCAAACTTACTCAGGGTACACTCAATCCCTTCATCTAAGTCATCAATAAAGATATTAAACAGGATGAGCCCCAGCACCGACCTCTGGGGGACACCACCTGAACCAGATCGCCAGCTGGACTTAACTCCATTAACCACCACCCGTTGAGCATGGCCCTCCAGCCAGTTCCTTATCCAATGGAGGGTAAAACTGTCCAAGCCACAGGCAGCCAGTTTCTGCAGAAGAAGCCTGTGAGAGACAGTGTCAAAGGCTTTGCTGAAGTCTAGGTAGACTACATCAACAGCCTTTCCCTCATCTACCAGTCTGGTCACCCAGTCGTAGAAGGAGATGAGGTTGGTCAAGCATGACCTGCCTTTCATGAACCCGTGCTGGCTGGGCCTGACCCCCTGGACACCACACACATGCCGTGCAATCTCACCCAAGATGATTTTCTCCATTACTTTCCCCAGTACCGAGGTCAGGCTGACAGGCCTGTAGTTCCCTGGATCCTCCTTACTGCCCTTCTTGAAGATGGGAGTCACATCAGCAAGCCTCCAATCGTCTGGGACCTCTCCAGTTAACCAGGAGCACTGACAGATGGCCGAGAGTGGCTCAGGAATCACCCCCGCCAGCTCCCTCAGCACCCGAGGGTGTAGGCCATCCGGTCCCATGGACTTGTGACAGTCCAGATGGAGGAGGAGGTCTCTGACTGTCTCCACCTGAATCGCTGGAGGTGCTTTCTGAGTAGCGTCCCAGACTTCCAGATCAGGGCATAAAATGCCCAGAGGATAACTGGTCTGGCTATTAAAGGCAGATGTGAAGAAGGCATTGAGGACCTCAGCCTTCTCCTTGTCCTCAGTGGCCACATTCCCTGCTGCATCAAGTAAAGGATGAGAATTATCCTTGGTTCTTCTTTTGCCACTGATATATTTATAAAAGGATTTTTTATTGTCTTTTACTGCAGTGGCCAATCTGAGTTCAAGTTGGGCTTTTGCCTTCCTAATATCCTCCCTGCATACCTTAGCTATTTCCTTGTAATCTTCCCAAGTAGCCTGTCCCTTCTTCCAGAGGACATAGACTCTCTTTTTCTCCCTGAGTCTCAACAGTAGTTCC
Source organism: Phasianus colchicus (assembly GCF_987193195.1). Classification (NCBI taxonomy): domain Eukaryota; kingdom Metazoa; phylum Chordata; class Aves; order Galliformes; family Phasianidae; genus Phasianus; species Phasianus colchicus. The sequence continues at coordinate 38,578,284 of NC_143476.1, read as the reverse complement.
CGGCTCATCCAGACCGGTCGTCTACCCCTGCGGCTCGCCTTACGGCACTCAGGGACAGCCTGTTCTTGCGCCTTTAAGATTTCCGTCTTGAGGAGCATCCAGGCTTCCTGGACCCCTTTACCCTTAAGAAGCGACTCCCAAGGGACCTGTGCTACAAGCGCCCTGAACAGATCAAAGTCCGCCCTCTGAAAGTTCAAGAAAGTAGTTTTGCTGGTCACTCTCTTGACACCTCCAAGAATAGAGAATTGTACAGTTCCATGGTCGCTCTGCCCAAGACGGTCCCCAACCTTCACTTCTCCCACCGGTCCTTCTCTGTTAGCGAAGACCAGGTCTAGCAGGACACCACCCCTGGTAGGCTCTCCTACCAGTTGCATAAGGAAGCTATCCTCCACGCACTCTAGAAATCTCCTGGACTGCTTCCTCTGTGCTGTATTATACTTCCAACATATGTCAGGGAAGTTGAAGTCTCCCATGAGAACAAGTGCTGGCGATCGCGTGACTTCCGCGAGCTGCTCATAGAAAGCTTCATCCAACTCTTCATCCTGGTTAGGCGGTCCCCCACCAAGATGTCGCCACTACAGGCCTTCCCCCTGATCCTTACCCATAGACACTCAACTCTGTCATTACGAACCCCAAGCTCTTCAACATCAAAACAGTCTTCGATATAAAGGGCCACACCACCACCCTTCTTTCCTCGTCTGTCCCTTCTGAAGAGCTTGTAACCATCTATCACAGCACTCCAATCATGGGAGTGGTCCCACCATGTTTTGGTAATAGCAACAAGGTCATAATTAGCCTGACTCACAGTCGCTTCCAACTCTTCCTGCTTGTTGCTCATGCTGCATGCATTGGTATAGATACACTTCAGTCGAGTCGTCTGCCTCCCCCCCAGCTTAATCATGGTTCTCCTAGGCTCATCTCTTGTGGGGCCTGGTTTGTCCCCCTTCCCCCTTCATAGCTAGTTTAAAGCTCTTTCAATAAGCCCCGCTAGCTCCTGCACTAGTATTCGTTGCCCATCTACCAGTCTGGTCACCCAGTCATAGAAGGAGATGAAGAATTGGGGCAGGGGAGTTTGTGGACACTGCTGATGGAATGACTCAGGTAAGAAATCAGAATAATTATTTATTTAACCCTTTTTTCTTTACTTGAAAGCATATGCTGAAGTAAAATGGGAGGATAAATGACTTGACCAGATTTGGGCAGTGTTTTTCCATTTTTTTCTTTGTGTTACTGTGCTATTTTGCACTTCTATGCTATTTTCAGGGAGGATGCCTCAAAATAATTTTTGTGGGACAGCAAATCAGTTTGTTGCTGTTCTGTATGTGATGGATGTTGCTGGAGTATGGAATATGGAATATGACTCCTCAGTTTCAATGAAAAAGATATAATTTACAATATTTTATCAAATGTTTGTAGTCTAGGTATGTACAGATGAGTGGAAAAGATCTTGTAAAATTCCTTTGTGATTAATGAAGAAGAAGAGTGTTTAGAAAAATCAGAGTATCTTGTATACAAATAACAAGAATAGAGGAATTACCTGAGAGTTATAATGCATTTGTTAATCAGCTATGTATTATACCTTCACTATATGTGAGAAAATATGGATGCTATGAGGAACTAGCTGTGCCTGAAAAGACCTAAGAGTTTGATTTTCACCTTTCTTACACTTTTAATAATAGCAATATGCATGAGTGCAATTTCAGGTTTCCCTGCTGACATCTTTGTTTGAGAGGAGTGATTTCAAGAGTGGTGTCTGTCTTGGAACTGGTACTCCTTAATATCTTTATCAGTGGCATAGATAATGGGATCAACTGCCCCCTCTGCAAGTTTGTAAATGATACCAAGTTGAGCAGTGCAGTCAGTGCATATTTTATTTTGTTTTACTTGTCTTCTTCCACCTTCCCTTCACCTACTATTGATGACCTAGAGAATCCTACTTCCTGAAAACATTTTTGAACTGCTTTTTATTTTTTTCTTCTTGATGATGTTAAAAAGGAAGCAAATCCTTTAGAACTTTTTAGAACAGTCTTCTGGTTCACAATGGAGTTGATTTCCATGCCAGTAAAAGAAAAACCCAGCCTCAAATGTATTTTGTCTTGCGCCAGTGGCTATATGGCTCTGGGAATTTTTCACTGCAGTGATGCTAGGTTGAGTGCTTTGTTTCTCAGTAGATAGTGTGAGTGTTCTCCTTAGCTCAGTCTACTCAAAGAATGCCTAAAATATCAGCTTTGTACTTCAGACATCAAAGCAGTTAAACCTGCTGTTTTCTTTGTGTAAATAAACTTCAGCTAGTTTGAAAATAAAGCCTGCAATTTTTCTGCTGAGATGAAGCCAGAGGTGGCTCAGGAGTTGTTCTTACTTCAGCAAGCTTTTTAAAAGATCAGAGCTCTCTTTTGTGAGTATTCACTGCCTCTGACAAAAACTTCAAACCTCCTGTTTTTTATCACTGCTGGATTTGTTGCAAACACCTTTTAATGCTTCAGGACTGCATGCATTTTCAGGCTTTTTAGTGTTCTGTCCCCATGCTACTGTAATAACTAGACCTATCCTAGTATGCTGTATGAAGCTCAGGCTGTCTCATCAGTGGGAAGATGGGTTCAAGTTGAAGAGTGTGAAGGAAGCCTATAGACGTGCATCTACGTTGTAAGAGACTTTGTTCTGAAGAGAGGTTGTAAAAAAGATTTCTTTTTCTCTGAATTGAAAGGACAATGCTCTCCAATGGCCTCAGCCATTGTGTGTGAATATTGCTGCGGATTGGAAAAAAATGAGAGAAGGAGGACTCAAAAGAACAAGTGACATAATTTAAAAAGCTGAAAATTAGAAACAGATTCACTGGGAGATGGCTCATATCTTGCAGCCATCAGATGACAGGTTAGCCATCCAGGGTAGGAGAAAATCTGGCAGCATTACCTTGAGGCCAACAGCAGTGAGTTCTTCATGGAGTTGCATCTACACAGAAGCCACAGGTTGTGCAGAATTTGTTGGCTGGCTAATTAACAAACAAGTTTTCTGAACATCATAAAGTTGTGCTGTACAAAAGGTCTGGGTCCTCCCCTCTTCAGAGTGAGTGTTCTTCCAGTCGTGTTTGGCAGTGCTTGCCACCTGTGTGTGCACCTGCCTTTATGAGGCCAAGGAAAACAGAGTATGAGTGTTCACTTAGCCCAGGAGAGGGCTCCCACCAGTTCTTTCCATCTTTATTTTTGGATCTACAAATAGATGAAGAAACAGCTCAGGAGTGCTTCAAATGTTCTCTGACGAAGCAGAGGATAGACCAGAAATAAACAGAAAGAAGAGTGCCTTCTCCTCCTGAAGACTTTTTTTCTCCTTCTAACCGTCTTTCTTTTACTTCCATAATCTATGCCATATTTCAATTATCTTCCCCAGTATTTAATTTTATGAACTGAAAAATGTGTTTTATTCAGTCAGTATTTATTTTCAGAATGATCCATGCTGCTATTGAAGTCAAGTTGGAGCACTGAAAATAAATTGGACTAAATCAGCTAGATTTCAGAATTTCCTGACCCATGAAGTACTTTTGCTTACTTGAGATTAAACCACTCACTCTCTTGTCAACTGGTTGGCTTGAGCTGATCTGCAGGTGCACAAAATATACTTCTAATGTTTAAGAGATGCAAAAACTTCTATCCTGATGTCTTACTGTACACATGGACAAATCAGTGGCTCTTGCCTTTACAATGTATGGTGCATCCTAGTAAGCTGTATCTCTAATCTTATTGCACATGTACAATTCTCTTTAGCATTTTGGTACCGAAGCAATAGTATAAATTTTATTTTTCAGTATAAGTGTCAATCATTCCTTTAACCAAAAAAAGAGGATGACAAGTAAAATGATGAAAGCATAGCATGGCTGAGATATTTTATAAGCCTTCACAGATTAAATAACATGAAGACCGAAGGGTTGGTATCATCATGAATAGCATAAGATGCTTAATTGATATTTTGTTTCTGGTTATAAATGCTGCTAAAGAAACCTATGTTTGGTTATGAAATAAAGTTGGTCTGAATCACAAGACATACGTTAGAAGAGACAGAAATTCTGTGTAATGACACCATTTGGAGGAAGTGCTATTAGCTAGGTATGGGATCTTTAAGGCCAATTTTCAAGAAGAGGTGGAAAGTGTGTTTTAGCATAGCTGAAGCTATTGTGGAACTACTGAAGTAGAATTAGTACAGAACACATTACTCATACTTTAAAAGGAAATTTTTCTTTCACCCTGTGATTCACAGTCTTTTTAGAATCATGGATCTGGAATCTAGAATCATATTGGAACTAGAAAAGACCTGCAAGAACTGCTAGTTTAGCTCTGGTTCAGATTTTATTTTTTAATATGATTGAGCAAGAGAACTTCCCAAAAAGGAGGTCCTGTTAATCCTGCAACGCCTCCCTTAAAATAAATGCATAAATGAAAAGAAAAGAAAAGAAAAGAAAAGAAAAGAAAAGAAAAGAAAAGAAAAGAAAAGAAAAGAAAAGAAAAGAAAAGAAAAGAAAAGAAAAGAAAAGAAAAGAAAAGAAAAGAAAAGAAAAGAAAAGAAAAGAAAAGAAAAGGAAGGGAAGGGAAGGGAAGGGAAGGGAAGGGAAGGGAAGGGAAGGGAAGGGAAGGGAAGGGAAGGGAAGGGAAGGGAAGGGAAGGGAAGGGAAGGGAAGGGAAGGGAAGGGAAGGGAAGGGAAGGGAAGGGAAGGGAAGGGAAGGGAAGGGAAGGGAAGGGAAGGGAAGGGAAGGGAAGGGAAGGGGAGGGAAGGGGAGGGAAGGGGAGGGAAGGGGAGGGGAGGGGAGGGGAGGGGAGGGGAGGGGAGGGGAGGGGAGGGGAGGGGAGGGGAGGGGAGGGGAGGGGAGGGGAGGGGAGGGGAGGGGAGGGGAGGGGAGGGGAGGGGAGGGGAGGGGAGGGGAGGGGAGGGGAGGGGAGGGGAGGGGAGGGGAGGGGAGGGGAGGGGAGGGGAGGGGAGGGGAGGGGAGGGGAGGGGAGGGGAGGGGAGGGGAGGGGAGGGGAGGGGAGGGGAGGGGAGGGGAGGGGAGGGGAGGGGAGGGGAGGGGAGGGGAGGGAAGGGGAGGGAAGGGGAGGGAAGGGAAGGGAAGGGAAGGGAAGGGAAGGGAAGGGAAGGGAAGGGAAGGGAAGGGAAGGGAAGGGAAGGGAAGGGAAGGGAAGGGAAGGGAAGGGAAGGGAAGGGAAGGGAAGGGAAGGGAAGGGAAGGGAAGGGAAGGGAAGGGAAGGGAAGGGAAGGGAAGGGAAGGGAAGGGAAGGGAAGGGAAGGGAAGGGAAGGGAAGGGAAGGGAAGGGAAGGGAAGGGAAGTAGCCCTTCTTCTATGTTTGTTATGCCCTTCTTTCAACTAATTTCCTTGCTTTGCTTTCCATTGTGGTTGCTTTCTTTGGAAGCAAAAGGCCGAGGAGCAATGGCTTGATTGTCACTTATAGCAGTAGGTTTGTTGTCACCCGACAGGGGACAAGAGTTTGGGTGACAAGGTAAAAGCATTACAGAACCATGAGAGATTTGTTGCGTATGCTTGCAAAATGATCATGAGAGGATATCGAAATAATTTCGCATTCCCCAGAGATGACATTTTATCATGATTGATTGTACTAAATACTGGTTTATAAGAAAGGAACTACATTTGGATGTATCTTTTGCAACCAATACCTGTGGAATTACCTACAAACATTTGAGATGAGAGAGCAGCTTCTGGACCCTACAACTGTACTTGTGAGGAGCAGACGAATTAAGTCTAAGAGGTGGCAACAGCCATCAATAGAGGGAAATGAAGGACATAATAGCAAGATGATTGGTGTCATGAGTAATGGCGAGGTCCTTGGCAAGTCATACCTGCAAAGGAGAGATTTCCTCTCTGCCTTTTGTTTATGAACTCTCAGTGAGTGCGTTCACCTCTTCCCTTTTGCTACTATCTTTTAAATCAAGCAGGCAAGTGAAACTCTCCAAACCAACCAGAGTTGCCTACCCTGTTTAAAAGAGAGTCTGCACGGTAAAGAGGTCTTCCAAGGTCTGAACAGAAGTTTGTACTGAATGATAATGGCAGGGCGTTTACAATGCAGGGGCTGTAGGTGTCACCTCCGTGGGAAAAGACCCATAGCTGCCACATGCCATCTCCACCAATGGCTTCAATGGACACAGCTCAGGACAGAGGTCCATGAGCAAAACTGATGAAAATGAACTCAAGAAACGGCAAAATATGCCACAGAGGCAGAGGAGGAGGGAAGTAAAACAGTGAGAAACAGCAGAGGCAACACTTAGGTCAGAGGAGAAGGCAAAGATGCTGAAAGTGAAGTTGAAGGAGAAAGAGGATGAGAAGGTGAGGAAGGGGAAGAAGAGAAGAAGAACATTAGCAAGAAATAAAACATTTTAAAAATCCATCAAATATGCAGTGATAACTTTGGTTAGTCATGATGCCTATGAATAATGCCTTACTACAGTTTCCCTTTTTGGAAGTAAACTTATCAAAGAGCTTTAGGGAAAACCTTTTTGTCAGGGCTGACATTTTTTCTTATTATGAATCCTCCTTCCAAAGCAATATGTAAGTTGTCATGAATATGGAAAGGCTGGTATGTTTTGTATTTTCTTGCATTAATATAATACTATGATCTTTGAAAGGATTTTTGGATATCTCTGGATATGAAGGGTACTTTATCAGCCCAGCTACTATTCTGTTGTGTGTGTGTGTGTTTTGAACATCTCCTCTTAACAGCTAAACTCTTGCCTCTTTCTCCAACCTTTTCACCTTTTCTTATTCAAGTATACTGAACTAAATACAGTCCATTCAGTTGCAGGATTAAAGCTGTCTGGAAAATAGGTCTTTTTCTCCTGCTCTATTTTTCTTTTTTTTTATTGTGTAGAGAGTTTTATTTTCAGTGGCTTGAATGAATTATTCTTTTAGAGGCAATGTTAATATTATATTCTGTAGATAACTTATCAGTGTGCATGACAGTATTTTTGCATTCTTTCTGAATTCTAAAGTCACCTCTCCTTTGCTTATGATTCTTTCCAATCATATCTGGGAAGATGATAGGAAAGATTTCCAGATTAAAATACAGTTATTACCTTCAGATGTAATGGCACAGATTAAAAACACTTGAATATAGCTGAGTTGCAGTAAACACAATTGAAAAAACTTCATCACTTCTGTGCTGTCTTTTAAAGATAGTGATTAATGTACCATTGCAGGATGATATATATGCCCATAGATTACTGTTTGAATTACTGTGCCTGCTTTCTGTCTTATTGTTCATCAGACAGCTCTGAACATTTTATTTAAAGATTAGAGAAGAATAAAAGAACTTTCATTTTTGCATCAGCAAGACTTATAAAATATACAATAAGAGAAATAGGATGGGGAAAGACAAATGACTCATCCTGAAATTAAGAATTACAGAATCACAGAATTGTAGAGGTTGGAAGGGACCTCTGGACATCATCCGTTTCAATCTTCTTCTAAAGCAGGTTCCGTGGAACAGGAAAATTATATCTGTTTCCAGAGAAGAAGATGCCACAACCCCTATGGGCAGCCTGTTCCAGAGCTCTGCTGCCCTCACAGTGAAGTCCTTCCTTATGTTGAGATGGGAAGTTTCATGCCCACTGCCCCTTGTTCTGCCACTGAACACCATTGTAAACCACTCTGTCCCATCCGCTTGACTCCCACTCATTATATATTTGTAAACATTGATGGGATTCCCCCTCAGTCTTTCCCGCTCTGGGCTGCACACTCCAGTGTCCAGCTCCAGTACACACTCAGCCTTTTCTCAGAAGGGAGAATGCTATAAAACACTGGCTTGCAAATGATGACTCTTTTTCTGATGGTGTTTTGCTGGAAGTATTTCTAATGTGTGCTGGGAGAACTGAACAGCATTTGTCATTGGAACTGCATGTCCCAGAGGAATGAGATTTTACAGATTCGGTAAGCTAAGTCCCTCTGTGTCTGTCCGTGCCCAAGATTTCGGAAGAGCTACTGCCATTTTTACAATAGGGTAGCGCGTCCCAGCCTGGCTGGGGCAAATATTCAAGTTCTCATGGTTATCCTCCATTGAGGGCACAATTCTATGATTTAGTGTGTTTCTGGAATCACATCAGGAAGGTGAGAGTTCAAAGTGTACATCCTATGTTGTGTTCTGTGTTGGAGTGTCTCGGGTCAGATGTCCTGGCCCAGCTGCATATAATTGCATTAAAAAGGGCAGAGAGAAGATTGGTATAAAACCCTGCAGGTGTGCTAGTGGCTGGTAGTGGAGTTGGTAGATGCTGGGTGTTCTGCTTCTTGTGGAGGTGATCTAGATTTGTGAATTGTTTCTTCCTCAAAGGTAACTTACTAATGGCTTTGGTGTAAAGCAGCAGAGAAGGGAGAGGGCTTTCACGCTTACAGTTTTGTATTGCTGCTTCTTGTGGGGCAGAATGCTTTTTAAGTTTGACATCCATTGATTATTTTTGCTAAGATAGTAGCCAGTAATTGTAATGAATGTTACATTTACTTATATGAATATGAAGGGAGAGTGAGAAGAGATCCATGATTTAAAAAAAAAAAGTGTAATGCTTTTTATTAGAGGAGTGTTATTTTTGTCATGACATCAATTTAAGTGATAAATGTCAGCATTTAAAACAGAAATGATGATGGTTATAAGCCTTTATGAGGGTGTAATTTTGAACTTGTAGGTGCAGTTTTAAGGCAAATATTGTTTGTAATAAGGTATCAAGTAGTACACTGCATAGTGTTTCTAGCCAGTCAGTGCTCATCTTGATATCCAGATTCTGGGAGGTGAGAAACCCTTTATGGTTAGTATTAATTGTTATTAATAAATTTATTTATTTATTAAATTATTAATTTATTAATAAAGTAGCTATAGAGTTTTTGGATGAATATGTTTTAAACAGCCTTTCCTTGCTAAAACTGGTGTGGAAATCAAGCTTCACCCCTGTGATAAATTCAAGCATTTCAGAAATGTTTATCCATTTAGCATGAAAGCCAAATACAAATAAGCAGACAGGATGGAAGTCACAAGAATAGCAGAACTGGCATGATTTCCATAATGTATCTCATACATTTTTTGTTTTCATTATGTTTAGTTGTTTTAATGTGAAACACTGGAGATGCTGTTTCATAAAAATATATAAAACACAAGGGAAAAAATGGAAAGGTAAATTTCATGATGAATAAACTGCAGTGTGCTGTGTTTTTAAATAATTTTTTTTATCTTGATGACATCAACATATAACAAAGGCAAAGTAATGGTTAGACAGAATACTTTATCTGCTTGGCCTTATAAATTCTCCAGTGAATTTAAGCTTTTATTTTTCCCTGACAAAGTAGCTAACCAGTTAATAGATGCAGTGTTCTGTTGGCTTGTTTGAACTAGTTCAGCAGCTGTTACATGTTGTTGGTCTGTTTTTCTGGGGCCCAGTCATCAGTGGGGCAGGCAGGTGTGATCTGAGTAGAGGTGTGATGTGGTGTGCTGTGATAGCATCTATCAAGATGTAACCAAAAAGATTGAATTCCTCTGCTATTCTTCTGGGTGTAACACTCTCAGCCTTTTTTTTTTTTTTTTTTTTTTTTTTTTTTTTGTAAGGTAGCAGAAGAAGCCAAAGTAGCCCTTTTCTGAGATCAGTCATTTAGAAACTTCCTTAAATAATTTCTCCCAAATAAAATGAGTGACTGTGCCATCCATTCTCAAGACTCTTATTTCCCTGTTCTTGCTCCCATCCAGTTTCTCACAGATCTCTGCCTCAGATCATAGTATATTAATATCTCTATTATTTGGAGAACATTTTTCATCAGGTAGACATTTTCTCATTTTCTGTTATCACATGTTAAAAAGCTCCGGAGTTGCTTCTTGACAGACAAAGCTGATAGAGAGATACCTGATATATAATAGATGGAAATATATGTTGTCACACAAGAGGATTTCCCTTGTGCAGTGGATGCGAAGTTGCCTGTTCACAATACTCCATCTACTGCAGCCTCTCAGGGACAGTGTATAACATCCTTATATGAACCTTCTGATAACAGTGCCATGCCTGTGGAAAGTGACAGTGTTTTTGTGGTACAAACTGTATGCTTCTACTGAAAACTGACTGAATAAGAAAATTTTATAAGATCATTTGATTTTGGAAGGGATTTCAGGAGTATCTAGTCCCACTCCTCTGCAGTGAACAGGGACACTAAAAGTTTGATCAGCTGCTCAGAGCCCCCACCAGCATTCTCTTGAACATCACCAAGGACGAAGCATCCACCAGAGTTCTGGACAACCTGTTCCAGTGCCTCACAACTCTAATCTTAATAACATTTTTCCATATATCCAATCTGAATTTCCCCTTTTTTCAATTGGTACTGTTTCCCCTTGTCCTGTCACAGCAGACCCTGCTAAAGATTCTGTTTTTTTTTTTTTTTTATCCCCTTTAGATACTGAAATGCTACTCTGAAGTCTCCTCAAGCCTTTTCCTCTCTAGCTGAACAGCCCCAGCTCTCAGTCTGTCCTCATTAGGAAGGTGTTCCATCCCTTGGATCATTTTTGTTGCTCTCCTTTGGACATGCTTCAGCAGGTCCAGATCTCTCCTGTACTGAGGACCTAACATCTGGACATAGTTCTCCAGAGGTGAGGCCTCACCAGCACACAGCAGAGGGACGGGATCACCTCCTTCACCCTCCTGACCATGCTTCTTTTGATGCAGTCCAAGATACAGTTGGCATTCTTTCTGCAAGGGCACACCGCTGCCATGTCCAGTTTATCATCTTCTAGTATCTCCAAGACTTTTGTCAGGGCTCTATCCTTTCATCCTTCAGCTTGTACTGATAGCAGGCATTCCCATAAGTGGGACCTTGTACTTGGATTTGCTGAACCTTAATAGTTTCTCCTGGGCCCACTGCTTGAGACAATCTTCACAGAGAAGAAATAACTTATTTTCTATCCCTGGAATTTGAAAACTATGTGGGAGACCAATGAAGAATATTATGAATAAGTGTGAAGCTTGAATTTATTTTGCCTAAATTCTGTTGTTTTAATGCCTTTTTATTTTTCATCATTGGTTCATTTCAGTGGTTATCTTCCAGTGTGACTGGAAGACACAGGAAAGGAGTAAATGTACCAAAAGGTTTTTCTCTTACTTTTTCCCTTCTATTAGACCCTAGTTTTCAGCTGTTCACACACAAGAGTAGACAGATGTGCATATGCACATGTGTGCACACAGACTAAAAAACTTTCTCCAAAATTAGAGGGGGAAAATTGCCTGACTTTGCTAAAGTAGATGTGTTGATCATTGGATATGCAGATTGCAAAAGAAAGCCATCCTGCTTATCTCCAGTTCCATCAGGATCATTTACCTTTTGAAGGATAGGAAAGAATGAACTGAAGATCAAAATCATCAGTCTTATTTGACTTCATCCAAGATTTATGGCAGTTGCTTTCAAGGGCAACTAAAACCAGCCACAGAACTCATATCCATATCACTTCCCCCCCACCTCCCCCCTTTCAATATTTTATAAATATTACAGGAAAAGTCAAGCTTTGAAGATGTTAAAATTAAATATTCTTCTCCCTCCTTGTCTTCTGGAAACTTCGGAGAGATCTATTGGCAATCACTATGTAATATCTTGCTGAAATATCATCTCCCTATGCTTTTCCTCTTCCAGTAATCTTGAGGTTTTTACATATAGTCTAATGTCTCTTTAGTGATTATAGTGTTTGTATTTCTCTTGTTTGATTTCATATCAGAAAATGATCTGTTTTGGTATAAATTGCTAATCATACTGTATCCATTCTTATTGGCTTGTTACTCAAATTTATTCTTCAACAGATCTCTCCATGTATCTAAATGATCTGTCTGAAAGCAGTTTAAACACTGACATACAGCATTGAAATATCCCAATTATTCCTTGCATGCATAAGAAAGTATTGGTTTTTTCTTCTTTTTGTCTCTCTGTAAGTGAATAAGGTTCTTTGCTTTCTTTTAGATTCTTTGATTAAATCTGACAGGAAGAAATTTGTCCCCTATTTATATGATAAAGGGGGGCAATATGTGTGAGGCTGATATAGTGACTTTAAAAATATTAACAGTGGGTAAGAACTGATAAAGCAAATTTGCCTCTATGTATAAGTCGCTCCAAACTTTTAGAAGTTTATTTGTAGCCATTGCTCTGATATTTCAAGGTTAGATTACTTAGTGGGATAATGCTTGCTAAATTCTTGGGTATTGTATTCAGAATAGTAAGGGGTTATACATCAAGTAAAACTTGGAGGTCTTGAAATCAGTTGAGTGAAAAACGTAAACCATTCTACTAACATGCTTGATCTGCATGAGCAAATTATTTCATGAACAATCTGAAGAGAATTAAGGTAAGGAGTAACTCAGCCACAGTTCTCACATTCTTTGCCTTAGATCCTGATGCCCATCTGGTATAAACTCCTCAGAATTCAAGTTTAGAAATGTTCTTCACTACTCCGCTCAATGACAGAAAGCTTTCCTGTTAGGCCTATGCTACTTAGCTACCAACTGGGTGATACTTTCTCTCAGGCCTTGGCAAATTTCAAAGAAGCCCATAACCTTACACAGGTAGAAAACAAGTTATTTTGAACCCCTAGAATGGCTCAGGTTTTGTTATGTTGACACTGCCTTCTCTACTATAGAGTTACAACTAAATCTGTGCTTCTAAAAGTGGAAAGTCCTTGATTTGAGTTAGCTATCTTCAGGTAAGATATTTAAAAGAAAACCAGCACAACTTGAGAATGTTAAGATGAAACAAAAAATAAAAATGCATTTTGTAGCTCATTTTCTAGTTAAGGATATCAGACTAGGAAGAGTTATCAAAGAGCTAGAAGTGGTAGCTTAATGTTAGTTTGTGCCAAACACAAATTCAGAGAAAATCACAGATAGTGGAAGTTCACTTAGTGTGCAAGACTTTCAGGTATTAAAACTACAGGAAAACATTTTCTGAGGTTTTCTTATATTGGTACAGTTTTACAGATAATTCTAATTGTTTGGGGGCTTTATGCAAGTTGGTAAGAATTCACTAGTTATCTTAAATATGTTTTCCCATATTACAGTGCAGATAGCACTGTACCAATCAAGTTTATTACTGAGACGCTCATACCTTGGAGAGCAAGAACTGAAAAGAAAAAGATAGTGGAAAGATGAGTATAATACCATGAGAATACATAGCCAGGGTAGATATAGAATGAATAGAATCCATAGAGCAGTGGGGAAAATGGAAGCCAGGGAGAAAATATTAGTGTACAATCATCCTACAAGAGCTGCTAACAAAATGTTATGGAAAGGTGCTCACTTCACTTTCAGCCTTGCCTTGCTTAGATAAGAAATATCTTCCTCATAAAACATATTAACATTTGTTTCCTCTACCAAGAGATGTTAACAAAACCTTTTTTTATGCCTTTTGAATGGTGAAACCTTGTGCAGCTGGTAGCTGTATAACCAAATAACTCAAGAACCAAATAACTTTTTAAAAGTAATAAACTAAAATGTACAACAAAATACAGATGATAAAGTAGCCATCTCCCATTAGAAACTTATCCTCTTTTGAAGCTGCTGCTGCTCATGGGTCTCACTGGTCTGCTCTTCTTTTTGAAGAAAGATACCATATTACTAAACCTCAAGTTTGATCCCTGCCCAGTAGTAACTGAAAGAAAAGCCTTGCTGTTACTTACAAGTCAGAGAGATATCTAAAAACTTATGTTTCCTACTGACTGTGAAAAAAAAATATTGCCCAATATGTAAAGGGCTATCAGTGCAGAAAAGATTGTTCTTACTGTATTGGCTTCTTCAGACAACAAATGTCATTCTACTCTGCATTTTAATCAGGTGGTTGAAAGGCAGGATGAATTGCTTTCTGCTTTCATAAGGAAAAAGTAAATTTAAAGTTCTATAAGTATTTCAGTGCTTAATTTGACACAACCAGAACATGTTCAGAGAATGCTGAACATCTGCATTCAAGCATTTTTGCCCAGTTATCCAAATTTCAGTAGAAAAACTTGTAGTAATTTGGGGAAATAGTATGAGCATGCATGCGCATAAAGTATATGCATGACTACAGAGTATTAATACAGGGGAAATGAAGAAAAGTCTCACTGTAACTCTATTGCAAAGTTTCTCCCAAAGCTGCATGTCTAGAATTCTGTAATAAAACTGAAATGTTTTCATGGGAAGATGTAACTAGTATATTGGACTTGGAGATCCTGGAACAGAAGTCTTGCACAGTGAGTTCAGTTAACATAATAGTCCCATAGGACAAAGCAGAGCCTTAGAGGCTCTTTTTGCACTAAGAAATGTTTCATGTCTCAAAATGCTAATGTACCTTCACCTATGTGTAAGCATTGGTTTCGTTTTCTTCCCTACTGATTTTTGAAACTCTAACATTAATCAGAAAACACTTCTACCTGTTGTTGGGATTAAATTATACTTTTTTGGTTTCTCAATATTCTTTGTATCTATCTTTAATTTTCTGAGTCTAGGCTGCAGGGCATTATTCAATAGCAAAGACTTGTGACAAGTCTTTCCACATCCTATATTAAAGGATGAACTTTTGAAGAAAACAGTCTTATAGAAACAATTTTTTAATGAAGTTTTGTCCAAAGTGTTGACAGAAATTCTTCCAAAACCAGGCACAAACTCAGCAGGGTGCTGAAGTGTTTTTGTTGTAGTTGTCAGATTAAATGTAATATTGACAGTTGCAACATCCTGGGAATAGCCACACTTCTGCTTTTCTTTAGCAAATACAGACTACGAATTCAAGTATTTGTATTATCTAATTTGGAGATGAACAGATTTACTTTTGATCTTTTTCCTCATGATAGGCCCTATCATCTTAAAGAATATGAGAGTAGAATGTCCGTGACAATATATATTATATATATATATATATATATATATATATAATATATATATATATATATATATATAATATATATATATATAATATATATATTATATATATATATATTATATAATATATATATATATATATATATAATATATATATATATATATATATATAATATATATATATATAATATATATATTATATATATATATATTATATAATATATATATATATATATATATATATATTATATAATATATGTTAATTTACTATCACTACACTTGATTGCCCTAACAGTTTGGGTCTTAAAAGTTTAAGGGCTTTAAGGGCATGTGTGCCACTACCACGGTACCATTTTGTTGTTTAAAAAAGACAAAACACATGGGAATTAAAAAACCAAACAAACAAACAGTGCAATTTTTGCTTTTTGTGGCATAATTTTGAGAATTGTTTTGCAGATCCCTACAGAAATTGTCAGTCTCATTGTAACAAATTTGATCATAACTGCATCTTGCTAAAAGGCCTGAATGTACCTGCTGAACTGAATTTAGACCAAGCTGCCTCTCTGGCTCAGATTATTTTATTTAAAGTTGTTTGGGTCCAAGCTGTCATCTTAGAGTTTAATTTTGGATTGACTTTCATAGCGTTTTTGTATTGGTTGAGGGGGAAACCAACTAGACTGAGTTTTTTGTAAGTTAAACAACTTTCGTCCCACATTTGCACATAGTTTTTGTCTCTTTCTTTTGCAGAACACAGCTTCCACAGCCTGTTTGCAGAGGACAGCAGCTGTTAGCACAAAGCTTATCCTAGCAAGATGCAGACCATGCCAGTGAACACCTCTCCTGACTCTAAGTGCCCCATGTGCTTGGACAGATTTGACAGTACTGTGTATCTAGATCCTTGCTGGCACAAGTTCTGCTTCCGTTGTATCCAAGAATGGTCCAAACTCAAAGCAGAATGCCCATTGTGCCAACAGCCCTACTTTTCTCTTTGTCATATAGTTCATGCCGAAGATGACGCATCTAGGTCATCAGAAAATGAATCTTCTTCCTACTCTGATTGCAGCATCATCAATTTTGCTGAAAGCACTTTTGACTTAGAGGTATGGGATCAGCATGCCACTTATCACTATCCTAGACCATCGCACGATGAAGGAAGTAGCTCAGACTCAACAACTCTCTCAGTCTTTTCAGATGAGATGAATTCTCAAGAGGTAGAGCATGGTTCATCTGAGCATAGTGTTGATTCATTGTCTTGGAATGATGAAACTCCAGGTCCTTCGTATTCCCCTTCAGAAGAGTATGTTGCAACCATAATTTCTTCGTCAGAGTTATTAGAGAGCTCTGATGAAGACTCTGCCTGGGAGAGAACCACACTGCAGCCTCAGTTACACGCTGCTGTTGACTTCAGTGACAGTGACTCCTCATCAGAGTATCATGATATTGCTGGCTACGTTAATCTCTATGCTGAGAGGACACCAGAACCGACTGAGCTGTCCTCAGACTCTGAGGACTCCGTCAGGGAGAGGAAAAGAGAAGATATGAAAAAAGAGCAGTCAATCCAGGATAGGAGCTGGAGTGACAGAGAACCATGCAGAGTTTCAACACCCTTCTCTCCCCTGTACAAGGAGTGTGTGAGTAGTTGTCAAAGCTCCTTTCTCTCTGTAGTCAAGAGGATAGTGTCAAAGGATGAACAGAAGAACAAAGATCATTCTCCACACGACTCAGACTGGAGCCTGTCTCCAGTGATGGAAAATGCATGCTCTCTTCGTAGCCAGAGGCTGTCCAGAAAGAGAAAGACCAGAAGTCCACAGAACAGTGAGGTCAGTCATGGCCATTGGCCTTGGAGGAAGCATTACTTTGTTAAATACCAGTTTAAAAAGAGGCTATCGAAAAACAAAGATAGTAGCAAATATTGGAGCAAAAGAAGCAGGAGGTCAAGGCCCCATGACATGAGCCCCTCCCTAAAAAGCCAGACAGAGTCCAGTAGCTGTGAGAGCACTAGCTCCAGAGATTCAAGCAGATCATGGTCACATCACAAAGGCCATGGCCAAAGGAAGTCAAGCAGCCTAGACAGTGATTGTTGTTATAGAAGAGCCTGTTACCATAGCAGTTACCTGTTACACAGTCCAAAGACATTTGGAGATGGCTCCTCCTGCAGTACGAGCACTCAGCCTAAAGCTCACTGTTCAACTAAGTCTCCTGGTCCAGAATTCAGGATCCAGTCTTTCACTAAAATGACAGATCTGCAAAGCCAGATGGAATTCCATGAGAGACAGGACTCCTGTTACAAACAGTGCATATCAAGGAGTAGATCAAGCTCCAGATCAAGGAGCCCTTCTGAGGCAGACAGAACAAGAAGTGAAAAGCCTGGTGGAAAGAGAAAGCGCAAAACTCGACACTTGGAGAGCACAGAGAAGGGGAGCACCAGTATGGAGAAAAAACATAGCCCCCCAACATTTAGTGATTGCTACAAAAATAAAGGCAGCCTTTCAGACAACCAAGAAAGTAGTGAGACAAAACATGAGGAAAAGAATAAAAGTGTGGGAAGTCCAAGTGTGGAGGGAGTCTATGAAGGGACTGAGACAATGAAGTGTGCTTTAAAGAAAAAGTGTTAAGAAACACCAGGAACATCACTGGAAAGAAGTGTAGTTCTTATGACTTAGTATGATTAATTTTTACTTCCAGATTCATGTGTGTGGTGTAAGTTGATCTCCTCTGAAAAGCAGTAAGCAGTTTCTATGTAGATATTAAATAGACCTTCCTTCTGGAAGGAATAAATAAATTAAATTGAAATATTAATAAAGCAAGAAGAATTTTTGGTCTAAAAAAGCAAACCCATGGTCTGTATACTATGTCAAAACAATACATCTCTTTTTCACTTTTGGGTGTCATACAACACTACATATGTTGGTGCTGTCAAGGTTGCTCCAGGCTAGATGGCTTTCAGGTCCCAGTTCTCTCTGAAAGTGGGAATAACTTGGATCATGTTGCTTGAGATCTGTGAAGTTTTTTTTATCTGCGTTTTTGAAGTGGAGCTTGTTTCCCCTGTACCCTGAATGCAGATCAGTCTTCAGCAGTTCCTCCCAAGCTCACTGCTCACTGCTTTCAGCCCCTTCCCAGTTCACCCCTGTGGATGTCATACTATATGCTGTACAAGGTATGTGCCCAGACTCACCACTCCTGGCCACAGATGTGTTCTCTGTGGCAATCCTGGATGCTGCCTTCCTGTATGGTGGGTATGGTTGTGCCTGGCTTCCAGATGCCTTACAACTACTCTCATATCCTGCCATTGACAGAACAGAGGGAGAAGATAGGATGGAAAAGCTTCTATGTTGAGATAGAGACAGGAAGATCACTTGTGGTTACTCTTATGGCCAGTCTAGGCTTAGCACGCTTACTTTCAGTTCAATATAGAGTAGGATGGTGAGAAACAAAAAAACCTAAACCCACTTTCCTTCACATTCTTTCTTCACAGAGAAGAAGATTCATTCCTGATCCTTCTGCTCTCCTGAGCAGCACAGGTAGCTGTGGGGTGGCTGCAGTCTCTCTGTAACAGTTTGTCTTTGCTGCTTCCTCCTTGCTGCTTCTCTGCTCCTGCGTGGCTCCTTCCCACAGGGCATGGTGTTTCAGGAATGGACTGTAAACAGATTACTGAACACGTTAATCTGTTTCTTGGTGCTTTTTTTCTCCTCAGACATCTGGATTAAGCTTCAATTTCAGCTTTACTTTGCAAAAGTGTTCAGAATTAGTCCTGATGTGACTTTTTCCTTTGTTATCAAAGTCATAGTTATTAACTCTTCTAAGAGAAATGAATGCATCTGTCACTGCTTACATGCTTTAATCTACCCAAACTATTCACTTGTTTGTTCCTAGCACATTGGAATGTGTCATATTTTAATGATAGTTTTCAGAGATTTCATTCAACTTATGTTTCTCTAAGCAGAAAGTAGTGCTACTACTGCTCTATTTTAGAGTGAAAGTAAAACTCCTTTTAACAGCCGCATACTTGAAGCTCCAGGGCAAAATTCTTCAAATTTCTGACTGTCACTGAAATTATTTCCCCCTCCAGAGCCTAGCTCAGAGCCTAATCCAGAGTATTTGTGCCTTCCTCCATGCTCTGCTGGGGCAACGCACTGCTGTTCAATGATGTGGACACCTCTGCAATGAAGTTTGTTTTTTTTTCTTCTATTTGCTTATTCTCTGCAGTCTGCAAAAGCTTGGCTCGGGTAGGTTCCTTCAGTAGAAGTGAGTGTCATCCTGTTGCCACCAGGGGTGGGGCAGGTGGATTTCTAGGTGGGAGGTAGAAGCTGTCTGATTATGCTGTGGGGAGAACAGCAGCCAGTCTGGGCTGGGAGGATGAAGGAAGAGAAAGCCCTCAGCTCAGCACTCACTTGGAAGGCATAGTGCTTGCTCCAGCAGGTTGCAAACCACTGGGCTGTCCAGAGAAAGGCTTGGAGAAAAATGTTGCCTGGCATGTTCAGGACAGCTGTTTATAGACCAGCGGTTTGAATCTGTTCTGCTTGATTGAGCTGCTCAGAGTTCTGCTTTTTAAAAGTAAGCTTTCCCGACTTGCGTTAGACACTTTTTTTGAACAATAAAGACTTCTGCCCTTCTTTAGAGCAACCTCTCAGTCCTATGTAGGAGTATAAAGGGAATTGTTTTCCTTTCTTTAAAAAATGAAAGAGGAAAGTCTTGCAGCTCTCCATCATTCAGCTGCATGTTATCCTTTCAAGGGCACTGAGTACCAAAGTTCATGTCAGAGAGCTGGTGTGAATGCTGCAGAGGATGCTGTGGAGAAAGAAAGAAGTGACACGTTTTCAGTGGAGTTTCCTTGTCAGCTTACACCATCTTGGTAAGGGCACCCACAGCAAAAGGCTACCAGTAGTGAGCTGTGGGTTGGTGTGGACTGCTCTTCCACCATTAGGATCCCCAGACCACACAGTGCCAGAAGCTCAACACTGATTACATGTGAAGTGAACAAAGTGTAAGGGATATCATGCCACCTAGTTCAGATAGTAATTAGTAGCTTCACTGTGGAGTATGAAAAATTAATTCATCTTTAAGTCTGGACTACTGCTGCTCGGCTGCTGCCCTCTGCTGAGATAAATACATAGATACTCAGCTGAGGGTGCATTCTCCTTCCTGCTTTGCATTGAAGTTGCAGTGTGGTCAGGAAGTGGAACTTTTGATTTTCTGTCTTATTAGGTAAAAAAAATGTATTATGAAAGATTAGCTGAAGAAACAAAATTTGCTGTAGTTACAGAAGAGAGAATGGTGCAGGCACAATGGAGAATAAAATAAAAATGACAAGTTAATCTACAATCCTTGAAACAAAAAGAAGGGGGAATCAGGGTAAAGATTTAAAACTCTTCAAATAAAAATTGAATTTTGATAAAGTTAGGCAGCTGCTTGAATATCATTTAAGCATCTGTTAGTGTAGTGCTTTGCAATTAAGCAACAATGATGTAATCCAGCTATGCCTTGCCAAGCTAGAAGTCACTTGGGTTGTTTTACTGATATGAGGTACAGGCACACAGACAGTGTAATTTGATGGTATCACCAGTACCCAGGAGTGGAACTGAAAGGGATTGTTCCCTTTGATTGAGTATTAGGAGAAACTTCCGTGAAAGAGTGATCAGACTCTGGAATAAACTGTCCAGGGAGATAGTTGGGTCTTCATCCTTGGAGAAATTTGGAGGTGTTGTACTAAAGGACATGTTTCTTTATGGAAATATTGGTGGTAGGTGGTGGCTGTACTGGGTCATTTTGAAAGTCTTAACAGCTTCTGGTTCCAGGGATCTCAGCAGGCACTCCTTTGTTCTTATCTTCCAGGCCTTGCACATCTAAATCAGCAGATTTAAGAAGGGAGATGCCAGCTTGAATCTGACCTTGACAAGATATAGCAGTATCATCTCTCAGACTTCTTCAAGCTGGTTTCATTTGCTCCCTGGCCAAGTCTTCAGCCCTTAAATACTTCTGGGCTCTCTCATTCAAAGGCAAACAACTCCAAATAAATGCTTTGAAATGTAAAGCTGTCCACAAAGTGATGCTGATTGCCTCATGTTGATTTGAGATTTTTTCTTACCAGTCTCAGGTATCAGAAGTAACTTCTTCATATTTTAATTGTCAAAAAAATATATATGTATATACATATACACTAAGGAGGGATTACTTTCAGAGCATCCCATTTTATTATATTGGCCCACACTATTGGAGGTGATGTGGTAGCAGTAGATCCTGTTATCCTGCATGTTATTGACATGTAGCAGACAGCAGCAGCAGAGGGACAGTCTGACACAGTGGTATCTGATGTGGAAATACAGATGAAATGAAAGTGTGGAACTGAATTCCTCCATGTGGGAAAAAAATGGCATTGACATTCCATTGACATTCATCAACACTGACCATTCATGTGGATCCATTCATGTGGATATGAGCACAGTGAAGTGATTGGTGTTGCATTTTAGCAGTGGTGACAGTGGCTCACCTCTGCTGGTGCAGATTGTTACCAGTGAAGTTGATTTTCTTGGCTTACTTCAGTGCTCCTCTAATCTGCTCTAAAGCAGTTCTGTATACCCATTAATACTTTGTGAGTTTGGTGTGGGTATGTTGTTCTTTTTTGACAGTCATGAATAGTGATGTTTAGAAACAGATTTGGCAAAAACCTGTACCCGATCTGAATATTCCTCTAACTAATTTTGTGATGGCAGTGTATGAATTGGAAACAGCTCATCAGGGAAGTCAAGAACAACAACCTGTCTATCAAAAAGGAAAAAGTAAAAAAGAAAACCAATTCTGTACAGTATCTCTTTCAAATAATAATGAATAAAAAACCCCACAAAACAGTTACAGTTTTGCAACACAGAAACAAGCACATAAGCTTTGTGGAAAAAGCATATGGGCACTTTGGATAAAGCAGGGACATTTTTCTCCCTTTTCTTTAGCCTGAAGAAAATGATGCTTATATTATCTTTTCAAATGACCTATCTCTCCTGTGTAATAAAGCATTTCTTTTTTTCATCAAAATAACGTGGCAAGTTCCCAGTGAAGCAATCATACTGCAAAAAAGAAAAAAAAGAAGGTCACAGTGGAAATGATACTAATCATAGCTAGCTAGGACTCTCTATTAAGGGGGAAAAATGAACTGGAAAGCTACTATATGCTAACGCTTGGTGGCAGAAACCCCTGTTGTGACCCGATATCGGTGCATATATTGTGCATCTCTGATGAAAAAATGTATTAAGGAAATGCTACGGTTGCCTGGTTGCTGCATTCAGAAGTTCAGAAATGAAGAAGGCTGATTGTAACACCTTCATTCTTTCCTTCTGTTCTTGCACTTTGGAGCATCTTCTGCCTTGAGATTTCATAATAGTTCTTAGAAATATCAGCAGATCCTCCACTTTTCTAAAAATACAAGGTATACTCAAAATTTTAATTATTAGTAATGTTTCTCTCTCTTTCTGTCTTTCTCTTCGCTCTGGAGTATTAATCAAATTAGTCACCATAGCTCTCTTTATTCCTACATCGTCTTTTGTATCTCTTTTGGCCCATTTTATAAGAAGGCCCAAAATATTCTATTCCCATCTTGTGGGCTAGAATTTGCTACAAACTCATATAAACAGTGTTGCATCTACAACTTTATTTACTGGTGGATACAAGGAAAATACATGCTCTGAAATACAAATCTATCTCTGGTCCTGCAAGGAAGGATCTGTATGCACTGACTACATCAAAAGAAAGATTTCTGGACTCATTGCTGCTTTTGTAGCACATGTGCACTGCTACTTGCTATGTAAGTTACAACTTTATATGCTTAATTAAAGATCTGAATTTTTTATGGGTTTATATTTTTATCAGATATGATTAGGCATCACAGAGTTGTCAGGGTTGGAAGGGACCTCTAGAGATCATCAAGTCCAACCCCCCTGCAAAGCAGGATGCAATATACTAATAAGACTTAATATTTATCATTACTAATAAGTGAAATTGAAGGATTGATAAGTAACTATAATCACAAGACTAGCTGGAGAGAAAAAGATGGGCAAATGAATGACTGAATAAGATTAAAACAAAGATTTAAAATTCTAGGTCCTTGGTCTTAGTCTGATGTTTACATACCTAGCTGATACCTACTGCTTTGTGTTCTCTTAATTTATTTGTTGCATATTTAATTTGCTTAATTTCTGAAAGATGGAAAGATATCTTTTTTTTTTTTTTTTTTTTTTTTCTTTCCTATATTCATTCCACTGTAGATTTTCCAGGTCTTTGCATTAATCTCAAATGGCTGATAGTAAAATCTCAGCAGCTCTGGAGAATTTATAAGTGATAACTGCATTAGGAGCTCAGCAATTTCTGATGTACGGTCATTAGAGAAACACAGAAATTTCCAGACCTGGGCTGTTATCATGAACTCAGAATATATTTTTTACAGAAAAAGATCAAGAGTAGATAAGATAACATGGAAGAGCAGAGATGTTGCTTATTGGTTGAATCTTCTTAGTGCTACTTTTTGCCTATTATGGTCAGTATAAAATTTGTCAGCACTGACCTTCTACGCAAGCTGCTCTTTTTAAACAAGTTGCTTCCTCGTCCCACATCTCTGAAATATAAATGATAGGTTTCTGGGCATTTTTGTCTTTTACAGAAATGATGTCAGTTTTGTAAACTGGAGCTGGGAAAAATTAGAACAAGTAAATATGAACTGTCCAAGTATGCTGTTTGAAAGTCTACCTGAATTAAAGTCAGACTGTGCTGTAAACAAATGTTATTTATCCATAAGAACAGATTGCTGCTCTATTTATTCATGCACTTTAGTTAACTCACTCTTTATGAGCCCAGAAAGCTGTGAATATAAAAGAATTACTTTCCTACAGTATCTAGGTAACAAGCCACTGAAAAATGTGTAGACTAACGAGTAGATTTAGGTAAAGTACGGAGATGCTTTCAGCAGAACTTTGTTGTTGCAGGTGTCTATTATATTGAAGGTAAGTTATTTTTCATTTAAATTCTATTTTTGGTCTATAAAATTTGCATTGACGTGCGGAATCAAACTCAGTAACCCAAGTAAGACTATAAAGCAGGTATGGTTTATTCAACGATGCGTGTACACTGGGTGCAAGGATAAATCCGCCTATCTTGCACCCCGTCAGGAAAAAGCATGCTACAGATATAGGTAAACTAATACATAATCAATAGTTTTCCCAGAATTTGGATACATATTCATTACACCCCCGGGAGTTCATTAGCATGCAGACCATTCCCTCCTGCACATGCGTAGTGGGTTGTGAGGGTCTCCTCGTAGTGGTGATGAGATGAAGAATTCTCATCTTCCTCGCTGTAAACTTCTGACCTTTTGGTGGGGGGCATCTCTCCAAACTGGTCTCTTCTCATCCTGTGGACATCTAATCACCTCCCTGCCAAATGTCTTCGGGATGTTCTCAAACCCTTATCTTTATGGTCTTCATCCCCCTCACTATCCCAGACCCAGTGTCTGCCATCTCTTATTTTCTAACAAGCTCTACATTCTTGCTTCTATAAACTATCTCTAACTATTCATCCCTTTATTTTCAGTCACTGTGAAGCCTTCTTGTCTTTTTACTTTCACTTACAGGGCCCTTCTCACCTTTCAGCATGGATTCTTAGTTTAGCCGCTAGTATACTGGTGTACTGGTGGGGCTTCATAACTTGTAGTAACATGAAAATCTCTCCTCTACAATGTGTTTTTATCCTTTTCTGGAGTGAACACTGTCCAGGAACTGCTCTGTAATGTTCTGGATGCCCTTGCCAAGTGCTTTTCTGTGCTGTCATGAAGATCTAAAAAGAGATAGGACAGTTAAACTGTGAAAAGAGAAACACTCTTGTTTCAGCAGCAGTGCAATAGGATGCCATGACTGAGGGTTTCTTGCTATAGAACTACACAAGAAGAAGGCTATGCCTGGAAAACTGACAGACACTGGAGAAATAGCAGTGACAAGGAAGACTTATGCATTTCACAGGTGAGCAGAAGATGCTCAGAAGAAGATTTATCCAAGGAAGTTTTAGGAAATTGGAAAATGGTGACTTTTTTTTTTAGTTCTGACATGCATTCCATATCTGTTTAAAGCAGATGAAGGCTTGAGGTTTGAATGTCTAGTGTGAATATATGTTGGAAATTTTAAGTTTTGCAAACTGCACATGCTATATTGGTGTCAGTTATTGCACTCCTCTATGGTACAAAGGGGCTTTGAGTGTGTGTTCCATTATGCTATGAACTTCACTGAGGAGGCTGTAATAGAGAAGAGTACAGATAGCAAGCTCATGTACTTGAGTGATTTCTGAGCATAAGCAGGTATCTTTTCCAGACTTTTGGCTACTTACTGTGAAAAAATCCTTATATATTGGGTTTCTGGATTTATGTCTGATTTTGACAGCGTTGCAAATAGATTGAACGAGATATTTAAATTTCTTGGCTGTTTTCAGTCTACAAGTACTGCTTTAGAAAAAAATTGTGAAAAAATGCTGCATGAAACCCCTTGTAATATACCTTAGGATTATTTATTTATTCAGTTCTTCATCAATGCACATGGAGTGACGGTTTATCTTCCTTCTTCAAATTATCTTGAATGTTTTCCTTCCTCATCTTGACTTCTAAGCAGTAGGTAATGAAATCTTGCCATGTGTCTGAATCTCTGTTATGTTACAGTTTGGACCTTTTCTCGGAAGTACCAAAAAGTCTGCAGTTTCATTTGAAGCCTGTGAAGGTGATATGTTTCTAAAACCATTTTTCTCTAAAGTGGACTTCTGACTGTCATATTAGTATATGCCTTTGTTCAGTTTGCTCCAAATGGCACACTGCCAAGAAGTGACATATAATCATAGAATCATAGAATGACTTGGGTTGGAAAAGACCTCAAGGAGAAGGGACCACAAGGATCATAGAATCATAGAATCATAGAATCATAGAATCATAGAATCATAGAATGGGCTGGGTTGAAAAGGATCTCAAAGATCATCTAGTTTCAACCCCCCTGCTATGTGCAGGGTCACCAACCACCAGACCAGGCTGCCCAGAGCCACATCCAGCCTGGCCTTGAATGCCTCCAGGGATGGGGCATTCACAGCCTCCTTGGACAACCTGTTCCAGTGCATCAGCACCCTGTGGGTGAAAAAATTCCTCCTAATATCTAACCTAAACCTCCCTGTCTCCATTTAAAACCATTGCTCCTTGTTCTATCACTATCTGCCTTCGTAAACAGTCTTCCTGTTTATACTCTCTCTTCAAGTACTGGAAGGCTACAATGAGATGTCCCCAGAGCCTTCTCTTCTCCAAGCCAAACAAGCTTGGTTTCCTCAACCTTTCCTCATAGAAGAGGTGCTCCAGCCCTCTGATCATCTTAGTGGCCCTCCTCTGGATCTGTTCCAAGAGCTCCAGGTCCTTCCTGTACTGGGAGACCCAGGCCTGAACACAATACTCCAGATGGGGCCCCACAAGATCCAAGTAGAGGGGGACAATCACCTCCCTCTCCCTGCTGGCCACCCCTTTTTTAATACAGCTGAGAACACAGTTGGCCTTCCAGACTGCAAGTGTACACTGCTGGCTCATGTCCAGCTTCTTGCCCACCAGGACCCCAAAGTCATTCTCCACAGGGCTGCTCTCAAGATCTTCTCACAGTTTGTATGGAATTGCCTGGAATTGCCCTGACCCAAGTGAATCACTCTGCACTTGGCCTTATTGAACCTTATTAGGCTCACATGGGCCCACCTCTCCAGCCTGTCCAGGTCCTTCTGGATGGCTTCCCTTCCTTTCTGTATATCAACTGTCCACTCAGCTTGGTGTCATCTGCAAACTTGCTGAGGGTGTACTCGATGCCATCGTCTATATGAAGATATTGAAGCTGTTGTTGAAGATATTGAAGATGAAGATGTTGAAGAGCACTAATCCCGTGACCGACCCCTGAGGGACACAGCTTGTGACCAAGCCTCCACCCCGACTCAGAATCATCAATCGCAACCCTTTGGCTGCGTCCAGCTGGGCAGTTTCTAATACACTGAACAGTCCATCCTTCACATCTATGCCTCTCCAATTTAGACTGAGGGACCACTTAAAGGTTTTGCAGAAGTCCATGTAGATGACATCCATCACTCTTCCCCCATCCACAGAAGCCGTCACTCCATTATAGAAGGCCACCAGATTGGTCAGGCAAGATCTGCCCTTGGTGAAGCCATGCTGACTGTCCCGAATCACCTCTTTATCTCATATGTGCCTTAACATAGCTTCTAGGAGGATCTGCTCCATGATCATGGCATGGAAGTGATGTTCACTGGCCTGTAGTTCTCTGGTCTTCCTTTGTCCCTTTCTTAAAGACGGGAGTAATGTAATTGGAATAAAGCTTCAACCCCCTGCAACAGTCAGGGCCACCAACCTCCATATCTAATACTAGACCATGTTGCCCAGTGCCCCATCCAACCTGGCACTGGACACCTACAAAGATGGGGCATCCACAACCTCTCTGTGCAGCCTGTTCCAGTTCCTCACCACTCTCACAGTAAAGAACTTCCCCGTGACATCCAACCTAAATCTTCCCTCCTTCAACTTAAAAACATTTCCCCTTGTCCTAGTATTTTCTACTCTTGTAAAGAGTTGACTCCCCTGCTGTAGGCTCCATTTAGGTACTGCAAGGCTGTAGTGAGGTCACTCCACAGCCACATAACACACAAAACACACTTGTTGGAAAGATGGTTGTCTTTTAATGCCTTTGGTTGATGAGACTGAAGGAGAAGAGTCCTGTAAAGCAACCAAGGCTAATTTCTGTATAATTTAGAATGAAAGACCATGGGTTGGAAGTATTGTTGCAATGCAAGGCTGTGAGTCATAAGCATGCTGGTCTTTCTGAGTATTGTTATTATATGTGTCCTAAAAAGTATAAAAACAAAATCTATGGGCTGGTTCTCCTTTTTCTTACTGTGCTAAGTTTAATTACTTCAGATGCAAGGAAACATTACATTCATTGCTTTCTTCCACAGAAATGTGATCTTGTGCTTTTGTGTACCTGAGTCCATAGTACAGATCTCTGAGTAGACTCAGTAAATCTATATCATGCTGAAAATAGCTTGCTTCATCTCTGCTGCTAGTTTTAAAATAGGTTGCATGCATCTCCCATAGCTGCATGATAATATTGCTAAATTGATCACTGTATATTAGCAAAAATCCCTCAGAATAGAACCTTCATTTCTCTAGACTTTCAGAGAAGGAAAAAGCATCAGACAGAGTTTCATCAGACCACAGTTTTTTTTTTTATTTCATGACACAACAGTAATTGTTCCCTACAGCACGTCACAGCTTTAAGATTTACAATCCAGCCTCTGAAAGTTAGGCTGTGATACCTTGTCAGATGGGGTCTGCTAGATTAATGTAAATGCTGGCAATTTTTGCATTGTCTGAACCTTTTGGAGGCAGGAAGCAGAGCTTTGCAATGTTCTGAGTTTCTTTGGTATCTTTGTTGTATTTGTTTTTGTTTTTGTTTTTTTCTAGTGAATGCTCACCACCTAATAATTATATTCAATAATGCAGTCAGCAAATATTTTATTCTTCTTTTCTTACTTCTCTCTTCCTCTTGGTTTCTCTTGGATTTAATATAAATCTGACATGGCTTGTGACACCACTCACATTCCCTTGAAAATTGTATTATTCAAAGCCTAGCTAAAGGGGTAAAGTACATTTAATGCCCGTCACTTAAATGAATAAAAATTACTTTCTGTGTTCTGCAAAGTAAAGATAGAGAGGTGTACGTGTAATAGCAGACAGTGTTGACATCAATGTGCTTGCCCTAGGCCCTGTTCTGGATTTTCTTACCCCATGTGCAGGTGAGCTGGCAGACACGGCATTTTGCACTGTGGGTACACCATGCAGCCTCAACTGGAAGCAGAGATTGGAAGTGATAATCCTGCACCAATCACAGTATTTAAATACCATATGCAGTTTAAATACTAGATGTCTTAGAATTAAATATTAATCTATGAGAATATGTAATGATTTAAAGTTCACTTGGAATGCCTATCACAAATCTGGGTCTTGAATTCAATTTTCCTCATCCCTGCAGTGTACTCCTGGAGAGAGAACATGCTCCTCACCTAAATCACCATGGTTAGAAATAAAGTGAAGTAAACCAAGCAAACATACATTCATTGGAATTGTTGCTCAGTGAATGTAATTTCTTCGTAATTTCTGCTTGTTTGGGTGCAGATTGACATTTCCTTTTGTGCAAAGGTCTTCAGGTGCCTCAACTGACTTTGTCTACAGTAAAAAAGGTTTTCAAAAGTCTCATGTTCTTCAGAGTGCTGAATGAAACTGTCACATCATTCATCTCCTGAACGCCTTTCTGTCTTGCCTCCGTTTCACGTGCTTTCCTCACATTTACCTCCACTATGGCTTACAGGATTTCATATACCTATTACAGAATAAAATGATAATTGGCAGAGGTTAGCAAATAACCAATTCTTTTTTAAGGAACTTATTGAATGCTGAGAAATTTGTGTATCATTTTAGGTTTTGTTATCCTACTGGAATTGATTGTCATTTGTATGCTTGAAGGATATTCAGAACCACAACCTTAGCATGAGGGCAGAGGGTTTGATCCTGCAGTGTACTGCAGTCATACAGTCATGCAGTCTTTCCCTCACTACAGAAACACCATTTCAAAGAGGATTATTCCGTTAATTCCATAGTGCTTCAGGAAATCACAGAGCAGAGTCAACTCTCAGGTAAATTAATGTAATTGATAACAAAGAAGATATGGAAAATGGTTTCTAAATGTGCCAAGTGTACCTAGTATGTGGATAAAGCTATACAGAAGAGGAACTTGAAAGTCTTTTTCAGAAACTTGAGTAAGCATTATGAAAACCACAATCACACTGCAATATTTTCTGCGTGTCAAAATGTAACTACAAGTACTTTATCTTCTTGACGAAATCACCATTTATAAGTCATTTTTCATCAAATGCATATGAATGGTAGTTGATCACTGCAAATGACTTTGCCATTAGAACTATAGCTATGATATTTTTCTTTCCTTTACAGTATTAAAACTGCTTTGGAAGGCAGAGTAGAGGAACTTGGATGAATCAATAAGTGATTAAACACTGCTTTACATAGATACATCCATTTGCAAAAGCTCCGTACATTGGCTTCTTTGTTAACTTGAATAATTTTCAACAATGAAGAAGACATTTTTCAGAGCCAAAAAGAAATACCACAAAATATTCTTAAACTTGAAGTGTCTTTTGAAATAAATACAAAATAACTTTGTTTCCCAGTCAGGAATCCAATTTAGAAGTCTCAGGAGAGATTGCATTGTTTTATGTGAGCTAAGTCATGACATGCACAAATTATGGTCATTTTATCCAATTATTTTTGGCATTGCAGAAGTGTCCGGAGGCCTGCAAAACTGGTATTATGCGAGACACAACAACACAATGACCTGACAGTTGTCTTTCTGTTTGGATCAAACCTTTGTAAGATCATTAGACTTACTCTTCTTGTTTTCCTACTTACAGTAAGAACAGCAGCATGTGCCATTGTGATCAAAGATCATTCTAAGATATAGAATGAGCCAAGAGTAATACTCCAATTCCAGCTATTATAATTTGAAAAAAAATACACAGATTTTTTCTCTCTGGAAGACCAAAGAACAGAAAACAAAGCCTCATGCTGAATTTCTGCACACAGAATTGACATCAGACTATCTTAACCATAATAGCACTCTTTGGTTCTGCAAGCATGGGATAAGAAGGCCCAGTAAAATCTTTTGCTTTTGTTATCAGAGTCTGAACATGAGAATTCTCTCATCTTCCTGATGTGTACTTTTAAATTCCTGATGGCTTTTAAATTGCCTGCAAATGTTTCAGAGTGCTCTCTGCAGGGAAAAAAAAAAAAAAAAAGAAAAGAAAAAAAAGAAAAAGAAAAGAAGTAGTTAGAATTTGTATGATTTGGCTTAGTGATATCTGTGCTTTCAGATGAACCCAGGAACCTCTGCGCTTGTTTTGGCTTATTTGATATTCTGATATACAGGAAGTTTTAGTAGAAAATTGGAATTGATGCTCATTGTTTGCACATTTTCTCCATGAAAGAAAGTGCATTTGAGGTATTTTGAGTTTTAAAGAGAAGTTTTTTTGAGGCATTTAAAACATTCTTATTGGTTGATGCTGATCTCCTATTTCCTTCTCCCTTTTCACTACTTTTTATTAAGACACCTCAAGGGGGTGGGATGTGAGGACTGCTGAGCCTCACACCAGCTGCATGGCAGGCTGTGAGGAGGAATTCCCATGTTAGCAGGACACAATGAATTCAACTGGGAGAATACCTCTTTGTCCTGTCTGCTGAAATTTTGGCAGAACACCAGTACTGAGAAGAGCTAAGAGGAATAACTTTTACCAATAGCTGTTTAGACATTGTGTTCAGTGTAGCACAACTCATAGCACTTTGCTCAGCCACAGAAGCTCAGTGGTACATACTGATTGCATCTCATGGCCAGGAGTGGATTGGAAGCAAGAACGTTTTAATCTAAAGGTTATGCAGAAGGTTATGCAAAAAATGAAACTGAAATCACCTGTGAGATTTGCTTAAAGTGTAGTCAAAAATGAAGAAGTTAATCCTCTTTCCTGCTCATTCTTTCTTGCACTTTGGCATCTTGCTGCCTCAGTGCAATGATCTAAAGAAGATAGCATACAGTGGGGTTGCAAAAACAAAATAATATGGGAAACATGGAATAAAATAAATATTTTCATAGTAGATTTCTCATAGCTGGTTCCCAAGTACCAAATTAAAATCATCTTCTGACTTATTTTATTTTACCGTGGTGTAATTCTCTTTGTATTTCCCAAGTGGAGTTGTGCATGATGATCCTTTTTCTAAATTCTGCTCAGTTAATAGCTGAATCGTGGAATTACCATATTTTCCTGTGCTACATTCTATGCATATATCTGCTGCTGTATATTATCGAGAACGTATGCAGAGTAAAATCATCCTTCCATCATTCCTCTTATGGTTAGGAATATTTTGCCTTTTAAAATGTGGAACTTAATGTTCCTTTTTATAACATTACATTTAAAACCATGAAAGCAAGGCAGACCCTGTCTTGAGCCACTTTAATTCTATGATATTTGTCCTTTCCCCTGTTCCATAGTTCCCCTCACTTATATATAATATTTATATAATTCTTATACCACATAGAGCAGATCGGACTGTACTTTCCTTGAGCTTATCCACAGAAACCTTTTTCCATCAGTTCAGCAAAAGGCCTCTGCAGCTATCTGTTTTTTACTAATATTATTTCCAAAGATTGCTTTTTGCAATTGTTATTTTCTGCCTCCTCTTCCATCATGATGCTGAATCTGAAAGAGGCAATAATCATAAAAATTATCCAGTGAGTCCTGCAATATCAGCTGTTCTATTGACTGTGCAAAGCAATTTTTAGTGGTGGTAAGTATATCATGGAACGCAGTCTCTGGAAATGACTGTCTTAACAGACACAGAGGAGATACGGCTGCACAATTCAGAAACAAATAACAGATCTGACTCACTAGTTGGAGTTTACATTATTAAAAGTACCAATGGATAAAGTGTAAGAGAAACCGCATAAAACTCTGTCAGTTGCATCACTCCAACCTTTTCTTACAAGAAGTCAGTGCTGGAATTGACCCTATCCATCACTCAATTTGTCTCGTGACCCCTGAGCAAGAAGCAGGTATCCCCAGTGCTTTATTTGAAACTTCCAATCCATCTTGTTTGATTTCAGTGCTTGTTGATGTAATCAATCACCCTCTGCTTTCTGAGTGTCTGCAGAGAGGAGCCGTGCCTGCCACCACTGCTCTCTTCTGGTTTACGTGCTCTTTCACCATTTGTTTCCTGTGATTAATAAAATTAATGCTGTTTTCTCTCTCACTGTTCTCCATCGGAATGCTGCAGGACACCAGCCTTGAAACACTTCTACCTTTCCTCACTGCCCCTGCCATTGTGAATAAGGCACTACTGAATTTTCTGGTCCCTTCTCTAGAGCCTCCTCTGCCCTTCTGGTGTGTTGCTCTGTGTCTCAGCCCCATCCACTGCTGCAGACCTGAGGCAGTGGAGTTTTGTTTTATTTGTTTTGTTTTGTTTTATTTATTTCATATTCAGAGCTTTATTTCAGAGCTTTCTCAGGATTCCATTTTCTCTATCTTTGTCCACCTACCAATAGGTCCTGAACTGAGCCCATGGAGGTGCTTATAGCCTCAATCCCTCTACCAATGATTTTATCTTGATTTTGATGTGCTCTCTCAACCATAGTCCTTCTGTTAGTTGCATGGTGATGGGTGCTGAAAAGGATACTAAAAATGGTTGTATGTAATTGGTAGAAAAAAAATGAGACAGTGATAACACAAATGAATGAAATAGTGTCTAATAGAAATGTACTTCAGAAGGAGTTACCTACATCCCTACACGAAATGGATCTTGAGGTAACCCACTTTTTCTCCATTAATAGATTTTGAAGAAAATGCAGTGTTTCAGATGTTTCCATCTATGTAACTGTGATCAGTTTTCGGCCCTTTAACAGTGATGATTATTGAATGTATCTGACTAAACATAAACATAAAAGGAATCTGATCCATTGTATAAATAGCTTGATGTAAGGCAATCCATGTTTTATGCTGACCGAAGCCTACTGTTGTATACTCAGCATGTAAATAATAAATAGAAGTATAAATTAGATGCATGGATCTAAAGTAATGGAGTTTTCTTAGATAGTGCTATATCTTCTAAACACGTTGAAAATGTATTTAAAACATATATTGGAAAATGAGAGAGCACCCAGTTAGATTATCAGGGAAAGTCTTATGAAAGTTTGAAACAGTTTCCTCCTTTGCTCTATTTTTCATTTCCACGTCTCGCTTGACTCTCAGTTCCTAAATGAGCTGTACTCTTTTCCGTGAGGCCTTTTAGTTTTATTATAACTACTCTCTGAGCTCAGTCTATCAATGGAGGTTTGTTTTAAATAGGAATATGTGCTTCAAATGAGTAAAAGATTCTTTGAATCATACGGAAAAAAGTCATCCCAACAAAACATACAGGATTGCATGTTGTAGTTGTACCTATGAAGACGATAGCTCATGGCACAATTCACTTCTTTGCAGTTTTACTTTCTGAGAGTGTGTTGTTAATTGTTTTTTTGGATGTAATCTTATAAATTTATACTGGCCTAGATAACTCACTGAAAAACCAAAGATGTTCAATTTCCTTACTCATTTCAGCCATAATTCATCACTCAGTCACCAAAAAGGGGTTTGTTTTCTGGTATTCTCTCATTTAAGTGCACAGCTTATCACAGCTTGCATGAAAGAGATATGGGGATCTGAAAATGTGACCTTGTTAAGTCAGATTGTGGTAACTGAAAGCTCAGCATCATACACAGCACTGTCTGCTTTTAATATTCTTTACTGCAATGCATTTTTGATGTTTTTTCCCACTTTGTCAAGCTGACCACACTCCATGTGCAAGTTACTTTCTCTGCTTAAAATTCATGAGACCTTATGTAACTTTGCCTGTCCAATCAACTGGACAATTGATGCCTTTGTTTCCCATTAATTATCCTCCATTATTGCTGCAAATTTCATTGAAATTATAGGGCAAAGGCTTTTTAAATGCACAGAAGGAAATGTTTCCACGCGTTCTGAAATTATGGGACTTTTTGAAGATCTTTACAAAAGATGATGTATCTGCTGATGTAATGAGCATTTACATATCTGCTTGTCTGGAAATAATACGTGGAAACACTCACAACTGAGCTTATAAACCAACTTTTTGCTGACAGAACCGTGGGTTTAATTTCTGTAACGGACACATTTGTTCATCCCTGTCATGTGTGTCTGATAGAGGTAGGAAAGCAGAGTTTAATCTTACATCCTCTCGAACTGTAACATCATGCAAGTTACAAAAATCTGAGGACTTCAACTGGTGCCACCCTGATTATTATCTTGTGTTTTTGAAGATAAGGCATTAGAAATCATTTCTTTCACCTCACAGCTGCAGTGCTAGCTAGAGGTAAGTAGTATGTGTTACCATACACAGTTTACAAACACAGTTTACTAATTCTAGGCAAGAAGCTTTGACACTGTGTTGATCCTAAATGAAACTAGCGAAGTTAAGATGTAAATCTCAATCAATTGTCTGCATGACAATTCAGAATAATCAGAAGTTGGCATTTCCTTTTAAATGGAGAAACTGAGGCCTGCATAGCAAATGCTGTGCCTAGATTAGATGGGTGGCAGAGCATGGAATTTGGCAGCAACACCAGCTCCCTTTTTCTATTCCTTTGTACTGAAACTTTTAGAAATATACCCAGATGTGATCCTACTATGTTTGATCTAAACATCTAGGTAATTTATAGAACTCACCTGTCTCACATGGCAGAACAGGCCTGGATCTCTTTCACTGCTGCTCTTCAAGTTTTTTACATCCTCACAGGAGATTTGACTTGAGTTAGCCCTAAATATAGTAAAATTAAGATAGAGCAACCAGAAGAAAGGGCTCTGCTCTTTCACTGAGTCAGCAACTCCTGAATGCCAATCTCTTATTTCCTTTCTCCCAGTGAACCTTTAGCCTTTAGCATTGTGTGTAAGCCTTACACACAATTCAAAGTGCAAGAGCCAATGCACTTGTCATCAGAAGGACAGAACAGGACCACTTCAGTTCTCAGGATGTGAAGGTGAGATTCCTTTTCTGTAATTTGAGTGTGAAACAGAGCCACTGAAGCCCACCAGCACGTCTCTGGCTATCAGCCAGATAGCAGCTTTTTCTCTTGTCAATCCAACTTCCTTGCAGGCACAACGATAGGTGAGTAACATGACAGCTAATTATGCTGTGTGATTTCTTGCATATTCATTAGTGACAGATGAGCTTGAACATTTGGTTATACTGGACTTGTACACTCATGCATATATTGTCACTCTAGACCTTCTATGGTATGTTTTCTCTACACAAAAGTAAATTATTATCATCTTGTTTCATAAGTAAAATGGAAAATCAAGAAGAGTTACGCCTGGTCTCCTTGATATTTTACATGGGCACAATGTTACTGATGTCAATAGGATTTCATTCTGGGTGAATCTGACACTGTATGTGCTCTAATTTATATTCCACTTGTGGCATGGTACTTGATTTCATACCTTTAACAGCAGGTTTTTCTCTGTTGCCTTTCAGCACTCATCAATAAAATGATGTTGCTGTTAAGTCTGACATGAAAAAGTTTAGAGCATGCTAATCTGATGGTAGAGTAGCAGAAATTTCTGTCTGGTTACTGAACAACTGATTGTCAGATTTGGGGTGGGAAATGTAAACTGAGTGTAAGATTTACAAGGTCAGTGGCAAATCTGGAAGTGGATCCACAAAGAAGGTATACTATGGTATGAGAGTACAGATTTGGATGTGACGGTAAACCTTTCAGGCATTTCCTCTGCAAAATTCCCCATGGAAGAGGGAGTCTTCTTTAGTTGTATGCATTTTTTCCCTAGCTGGAAAAAGCAATCGATAAATAAAGTTACATTTATGTTTCAAGCTAAAGCTCTCCTTTCAATCAGTCTCCAGGTGTACATGTTTCAGTGGGTTATGTCATTGCTTTGTGAGTTGATTTCTTTCAGCTTTTTGAATGGTCTGGGGATATCTCTGTGAAATGCTGGAAGTTTGGTGATGAAAGCCTTACAGCTTGAAAAATACATCTGCTTTATATGTAACCAAGTTTTTTGTAATGTTGAGAGATCAGACAACATATTACAAAAATCATGAAGGCCCTAAAAGCTTTCTTTGGCCTTACCTGAACAAAGTCATAAGGCACTGAATTAATCTGCAGAGATTGATTTTGTAATTAAATGCTGTACAGAACAGTGATGTCTTCCAGTCCAGAGATGTCAGTAGTGAGTAGTTTTAGGGTCCTATCCTCAGAAAACCAAAGTTGGTCCTCGGTGCATATGGACACTGTTTGCAGACTAATGTTTTGGATGTGTGTGAGGAGCTAATTTCATGGCACCACTGACACAGCACCTAGGAAAAGCCTTAGCTTTTCCGTAGTGAAACCACCATACCAGCATGGAAATGAAGGTCATTTTTATTTGTTCTGTGGTATATGCACAATTTGAATATACCTGTTAGTGGCCAGTTGCTGTTGAGATTATCTTTTTCTAATAAATGAACATAGTTTGTTTTGGTTTTTTTTTCACACAGAATCCCCAGTATATCTGCAGTAGGCCAGTAACATCCTGGCTGGATTTATTTATAGTCTGAACACAAAAGACATTTTTTAATTTCATTGCTACTTCCCTGAGACCTATTTTGTCATTTTTTGGATGACAGTCCACTCTCATCCCTGCCACAGAGGCAGAAACATTCAGGGACAGAAAGGAACCTAGGCAGATTACCCTATAGAAAGAGGGTAGGAAGGAAATAGATCCACCTGGGCTCATTCTTCCTACCCTCTGCCATTCTGTAAACTATATAGAGCAGCTGCTGAGATGAAGTGTGGCTTGTGAGAGGCTGAGGTCTCATTCCATGAAATTATACAAGGAATGAAAAGGAAGCTCACTTCACAAAACAGAGTAAGAATGCTAGTAATTATGTCTCATATAGAATAAATAATATATCTAACTTTCAAAGGCTCTGACAAGCTGTGAAGGGGAGAAAAATTATAGCTCCTACTTTTGTTCAGGATGGTGAGCTTTGTGACAGAAATGAAGTGAGTGTATGTTATGTAAGTAATTTATTTGTGCATCTTTGGCATTGCAGCACTAATAGGCTTGCTGCCAGGTATTCCAGACTGCAGTTTGTCATGTCTGACTCTTTTGTCTTTTCAGGCAATTGTAGAAATGGCCTTCTGCAGGCTGTCAGTGACAGATACCAGCTCACTCACATCGATAAAGCTCAATTAGCTGCTGGAGAAAGCGTCTTTTAAAAATGTAATGAGCTGCACCTTGGAAGAATGGTAGACAAATGTTAGACAAAAACAAAATAAAACCTTAATGTGGACAAGTAAGAATACCACAGCAGCCACGATAAAATCTTTTTCTTTTATTCTGTGCTTTTTATTATTTTGTGCTTTTGTTATATAAAGACCCTTTATTAATCTGTTGAAAAAGATACTTTTATTATTATTATTTTTCTTGTCTAGAATTGATCTGATAGCTGTCATCATCATCACAAAAAAGCTGCCCTCTGGCTTACTATTTCACCATGTATATTTCTGAGAGTATTCCTTGTGTCCCACCAAACACTGGAGAACATCAGGGAAAGAATATGCAGCTACTTGCCATGTGATACCATGGCTTTAGAATTAATAAGCATTTATTGGAAGGGCCATATCAGTGATAATTTAAGAGTTTGTGTCTACAGTTTGCTCATGGAGACTCAGAAACAATTAAAACAACCAGGTCTGAATCAGTGATAACAGAGGAGAGTAAGTTAAACTGGAAAGTGAGGAGAAATACATGAGAAAGAAAAGCAGTTTGGAAATGCTTATCAACAGAAAGAGGGTCAGCGTCCACAGAGGTGGTG
The DNA here is from genome assembly GCF_987193195.1 of Phasianus colchicus. Taxonomy (NCBI): domain Eukaryota; kingdom Metazoa; phylum Chordata; class Aves; order Galliformes; family Phasianidae; genus Phasianus; species Phasianus colchicus. The sequence continues at coordinate 38,539,894 of NC_143476.1, read as the reverse complement.
GGCATCTTGTTTCCAGTGATGTTTAAGACTTTTTAAGGAGCTGATTTCCAGCAGAGCTCAGAACTAAAACACCTTTAAAAATACACAGCTTTGCTCTCCAGTCTTGTTATAATTAATGAACCAGATTGCTTAATGAATTTTGGTCAATTTTTGCATATTTCCCCAGCGTTCTCAGTCATCAAAAGCCAGCAAGTGAAAGGCCTGGCAAGGCTCTTGGATTGTCTGGGCTCATCAAACTGGACTGGTCGGAGGCAGATGATCCATGCTGCTGGCTCTGGAAGCTAGCCCAAGCCCTCCCATTTATCTTTTCTTCCACTAACCTCCTGCAGACATTGCAGTTGAATGTATCCTATTTCATATCTGGTGTGGTGTGATGTTGCGTGGCTGTGACGTTCTGATGGTACTCACAGGTTTTCTTTTTAATGCCCATGTTAGAAAGCAGACAAGATGTTATTTTGAAATCATGTGAAAACACATCTGCCTTTAAGATGTTCGTGAAGACTAACAGAACTAGTGACACATTATTTTTTCCTTTCAAATTACATATAATTTCACAGGGTTTTAACCTTGAGGAATTAAATAATCTTTTACATTTCCGAAAGAACTGTCACTCCTACAGGATTCTAATTCAGGAGTTGAATAAGCATCAGCCTAATTTTATTCATTCAACTCCATTGGTTTTGAAGCATTTACATTTAAGTAAAATCAATTTATAGCTTAGGAAATCTTGTAAGATTCCTTTTCTCAATGTTTATTATTATTTAAACTTTTTTTTCCATAACCTGGCATCCTCCCCTTACAAATTAAGTAAGAGCTATTAACAACAAGTACATAGAAGTGTAGAGATCTGAGAAATAACTTCAAAATCTTGCAAATGCTTAATTGCACTGAAGAGCAAGTCCTCGTGTAGACTTCAGGACCAGGTATGTGCTTAAGTGTCTTTTAAGGAACTGCACCTCTGGGATGAGTCCAAGGTGGACTAAATGAAGGAAAGCATTCAAAGTCATGCTTTAAATTTGCTCAAATTTTTGCTCATTGAGGCAATTTGCTGAAGTCAAAGATTATAACACAAATTATTAGCCCTATGTATTGAGATTGTGGTTTCTGTAAATCTGGATTCCTGTTTGAATCATTTCTGGTAGTAATATAAAAACTCTATTTTCTAAGATTTTCAAAGGCTTCTGCTCCTGTTTGGCTGGTATTTTCTGTGTTACATTCTGAATGCTGATTTCTTACCTATAGAGTAAGGTATAGGTACATTGTGTGAAAGTGGGTCCAAGTCCTGTACTTGGAGATGAGCTTACAAGTTCTGCTTCCAAGCTGCAGTCCTGAGGATGAAGATCTTGGATATGAACATCATCATATTTAGGCAATGCTTTGTAATTGTGTGGTTGTAATTTGGCATCTCTTACAATATGAAGACCTATTGATTATTAGGAATGGGATTTTCTTCCTTTTGGAAAACATATTGAATCACTATTTCTAAATAAATTATGTGGGATATTGTTTGTGTTTTTCAGTGTGCAAAGCAAAAAAAAATATTACTTTAAACACCCTGTAAGATTTTTTCCAGGAACACTACATTATCTGTTGTTCTTAAATTGCTATTTCAGTCCTGCATTTTCCAGATGAACTGACAATATAATTTCTACCATCTACTAATCCTCATGTCTTGTTTGGATCTAGGATTTTCAGGAACTGTCATATTAAACACTAATTCTTTTCTTCCTCCTTTGTAGACTACTCTATCCCAATATTTCAGATTGATATTTTGTAATAAGAGGTTATATTTCAGATAAATTTTGGAAGATAGTTTTTGACTTCTTAGCTTCCTATAAATAAACCCATTAGTGTTTGTGCCATTTTCAAAGTCCAGTTTCTCTGCAAAGATGTTTTTTCTTTCACTGATGAGTCCATACATCTGAGACAGAGCTTGTTTCTGCATTTTTCTCCAGTTCCCAGAAATTATCCTAAACTTATTTTTTCCTTTCTTTCTTTTTTTTTTCTTTTCTTCTCAATCTGGACTAAAATTTTTTCATTTTGCTTTTTGTGAGACGCAAAAGCTTTTAACACAGTTGATTAAGATGTGAATTTTTATTTCTGTTCTATAACTATGCCAGAAATCCAAGATTTGGTCACTGATTTCAATGAAAAGCCCTCAAGTAGGTTTATTTATCAGAAAGGCAAGATGTGGATATTACAAGATCAGGAAGAAAGGAAAATAGTACAGGAACAAAATAAGTTCTTCAAAGTTCTGTGCTGAAGCCTGTGAGACTATAGATTTTCAGCACTGTAAGGTATGAATTTGCTTCTGAAACTCCAATCCTGGCTGGAAACATATCTAACATATGAACAAAATATTCTTGAATATCAGCTAGACTGCACTACTGCTCTTTGTGTCCAGCTGGAATAACTATATTCTTCCTCTCATGTGAAAAGTAGTGAAAGTAATAATTTTAATCAGCATGTTATTATTGGACTTCAGTTCAGTTTGAATACTAATGCTAGAGATTCAATTATGTCTCCTAACTGAAAATAAGGGCTTTGACTAGAGTGGCTGATACAAGTCAACAACAGCAATGCAAACATTACTATTCTAGTAAAAGAAGCACTGGAGATTTCAGTCTGTTTTCTGAGCTGCTTGAGCCCACACAGGATAATTTATGAACAAGAAGAGTACAAAACTAAGTGCCTTTTCTAGCAAAGGTACATTTTTCAATACAACAGTTGTCCCCATATGTGATTCCAAATTCTGCCGTGGTACCTGCTGTGACAGTATAAGCTTTTTTGATTGAATAACAGCCAAGAGTAAAGTCTAGGAAATGTGTCAACAAAAGTGAATGATAATGTGATGGAAAACACAGCTATCAAATGAAAATGTCTTGCAAGTAATTTTTGTAATGGCCGATTCCAGGTAATTTTCTTTTTCTTTCCTTTCCTAAGCAAAGGGAGTAGAATTGAGATCATTTTAATATTTTAAGTAAGTTTAGTAAACAGCTAGGTATTTGAAACTGAAAGCAAAACTAAATTGTGTAACACAACTACAGCCAGTTTTTGACCTCATCCCTAAAAGAAATGTGGACATTGTGAGCATTGTCAATTTAATCTGAGAACAACTTGCATTAGGAATATGGGAAATGTGCTTTTGCTGACTGTTGCTATTTTTTTACACCGTACAACATGATAAGAGCATGAAGATGCTATCCTCAAGTATTTTTCCAAGTACTATGAATATTCACCTCACTGTGCTACTGAGCTACAAATTGCAGAAGTTGTAGTTTTATGCTGAAGGGCATGCCGGGGACTTCTTTCCAGGAATTTGCCCAGCTGTTTTCAACAAAGATGAGGTTCAGTCTTTCAAATATCTACTAGTGAAGGAATCTAATACTAATTGGATGCCCGTTGCAGACACATTTCCTTTTCTTTGTTTGGCATTTACCACCACATAAACCTGAGCTACAGTAACTATTTTGGGCAATATTGCTGTGGAGGAAATATAGTGTATCTACCAGGGTGGTCCGTTCAAGTAATTTTGTACTCTCCTTGTCTATAAATCATCTTGTATGGGCACAGGAAGCTCAGAGACCATGAGACTACTTAAGTTATATATTTTTCAGATCATTTGTACTTTTTTTGCTCACCATAAGAAGGAATAGCTAGGAGAATAATCAGTTTTTTATCCTTCAGGTTTTTCTTCTTGAATTTTCCCTTGAAAATTTTTTCTTAATTTAGATTTGAATTAGATTTTTTTTTCCTGTTGAATCTGACATTGGAATACAAATAAATAGTTCAATCATTTTTCTTCCATTCTTCTTTTCTGCTTTGAAATACAATTGAATGATGAGAATTTTCTTGTCTGTTTTCTTATATTCACATTTTCCACCCTAATTTTATTATTTTCAGTTGGGATCAGAAAAAATTATGTGTAGATTCTGTCATTTCTGATCTCAGAACTTTTCTAGTCAAAGATAATTACAAGCATACCTATATTATAAGCATTACAATATCTACAATGTCTAGTATTGTTTCTCTGGTAATGTCTTCATCTAATTTTGCATGGCAATACAGACATTAGCTTGGATAGACCTAGAACAATTTTGCAGGAGTGTAAAGTTGAATATTAGTTCCTCAAAGTACATAACACTTACAGAATTTGACCCAGCTTGCACAGTAGGATAATTGTTTTGCTATTTTGTCCTCTTTTGTATCAACTTTTCTAATGATAAAAGTTTTAAAGAAAAGGGAATCTTTTACTCCTTCTCAGACAGATTTCCAAGGGAGGAGAGATGTTTACTTTGAGACTTGATTTCCACAATCCAGTGTTTTTGCAGGAGCAAGATAATAGTTCAGTAAGACTTGTTCACTGGTATAATTCTTTCATTCCCACCCCAGTACAATCTGCTCATGCTGGATGAAATCACAGCTGAAAAATGTGGGTGCTTTGGTGCTGCTGTTGTTATTGTTGTTGTTGCTGTTTGTTTGCTTGTTTTTTTGTTTTGTTTTGTTTTTAATGTGAAATGAGTCTGCAGATCCACTCATTACTGTGTGGGAGATGGAGCATGGGCACAGGTTGCCCAGTGAAGTTATGGAGTCTCTTCCTCAGAGATCTTCAAAAGCCACCTGGATATGGTCCTGGGTGCCTTGCTTGAGCAGGGGCTGGATCAGGTGCCCTGGAGATTGCTTTCACTCTTAACAGTTGCAGAAATCATATGAATACTACTGAAATTCACAGTACAATTGGGCAGTGCTCCTAAGAGCCATGGTAGTACCATTATATTAACTCTCACGTGTGTGTGTGTGTGTGTATGTGTCTGTGTAAGTATGTGTACAACCCCCTAAGGCACCTTGATGCTTTTTAAGGCTGTGATGGCAGCATATACATATCTTGGTTTTGGATGTATGATTCATTATATAGCCATGTGCTCTGTTTCGGAATTTTGGTGCTTTCAAATCCAGTTATGTTGAGTTGTGAAAAATGAATAAGAATCCAAACTGGAAGAAAAATATATTTGTTATTCTCCGTAGGTCATGGGTAAGTAGTCCTTGCAAAAGATAGAAATATCTTAGTCTTTGGGTTCCATTATGTCACTTTCTAACATAGCAATGTGCTGAGAAATTCAAGCCAATAAATTTACAAAGCTGCCTCAAGCCTCAGCTTTAATAAATATTTTAATAAACATTGTAGGATATTATTTGTTCATTCTGTTATTGAAGCAGCGCTCTTTTCCTGACAGATGAATCACCTTGTTCTTTATGGTCATCTTTTGTGTGGTTTTCAATATCAACTAAAAGTGAGTCCTTTTCATCTGTGTGCAAATCAGCAAGTCAATTTATAGCAAACAGTGTATTGTGTCTATAACCATAAGAGGGTGAAAATGATAGCTCCTGACTAACCATATAGTTAAATATTATATTATATTATTTATTTTTTACATTTAATTGTATAGGAAATGAGAAATTAGTTGAGCAAGCCTATTTCCTGTCTCTGTCATTTCAAGGTTGGACAGAATTTTGCCCTTTTGCTGTAAATTATTGTTGAAAATGAACAATTGAATTGTCATAATGAAGCCAGCAAAGATTAGAATCACTTATCTGAAATGACATTTCAAGAAAAAAAAGTGTTTTTTATTCAAGAAAGTATATAGCCAATGTGAATGTTCAGTTACAGAGCAAAAAAAAAAAAAAAATCAGTTATATACTTATTAACATTAGCTGGAACTTGGGCCTGCCTGTTTATGTTCTCCATCTGTTGCATAGAATATTTAAATTTAAGCTGATAAAGTGTGATGTGGATCGTTTTTGCTTAGATATATGGGGATCTTGTAGTTATAGTAAAATTAGATTGTAGATTTTTTTAGCATCACAGTTCTTGCCACATATTTCTCTTGGCAAAAGAATGATATAAAGTTGAAATGGAGGGAAAGTATACTGTGATAAATAAAAAGAGTGCAAGAAATACATATGACTTAATAGGTGCTTGGAAGCAATAGAAAGGCATGCACAGAACAGGCTTCTTCAGACTAATGGGGAGGCCCAACTCTTGGAGCCTGAAGTCTTTATGACTTTTGCTATGTCTTTATGTCCTGCATTAAACCACAGGAAAAAAGTCATTTGTAATGATATTTATGGAGAATACTTCCTTCTGGGATTGTTAAGCTCTCTAGCTGGCCATCAAGAGTTATCGGCCTAAGATTGTAAGTGAAGATCTAAGCTGAATCTGAAATCAGACCTTGAAAACATATTATAAAAACTTTTTAAATCTTAACTTTTCTGAAGAAATCTTTAGAATTTTCCCAGGTGAGTTCTCCATTAGTTACTGAATTCTCTGATTATCATATTTTCCTGTTCTTATTTTCTCATATTGTGCCTTAGAAAAGAGCATCAGTATTTCGAGAACCACCATGTGAGTCTCGTAGTATAAAACTTCATCTTCAGTGTTTTACATGTTGTGGCTTTCACCTTTATATGATCAACTATTTAGCTTTGAAAAGCAATAACTCTTATATTGTCGAGTGACAAAAGCAAAAAGCTAGTCTGAGTACTTTTATGAGTTCTTTTCAAAGTATTGCTTCAGACTGGAAACACTCAACATTTTCTATATTTTGTGGGTTATTTCTATAAAAGTGCTGTATTTGACAAAGGAAATATCTTTTCTACAAAAGCACTGCAATTTAGAGCAGTTTTGCATTTATTTTCACTGCTCTGTCAAAAGAGCATAAGAGAGTTATATGCTACAATTTCAACCTTCTGCACCTGTTGTTAAACCTCAGCTGTTTCAGAGATCTCAAAACGAATATTTTTCAAAAGTTTTCATTAAGAAGTGCACTCAATTAGTTTATTTCATAACTTGGATTTGAAGTCTTGCAAGAATTTGTTCTGCAACATATTTCTGACTGTAAATGCTATGTTTAGTGTTTGTGTATATTTCTCAAAGGACTGCATTCACTCCCAATCAGGGGTAAAGTTATATTTATTTTAAATAAGACTGTTTGTTTTCCCCCTCTGTCACTTTGATATCATTGTGCTCCATAGCATGATTGAAGCTCTGCCTTTTATCTAATTTGTATGATCTCTTTGTACATAGAACTGGATTGGTAGTAAACAGCAAATTAATGGCATTATTTCTTGTTACTCAGAAGCAGGTCGTTTCTCATCCTACTCTTTGGAATGAAGGATTTTTATTCCCCAGTCTCTGAATACTTATCAACCCATTCTATAGGTATCTAAGAGTCGCATTCACTTCACATCCTCTAAAGGAAATAACTCATCCAAATACTTCTTTTTTCTTTTCTTTCAGTTTTCTGAAACCTTTACCTTCCTTTCAGAGGTGTAAGATAAATAATTATAATATCAAATAAATACAGACCTTTAGATAGAGTGAAATGAATTACATAAAAATAAAATAAAATTTATTAGCCCTGAATGTGTTTATTCCTGCACTTGGATGCCTCTTGAAATATTGTTTTGTTATTAAAAATAGCATTTAGTGCCTATTACCACCTACATTTTGTTTTCAGGTTTTGACATCAAAATATCTTTATGAGATACTTTCCAAGGCAAAGCCCAAGGAAAGGCAAGGCAAGGCAAGGTAGGGCAAGATATATATATAAAATAAATAAATATCTTGGATCTGTGTGTAAAACTGTCTTATTGCACACTGTGTACCAGACCCCTTTGTGATACAACGTGATCACCAACTCCAACTACCTGACTACTTCAGGGCTAACTTACCTTTTTACCATAACGCCTTTTGAATACTGATAGACATGAGGCACCTTGCTAGAAAGCTTATCCAAGTGTTTGACCATTCTCACAAAGACTTAATTATTTTTTTCCTATAGCTGTGCGAAAATCCCACTGGATGTCCTTCCTTTCTATGTATCATTTTGTGGTGTAACTTTTCCTGCTTCTAAATGCATTTCTGAACAATGTAGCTTTAGAAGTGATTTGAACTGCTTAACTAACACAGCTTTCCCAGAAAACATGAGGGAAATGGAATATATCACTAATTATTTCTATCTAGTAAACACTGTTGATTTGAGTTCTGTGTAAAATAATGAGTATTTAGATAATAACTTGGTTTAGAGGGAGGTGTCCCTGCCTATAGCAGGGGGGTCGGAACTAAATGATCTTAAAGATCCCTTCCAACACAAACCATTCTATGATTCTATGCAATATTTGTCTAATAAAACCACACAAAGCTTAGCATCCTCTTTTGAATGTCACGATCAGATTAAAGAGTCATTTGGAGGGAAGGTTTAGATTAGATGTCAGGGGTGAAGGTCTCTACAGAGAGAGAGGTGAGGTGCTGGAACAGGCTGCCCCGAGAGGCTGTGGTTGCCCCATCCCTGGAAGTGATAAAGACCAGGCTGGATGGAGCCCTGGGCAACCTGGTCTAGTACCACATCTGGAGGTTGGTTGCCCTATCTGTGGCAAGGGGGTTGGAACTTGATGATCCTTGGTGTCCCTTCCAACCCAAGAGTTCTGTCTTCTATGCTTCTACTATTCTTTGAAAAGAAGACAAAAAATAAGTGCAATGCCTTGATGCAGTTAAAATGTAGGAATGAAACAATGTAATGAGCTTGGTGAGTGAACAGTAAGGCTTTCCAAGGAGCAACAAGAAACACTGTGACTCAGATCAAACTTGCCCTTCTCTGGCCTTCCAGTTCTTCTCTCCTTCTCCTACGCTACCACACCTAACATTTTATTACAGCATAATTAAAAATAACTCCAGGAAGTAAGCGTGCATGAGGAGATGCATTACAATACCAGAAAGGTGTTAAAGGCTTAAATCTTCCATGATTATTCCACAGAGGCCTGCAACGTTGAGTAGGTTTTTTTTTTTGTGTGTGTATTTTTTTCCTTTCCCTTTTCCTTTCCCTTTCCCTTTCCCTTTCCCTTTCCCTTTCCCTTTCCCTTTCCCTTTCCCTTTCCCTTTCCCTTTCCCTTTCCCTTTCCCTTTCCCTTTCCCTTTCCCTTTCCCTTTCCCTTTCCCTTTCCCTTTCCCTTTCCCTTTCCCTTTCCCTTTCCCTTTCCTCCTAATGATGAAAAACCATGGGTATTAGACCTTACAGAAACTGGCAGAGATTTACAAGCTGAACGTCTGGCAGCAGCTCTCCTTTCAAAAGCTGCATTTCCTTGTTAGAAGCTGTGGGTAATGCATTCTTCCCAAACACAGCTGTGAGGAAGGATGAACGAGCTGGTTCAATATGACTTCAGCTAACAACTAACCAAGACTAAGAAGATTGAAGAAGAGATTACTGTAGATTCAGGTGCTGTGTTTGAAGGTCTTCTGATATAACAGATAACAGCTTTCACTTTTTGATAGCTGTTTTATAGATTATGGAGCAGCTGGATAAAAAAATCTAATGTAGATGTTTCTGTATGATGATGGACTCAAGCCTGTTCCTTTGCTGGTTCTTGAATACACAAGCTGACTTCACCTGGTAACATGATAAGTAAATTCTAGTGACAGCTTATGGGTCTTTGTTTTTTAATGCTCAGTAATATCTTCTGTTAATGGTTTTCTTTCTGTCATTGCATTCTTCATGAAGTGACATATGAAGATAATCTGCATTTTGAAGGCAATTAGAAGGCTTATATTCAAATTATTCTACCTGTTAAAGGGATCTATTCTGCCTAGAAAGGAATTAGCATTTCTACAATGCACAGAATTTGAAAATATTTTATTCACGATGCCATCTCACCATGCAGAAGCTGAGCAGCTGAGAATAATAGAGAGATATAATCCAGGATTTTTTAATAGTAGAATTAATGTACTCTGTCCTCAGAAAATTAGATTATTATTAATGACTATTAATATTATATGTTAAATCTCACACTGTGGCAGAATAATAAAAATCTGGATTTAATGAAGAAAATAAAGGTTTATGTGAAAAGAAAGTGTAACAACTAAAAGTTTTGTAACAGTTTAAACAATGACAATTGCTTTGCAATGTAGCTGCAACCATTATTCCAAATTTTTTGTGTTTTTCTCAGGTAGTTTTGATTACTATCTCCAATTTGCTTGTGGGGAAAGCAGCCTTTGGAGAGACTTGAAATTGGACCTCTATATGACGTCGTATATGACGTCTTGCACAGCTGTGCAGCAGCTGCCATGTCATGCAAGAGTAGTACCACATTGGGTGCTGCTGAAGGAATATTGCAGACCTGCAGCCACATTTCTCTCTCTCCTCCATTCTAAATCACATTTTGTTGAGTGATCACAACTTGGCCATGACATTGTCAGGGTGAGAAGTCAAGCGTCCAGAATTAGGGTTATGGCGCCTCTGTTAACAGCTGCTCTGTCAGCATACTCCATAAGGAAGGTCATGCAAAGAAAAGAAGTGCACATCTCCTTCACTGGGAAAACTTTTTGTCAGGAAGTGTTCTATAATATGATTACGTTTTATTTTTGAATCTTTTAATTTTGAATGTAAGTTATTGATTACTGAAAATATTTAGAAGATGGCATATGTTAGGAAAGAAAAAAACATGTATGGACATCGGAAAGGTGTGGAAAGAAGGGAAGAAGTAACTGATAGAAAGGGAAGAAGGTTAGTATAAATCATATTCCTATTTCAAGGAATAAGCAGTAAGATATGGAGAATCTTTCACTCCTTTGTTATTGATTCAAATATAAAGTTAACTCATTGCCCCTGTCTAGTTTCCACAGGTAGAGTGCCAGTCTCTGAAAGCCAAGCCCCCATATTCCATCAACTCTTTCCTAAATCAGATGTCTTAAACTCGGTGACTCAAAAAATTGTCATGAGGCTTACAGATAAAATTATCCTCTCTTGCTTAAAGCAGTTTATACACTTGGAACAGCAGTGAATGTAGTGGCCTGAAGGAAACACGTGCATTGCCATTTTCATCTATCACCATGGTGAAACAGGCAGCAAATACTTGTAATAGATTTATTTTTATTCGTAGTAGTCTTTGGATCCTGATCTATCATGGAAGATCTAAGGCTATATAATTCACATCTATTACATTGCTCCATAGACTGAATCTCTCTTTCTACTTTATACTATATCTTCTGGGAGGTTTAATATTCAGGGAATATTTAATTTTCTAAAGCAAAATCCACATCAGTCCCTATTGTGGGTGTAAGGCCTAGGAAATGTTCAGTGCAAGGATCTAGCAGGCACATACGTCTTCTGACTGCTTGTATGAGGGAGAATTTCACTTCCTTTGATCGCATGTATAAAAATGTACAGGTTTTGTAGTGAAGGCTCCTGTGCGTGTTTCAAATTGAACACTGAAGGCAGAAGATCTGGTATCATGACCAATTACCTCTTCTAGAAAGGCTGACTTCTCATTCCTACTTTAGGAGCTGGTATGTCCTTGCAAGCAAAGGGAAGGTTTAAGGAGAAGGCACGAATGAATGACCGTGATGGAGCAGGGGCACTGAATCTACACCATTACTATATTTTTGCAACTGAAATGTTTTTCTACATGTCACATGGGAATTTTGTTTTGAACAGGAAGATTATGCAATATCTCAGGCACTACCCTGGAGGTTAAAAAACAAATAACTTACAAAATAATGCTATTGCAGAAATGTTGGTTCTATTGTATCAGAACAAAATTTTGCATTTCCCAAGCTCAAGAGTCCCTGAGTGGTTGGGCTGAAGGTTGGGTTGATGCCTTTTGAAAATGAGCAGCTTCAGTCACTCAGGTTCTGGTGGTCACTTCCAGCAAGTGTGTTTGTTTACTGGAGGAAAGAACTCTTTGGTGTAAGCTGAAAAGGCAGTGAAGGAAAATAACAAAGTTAAAAACTCTTTAAGAACACTGATATTAGTGTGTAGAAAGACAAGAAATTTTCATACTTTAATGTGTTTACATTTCTTTCGTATTTCACCTTAATACCTCAGCAAAAGTCTTACTTTAATTAAAGTCTCTCTATAATTATTTTTATACTGTACTTCTGATTTGAACTTCATTTCTTCTTATTTTACTTTTTGTTCAGCATTAACTCTATTTACAAAACTATGTGGAAAAACTTAGTAATAGGAAAAACTGAGTCTCTTCCTTCAGGCAAATCTTTCCTGTCACTAGATTGGAGTGCAGTGTTCTATACAGCTGTATGCATGGACAACTTTTGCAGCACTTCTGCTCTTCTGATTTTAATTTTCAGATATACTGCATGTGTCAGTGGGCATAAGAAAAGCTGTATTAACTGAACAATGGAAATTCTCTCTCTATATATATACACCAGTATGAGGCTGGTATAAAAGACACTGATGGATGAGGTGTAAATGAGGAGGAAGGAAGCAAGAAACCAAAGCCAAGATGTGAAGGCAAAATCTCACTGAAGGGCCTCCATTTCAGGTTTAATTCAACCTGCATTGGGCAGATAAAGATGAATGTGACTTTTAAATTATACTTAATCTCCATTAAAGTAATTATGTCCCTTGATGAAGAATTAGCAATGTGGTAGTTGTGCAATGGAGTATGAAACTCTTAGTGAACAAAATCAATTTCAATTTTTTTCCATTAAGAAGGAAAGCACAGAAAGTATACTTTTTGGAGTAATACTATATTCTCATAGCTCCTTTAAGATTGATATCACATAAAATATGGAAGGTATACACTGTTTTGGGTTCTTATCTGTTATTTTGATCGAAGCAGGCTATTTCAACATTTCTTCTTATTCTATTAAGTTTATTTTTTTCCCCAGATATCAAGTAAGCCTCATTTCAGATATATTTCACATGTAGATGGGTGGATTAATAGAGTGGTGTGCAAATGGAAAGGTGCATTTTATCCAGCCACTCTATACTATTAATCACAAGAACATGAATTAAGCTCAGGCATGCTTATTTGCTGTAATATGTATGAAAATTGCTTATTTACTTCCATGCTGTTACAATGAATAGAAACAGACCAGTTCTAAATGGCAATGTACTCTAGTGTGAAGCAATTAACTCCGTTATGTGTCCCCTTCACTCAGGATCATTTCTTATTAACTGCATAATCTCATAAAAAAAGTACAAAAGAAATGAGGGCTGGTGAGCACCTCAGGAGTACATAATCACCATCGTAATAATGAAATGGAAATCGAGGCAGAGTAAGTGGATCAAGAGACAGTGAAAGTGTCTGATTTGTGTATGATAGTGAGACAGACTGAAAATTGAAATTCCTTACGTATCATGTTAATGATTTCCTCTGTGAAGACTCCCAAGTTGCATAGTCCCATACTCTCAAAATTGTTCAGATTTTACTCTTGTCGTTAGGAAATTGTCTGTTATATTCAAAACTGCAGTTCTTAAGCTCTCTTTCTTCTTATCTTCATATGTGTTTTTTTTTTTTGTTTGTTTGTTTCCTCTCCACCTTTTGGCCCCCTGAATTAGTGCTGGGCATTAGGTGCACGAGTGACCATGAGTCACTGTCTCCTACTTTAAGGTCATATCAGCCTGGCTACAATGACGTTCCAGTACTGAGCCACGAGAATTATCAAAAATAGGGATATATTCACTGAGATTAGTAAGGTTTTTTACAATTGAGAAGTTTGGGAAGGTTTAAGGCTTCAAAAGTCACAACAACATTCTTGTCCACTTTGTATCGTACCAACATATCATGATTTTATTATCATGCTTTCAGTTAGGTTTGCAGATTCAGATTAAAGTTCTTCATAATTGCAAAGGCCTGAAAAGTTATATTTGCTTTACCTTTTACTTCCATAAGTACTGTGTCAGAGTTAACTAGCATATAGCAAGACTGATTCCCTAGTCAAATGGCACAGGAGCTACAGGTTTCTATTTGTTCCCATTAATGTTTACAGCTATGCTTTCATTTGCTTGTCTTTGGTTTGTTTCTCAAACTGTCTATGTATGGTATAAATTCAGTGCAAACAATAGCACTGAGAAAGAGTGTGATGTGCTAAAAAACCAGTGTTGCTATTATCCTAGACATAGGGTAGAAATAGAGTGATATGCGTGTATTTTTTTTCTTAGAAAGGTAGGAAGGAAGGACAGTGTAGTATGTCATATTTTTTTGTCTTCAACTTTGCCCGTTTCAGCTGTAAAATAAAAAGAACAGTCTAATTCTGTTTTCTGATGATCTAAGTCTTTGGAAAACAAATGCTATATGTAGGTTTGGGGGTTTTCGTTTAAGTCCATTGTCACACAAGGCTGAAAAGCTGCAGTGACCTGACCTTGTCTAACAAAATTCTAATGGCACAAAGTAAAATACTGAGAATATAACTTCTCAGGTTTTTAAGATTATCATAGGAAAGTAAATAACTTTGAATTAAAAATGGCAAGTAATACTCCTAGCAAGTAAGCTCTGGCATATTTAAGGATTTCAAAAGCTTTTAGGCATTCTTCATGTTCTGCTTAAAATGTTAGAGAAAAATCCCAGTCAAACAAGAAATATTCTTGAAGGCACTAACATTCTTTCTTCTAATGTAGAAGTTCCTGAAGAGAGTGCTCTGCATAAACACACTGGAGACAGTACTAATATATTATTAAGAACTTTGGGATTCTCTAGCAAGTTCTTGAGAGAGAATTTGATTGTAGGAACATGATGTTGATGCCAAAGAACAATGACAGAACTGTTTATGAGGAACTTAATCCTTCAACTTTAAACATTGTCTAGAGTGTCTTTGAAGTCATCAAACTCATTTTAAAATTAAGATTTGAATCAGTCCTTCTGGTTTTATTTAATCATTTATTTAAAACACTCATATTCACTTTACATTGCATTGACTGTGATTTTTAGAAGCTGCAAAGTGACCCTAAAATGTTAAGGACGTGTTTCCATCTGGCATAACACAGTCTTATAGAACTGTATCTGAAGCCAGTACAGACAGATACAATTTTTCCTGCAATGGATGCTGGCACTCTCCTTGGGAAATTGACGTGAAAACATGTTTTTAATTTGTGAAGGGGATTATTTTAAAAATAACTGTGTTTCTTGCTACATATCAAGGCAATGCGCATATAATATGCAGTCGCTGTACTAATGGACTTTGCTTCTGAGTAGATAGAAGTGCAAGTGACAGTAAGATATGTGAAAAAATGATATTTTTGTCTGACATATGTTTCAATAAAAGTGTTTGCACCTGTAACTGACTACTTTATGATTTTATATGACTTATGGAAGAAGCGTGAAGTTCAGACCATCATTCTCACATGCATAAAAGCAAATGAAAGAAGGTACATAAATAGAAGAAGAAAAAATAAAAGGATATTGAAGGACAGTGAAGTTACAGAAAACAGATTGTTGTGAGTGAAAAAGATTCTAAATTCACTAAAGCTCTAAGGAGACAAGAGGAGATGGGCACTGGCAGGTGCAAAAGAATTTGGGTGCCTTTGACTGGAGAAATTATGAAGAGTCAGTCAAATGATTTGTTTCTCATATAGCATATACTTTGGTTGCAAAAATGTTGGTCAAATTCCTTGTCAGCTCTCAAAAAAAATTGTACTCTGAATTTTAAAATTTAGAAAATTAAATTTTTTTCAGAACTTTTCTCATATGCTTACACTGAAAGTCAGCGAGAGGATGAACTAAGACACAACTTACTTGATTTTTCTAAAGATATATCTGGAGGTCAATGATGCTGCACATTAATTCTTTTCATATATGGATAACTGAAGATAGAGCACAGTAGTGAAACCTTTGACCATAATAGTGGTCTCTGTACAAATACAGTTACACACTTAGTTCCTCTGTTGCTTTTTCTTTGTGTATGACATGCTATGTAAGGATCTCTGGATTCTGAAAGAATTTTCAAACTCTACTTCTTGTGCCTAGCTAAATGTAGTCTTGTCCCGAGTTCAAATACAGGAGCAAGAACTAATTCTACAAACCATGTTATTTCCAAGACAGCTGTCAAAATCAGAATATTCAAACATTAATAGTACACTTATTACCTGCCTGTCAAGAACAGATGATATATGATTCTGTCATAGCTCAAAATGATCTTCTCATTCACAACCCTTTGGTCTCTCAGAATGGGAAAATCAGAGCTAAAAAAAACACTTGAAATCCTTTGAGAAGCGCACAGCTGTACTGTGAACCCTGTCACAAGGTCCTCTGTGATCGTAACTGTCTACACATAGAATCACTGAATCACAGAATGGTTTGAGTTGGAAGAGACTTCTAAGATCACCTAGTTCCAAACCCCTGCAGTAGGCAGGGACACCCCCCTCTAGATCAGGTTGCTCATGGCCTCATCCAGTCTGGCCTTGAAAGCTTCCAGGGATGGGCCATTTACAATTTCCCTGGGCAACCTGTTTCAGTGCTCACCACTCTCACAGTGGATACCAGGAAGAATTTCTTCCTGATACCTAATCTAAATCAACTCTTTTCCTGTTTAAAGCCATTTCCCCTCATCCCATCACTACCTGCCCTACTAAAAAGTGCCTCCCCAGCTTTCCTGTAAGCCTCCTTCAGATACTGGAAGACTGCTATAAGGCCTACAGCTTTTTCTTCTTCAGGCTGAAAGCCCCGGATCTCTCAGCCTTAGCCTTGCTGAACTTCAGGAGATTGGCAGAGGCTCACTTCTCAAGCCTGTCCAGGTCCCTCTGGATGGCATCCCTTTTCTCTAATACATCAGCTACACCATTCAGCTTGGTGTCGTTTGTATTGCCGAGGGTGCACTCAATCCCACCATCCATGTCACCTACAAAGCTATTAAATGACACTGGTTCCAACACCAATTCCAAGAGGAATGCCACTTATCACCAGTCTCCACTTGGACATTGATCCACTGACTGCAACTCCCTGAGTGTGACCATCCAGCCAGTTCCTTATCCAGGGTGTGGTTCATCCATCAAACCCATTTTTCTGCAATTTGGAGACTGGGATGTCATACAGTACAGTGTCAAACACTTTGCATAAGTCCAGGTAGATGACATCTTTTAGCAGAAAGGAAGAGCACAGACAGAGTGCGGCTAGAGTAGCATGTGATGCTATGGCATCTCCCACAGAAGAGAAATTTTTAGTGTGGGAACAGAATTAGCTTTGGAAACTTTTGCTATCTCTGTTGTGAAGAATGAAGTCACCGAGCTGGCCAGAACTGGAGATGAGATGCAAAGCACACTCACTTCTCTCTTCCTTCACAGTTCCTCAGATTCTATGGTTAGGTTTGTACTACTTTCTAAAAGCTGTGATAATACCCAAAACTATTGAAAATAGTAATGAATTTTGGATGACAAGGAGGGAGAAGAAAATAATATGTAGTAAAACACAGGAAGTTCTGGGAAGTTTAATGGAAGTTCTGGGAGATTACATATTTTCATTTTTTTCAAGAGCAAGTTCTTTGAAGCAACCTGTGTTATTTGTCAGCAAGTGACGTACTATGAGTAGTACTTTTTGAGAGGCAAAAGATTATGATGACCGCCGTAAGTGCACAATAAGTAAAGCAGCAGGAGCTACTGAGATATTTTCCTATTCCTTACTGTAAGAACATGCAACGTCATTAGTGTCATATTCCTTATAATATGCCTGTATAAAGAAAGAATGAATCAATCATTTGGAATATTGAGCTCTGATCTACAAGTAAATTATTGCATCTTGGTGAGGAGGTATAATTATGAATATGCAACGTGTTAGTAAAAAACAAAAGAAGATAGTGGTGTTGAGAGAAGTGTGTGTGAACTGGGTGGCATAAAACCTAAGGAATTTGGTTTAGTTTATTGTCATCAGTCTCTGTGATGTTATGTATCTACTGGAAAGTGTGAAACAACTATCCATCCTAAGAACAGGCCTTGTCTTCTACAATCTGCCACCTATTTTTTGCTGCTTTATTACTATTATTATTGTTTTTATATTTTGTTTTATTATATTTTAATTAGTGAGTTCTCACTTTGTCTTCTCCCATAGACAGAGAAGTTAGGGACCTACAGTTGTCGAAGAGAGGAAGATAACACAAGAATCAAAGGATCAAACACAGGATGTTCCCTTTGAACACCACAAAGCACTTTGCTGTAAGGGTGATTGAGTACAGGTTGTGCAGAGCTGTTTTAATTTCTATTTGGCTACTTTTCTGTAAAGTTAACAAAAACTTCTGCTCTTTCAGGATTTCTTTAGTACTGTTCTAAGTATTATCCCAATTAAGTATCCCATTGATGCTTATAGGCATCTACTTCCATAAGCATGAGCTTCATGATGCAGCCTGACTGTCCATTTTTCTCACTCAAAGAATTTTGAGGTGAACCCTGAGGTTCTGGTGGTATGTTCAACAAATGGTGAAAAAGTAGGTGGTATCACTGGCAAAACCACACAGGCTGCACAACTGTTTTGAAAACAGAGAGCTCTAAGCTTAAGGAACATGCTTGTATTCAATGTTTAGTAACCTTTTTTAATATTTAAAAGCTATTTGGTACTGTGGTATGATGACTCTTTCCTGGTATTTTAGTTCAGCTATGCTGAAGTGGAAGAACATAGTACTATGGTTTCGTGATAATTTAATGGAGATAGATTCTTTTTATTGCAGAAAGAATTGTGCATGAATAAATGGTGGTTTAAATCTGGTGAGCTGTGATGGGTAACACAGTAAGACCTTCTATGAAAGAATATGACTGATGTGCTGAGGAAGGGAAAGGTTGTGTTTAGTGAGTTGTCTGAAAGTTAGCGTAAGTCAGAAGCAAAAAAAAGACAAACAATGCAATATACCAGTAAATGGAAATTAAGGTCTTGGTAAATGTGCCTAGCTGAGAAATGTGCAGCTAAGCATACATTTATTTTAGAAGCACATATCTTTCTGTAGGGCTTGAAAATTCACATGGTGATGATTTCCTTTTAAAGATCTCTGTCTAATCCAAAACTGTCCTTGAAGTCTTGGTGAGAGTGCTTCATTTCAGTCAGAGTGTCTGATGTAAGAAAGCTGGAAAGTCTATTGTTCTGCAAAATTTAGTGCATTCATTTGATTTTATTTTAATTTCAGTATATTTTTTCCAATGTGAGACCTGATTGATAGAGAATGTTTCAATGATAGAAAACATGGCTAACAGAGCAACTTCTGTGACACAGAATCATAGAATCATAGAATGGCCTGAGTTGAAAAGGACCACAATGATCATCTAGTTTCAACCCCCCTGCTATGTGCAGGGTCACCAACCACCAGACCAGGCTGCCCAGAGCCACATCCAGCCTGGCCTTGAATGCCTCCAGGGATGGGGCATCCACAACCTCCTTGGGCAACCTGTTCCAGTGTCTCACCATCCTCTGAGTGGAAAACTTCCTCCTAATATCTAATCTAAACCTCCCCTGTCCCAGTTTAAAACCATTCCCCCTTGTCCTATCACTATCCACCCTTGTAAACAGTTGTCCCCCTTCCTGTTCATATACTCCCTTCAAGTACTGGAAGGCTACAATGAGATGTCCCCTGAGCCTTCTCTTCTCCAAGCTAAACAAGCCCAGTTGTCTCTTCCTCACAGGAGAGGTACTCCAGCTCTCTGATCATCTTAGTGGCCCTCCTCTGGACCCACTCTAAGAGCTCCACATTATTCCTGTACAGGGGGCCCCAGGCCTGGACGCAGTACTGCAGTAATACATCTTTGGAAAAGAATTAATACAATTTTTGTAGTGTTGCGAAATCCATTTGCAGTCATCACATCTTTTCTAGCTGTGCCCATAAAGACCTCCAAAGTCAGTTTTTCTGTGAATTAAAGGAAAAGATTTTTTCTCTTTCTGATTTTGATGTCTGTCACTTTCCTTACCAGTGGAGTCTCATACGAAAAAAAATTCCTTGAGAAGAGGAAAGTGGTGCTCATGTTAGTGGCTCCCCATTTTGACTGAATAGAGTATGAAGAATGAAGCTAGTGGTATTAGATAGGAGTAAAAAATATGATATGCTATTAGAACTGATAGTATTGTTACCTCATTGGCAGCGTCTGTAACTTGCCCAGAGATTTGCCCCTTTGCAGCAGGGCAAAGTTGTTAGTTGTGTTTGGTAATTGCTTGCTGGACTTTTCTATGTTCTCAGTGTTGGGCAACATCTTGGAATAAAGTGAGGTCTGCAGTCTTCACAGCTGCATAAGAAACTGGAAGTTTTCAGTCTTGTTTGTGACAGAGTGAGCAACCACAGAGGAAATGGAAACTCGTAACAGGGACTTAATGCCAAGTAATGAAAAGCTTAAAAAGCCACGTATTATTCAGAACAGAGAAAGGCTGAAGGCCCTTGGCAATATGTTGAGCAATTAAGTGATTATTTTCTAATCTAGCGGGGTGGGAATTATATCAGGTTGTCTTCTTTTCAAGCATCTGCCCCATTTCCCTCTCCCTTTTCCAGTATTTTCCTTTTTCTGTCTTTTCCTTCTTTTTTTTTTTTTTTTTTTCCCTCTCTTCCTCTCTTTTTTTTCTTTTTGTCCTATTAGATCTAAGCCACAGAAATGTTATCATAATTTGCAGCAGTTCAGTATTGGACATGGAGAACTAAAGCAGTTAGTTTTTCACAAAACTCCTTAAGCTTCTTTTAAGGAGAAAACATTACTGATCAGGACTGATAGTGCAGCAAATGCAGCATTTCTGTTATTCATCAAACACTGCTGTTTGCAAATCATAAAATCGTGTGTAATCTATTATTCCAGTTCTTTTTGTTGAATGATCTGTGTACTCCATGGCCTGAGATTTCAATGCCATCATCTTGGCAGGAGGGCTAGAACTGAATGATGTATGAGATCCCTTCCAAACCCAGCCATTCTATGATTCTGTGATGCTATGACTCTGTGATTCCATGATTCTTTTCCCCTATATGAATTAGTGCAGTGTCCAGTTGTCTGCCATTAACACTGAAGATATTTGACTTTTGAAATACTACAGAAAAAAGATCTTACTTGTGATTTTAAAACTCAAGCTAATGAGATTTGCTCCTTGTGGAATGGTGGAACTCAGTAGTCAATGTATCTAGCTCAATAAGCAAATAGTGGCAGCAAACTAGTCTGCTGAGCAGGCAAGAAAGGGGCAGGAGCATTACCTCCCTGCTCTGGTTTAGCACTGATCAGTGTGTTTCCCTCCCAGAAGGGAATAAAAATTCAGTTTCAGAATGTCACAGATTTAGCATGGAGGCCACAAGATAACATAGTTGGAATCCTAATGAGAATGGAAAGGAGCACATGCTGTGTCATGCATTACTATTATTTACACATGCATTATACATTTTTACAGATGTGTGACACAGCATTCAGAGAAAAGTCAGGCTACATTAAGCACTGAGATTTGAGAAACATTTTGAAATGAACTTTTTTTTCTTGCATCACTGTCAGAGATAAGCACACCTTAGGTGAGTGTTTTGTTGTACACCTGAACCAAAGACAAATTAAAATGAAGGATGTAGCTTGTTTGCATTCATCTGAATAACAAGCAGCTTTGTTATAAATATGAAATGGTGTAACGAAGATGAAGCTGGTATTCAGATAGAACACTGATTATAGAGAACTACAGCATTTTCTTGTCTTTCCTCACTGATATTTCATATTGCTTCTGATATGCTTTCTGGCTGACAAGACACACCAGGAAGGTACTGCAGTGTATCAATCAGCTCGAAAAATAGTAATAGCTTGAAATAGGGATGGCTGGAAATTCGTTCAAGTTCTGCTTAATTCTATATTGAATTCCTCTTACTTCCCCCAGCAGTAGCTCAGGGTGAGGGTGGCTCTCAGTTTTCATCAGGGCAGGGGATTGTCCCAAAGCTCCCCATCCTTGGTCTACCTTGTGCTCTTGATCTAGGGAGGGTAAGGCACAGAAAGGTGGAATATGTGATCATGGAGGAGAGACTTTTCTTCCAGCTCCTTGTTGCACTGCCAAGGTCCAGTCCCCTGCTAGTTCAGAACATACTGTTTTGTCTTTGAAGTGCCTGGAGCATTCTTTTTCATACTTTGCCCTTCTCTGTGTTCAATTACATCTGCATTTATTTATATTGTTATCTACAGACTTCCTGTTTTCATAGTGGCACAAAACTGTTCTACAAATCTCCTAGTTGAAGAAGTTTATGTAAAAAAAACTTGAGAGCACTGTCCTCCCATTTTCTGACTGAGATCACGGCTGTCAGCAGGTATTCCTACTGTGCGTTTAACTCCTAGCCCACACTCCCCACTTGGTAATAAATATACTGAGCACCACCAGGCCAAGTTCATCCGCTGCTGAGGAGCTGCACTGGGGATGGATCTGACCCTGCAGTTTTCAGTTCAAGTGATCTATCAGTTTAACCTTCTATTTTTCAAGAACCTTTCCCTACACATAGCACCGCTAATCGAGGAGTTTCAGCAAGTTTCTACAAATCATTCTGGCTATTTACTTGGGAAGGCAGGGGAAGCTTGACAGCTCTGACAGAATACTTCTGTGGATAAAATGCACGGGGGCCATGGAGGGAGTTGGCCAAAACCATTCTTCCAAACAATCGATGTTTGTCAGCAACTTTAACCTCTTCCGCTAATCCTCTTCTTTTTGCCAGAATTTGATGTGGAGAAAGGGAAAAATCGAAAGCTGATCTGTGCAGTAGAAAAAATTCACCCTCCTCTTCTCAGGTCTGCTGGAACACAAAGATCTATCTAATGTAATGGGGCATAAATAGCCTCCTATCTAAAGAGTTATTTCTGACAGTGGGTCAGTTGCTGGAGCCAGCTTGTGATTTGCTTAGGGATTTTCCATCTCTTTCTCAAACAAATTCTCACTAGCAAGCTGAAAACTTCTCTGTAGTTCTGCAGTAAAGTTTTGCAGCCATCAAAACAGCTAATCTCACTCTAGTCTGAGGGATGTTCTAGGCATTTCTATGTCAGCAATTAACATGGTGTAAGCTCATTAAAGCTCCAAGGTCAGAAACTTTTTTAGCAAATATTCAAGAGAGTCCCAGTAATTTTGAGAAATCCTAGTTTGCTGACCAGATTAAAGTTTGCCAATGAAATGAATGTTTGATACAAAAAATCAAAGTGCTCTGATCTGTGCTTCATTTTGGTACAACTAGAAAGAGAACCCCACTATTCATAGAAGAAAACTCTTATTTTATGTGGCTTTGATCTTTGCTTCAAGTGCTTCACAGTCCACTTCTGAGAACATTGCTGGGTGAAAAATTGACAATGTAATGATTGTTCTAAAATTAGTATTTTCATAGTATTTTCAATATTCATTCAGGTATTGATGGAAACAATTTTGTCCCCTATTCAAGTGCCAAGTGTAGAAATACATATTCTCATCTTAGAAATACATGAAGAGGAGTACTTAAACTGATGTCAGAGTTTTTCTGTCTTGGAGATGCAGTCGGCTAGTTTGAAGGAATATCTTTAAAAAGGACGTGAACAGCTTTGAACTGGAGCTACAAAGGAAAATAAAATTGAAAAAGAGTGTTAACTAGCTAAGGTTAATTTTGCATTTCTCAATTGTCTGCACGTTAGAATTTTTTATGAAATGCTTTTTTTCCTGCTGAAGATATTAGAAAACATATGGATTTTCAGAAGAAAACATGAATTCTACACTTTCATGCCATTTTATTTCTTATCTCTGTTCAGGTCACTCATGCAATGCAAAATCAGGGGCACTTTCAGTGTTGAACTTTACTGCAAGGTGAGTTTGTAGGTGCATAATAGTTTAATAGTAATTGCTTACAATAACATTATTAGTATATTATTTATTAGTGAAATTTCTGCAAAAAGTGCATAAGGGACATTTTCACCACAGACAACTGAACTGTGCATGTTAAGATCCCTTCTTTGTATGCTTACAGACGCACTGGGGTGCTGTGTTCTTCACTGACCTGCACTGTGCACTACAAAGGTTGAAGCTTTGGTGAGATATAATCAAGTTATTCATGATTAATTCTTTTTTCAGTTGACTCTACAAATGACTGGAATTGCACACATATTTTCCATCATTTTCTCCACATCTTACCACTGGCTGTGTTCATGACTTGAAGGAGCATGACAACGCTGCCTTACTGCTCCCAGCCTGGTTCAGAGGAGACACAGACAGAAAATGAAGGTAATTGAATATTTTTCCTGATGTGTCGCAACATCCCCTCTGACAGCTTAAAAAAAAAAAAAAAAAAAAAAAAAGTTGCAGATTAAACTGAAATGCCGGTGCAAGACAGAAATTACACAGCACCATCAAGCTTTCTCATTTATTTATCTTTTCACTGCTCTTGTCTCCCTTATTCACTTGCAACAGACCTGCGTCTATGCTCGTGACATATGCAGAGTGATGTGTCCCAGGCACTTAAAAACCCCTTTCCAGCGGCCTCTAGTGCCCAGATGAAAGACAATTATGATTCCACTTTTGCTAGGCATCAGCCAGAGAACATTTGGAGGAGGGCTGATATGTGACAGCTTGTGAGAAGTGCAGGGGAAGGGGAACCACGGCCCACAACAAACAGAGCATCCCAGAGTGTATAGCCAGCAGGCAGCTCCAGGCTACATTCTCTCTTGACAGAATAAGAGCCTTCCTACTAGAGCTCTAGCAAACTGTAAATATTTCATGTGCTTTCACTGCAACAAAAGGTTTCAGCAGGAGAGCTGGCACTGAGACATTTATGTTTACTGATCTGAAAGTTTTCTTTACTTTTTGATTGTGAAATTGAGAAAATATGATAAAAATGTACTGTGATACTGCTTTTAATAGAATTAAAGCAGAATCCTCTTGAGAGAAGTTTATGTACAAAAGCAGTAGTACCATGAAGGCAAGAGCAAAGAGTCTTTGTTCACTGCATAGGAGAACATTATGCTTCCTATATTGGTTGTCACAGATATAATTCAGAAATTCTCGTATGTGTTTTCTAGGTTTCCACAAGTGTAATAGGAATGAAATAGTGACATTACATAGTTAAATATTTCATCTGAACTTATGCCATCACGACACAACTAGTTAATTTACTGACCTTGCATAATGCCAAGTTTTGTAGTGAAATATAGTCATAACATTCAAAACAAAACAAAACAAAACAAAAAAACACCAACAACCTGCTGAAATACTTGTCTATTTCCTCAGATCTATAGAATCACTAAATGTTTTACAGCATGTAAATGATTTCTTCACCTGTTTATTCAAAACTAAGTGGAACTGTACTCCACCAGCTTTGGCTACATGTACTCTAATGACTGCTTTTTTATGGGATACGGACATGTAGGAGCAAGGTAATAATAACCTATGTGAAAACAGTACAGTGAAAGACTGAGGCTGTTACTTAGCTTTCATTGCCGAACAATAAGTTACACTGGAAGTTTTAACTCCTTGCAACATGCATCATTTGTATGTTTTTCTCCCTGATAATTTACTAAGGCTGCTCCAAAATTAATGCCTCCAATTTTATGATGCTGCCCTGTGACATCAGAGGTGAGTGTTGGCGGTATGGCAGTAGGGATTAAACCTTTACAGCAGTATTCCATTACATGTTATTGCCCTGTGACAGATGGCAGCAGAGGGGCAGTCTGACCATGGTGTCGGTCATGGAAGTGAGAATGGAGCAAAATTGTATCACCCAATTTCTCCATGCAGAAAAATTGGTACACATTAACATTCAACCAATACTTGCTGAATGTTTATGGGGACCAACACATGGATGTGAGCACAGTGAGGCAGTAGGTGATTTGTTTCAGCAGTGGTGACGGTGAGGGTGGTCACCTCTGCTGGTGCAGATTGTTATTAGCACAGTTCATTGCTGGCAAAAATGCATAACTCACTGTTGTGATTATGTTGAAAAACAGTATTTTGTAGCTGAGAAACTGCTTGATCAAACAGTGTTACTGTGCTCGTTGTATCCACTGTAGTTTCAATGCAAATACATAGGTGACATTACTTTTGGAACAATCTGTGTAACAATGACTGTTTGGGTAAGATGAATTCTTCTATTAACATTAAGGAGGGGACTTGTTTCAAAGTCTAATCACTAATTGCCTTTCAAGTACAAATGAAAGACACTCAATATAGCAATGACAGTATACTGTAAATTTTCCTGTGCTTGTATTTGTTGAACCCTGCATCTCGGAGTTAGCCATTTCTGAAATGAGTTAGTCTTGAAAAGTATTTCTCATTCTTGAAAGCAATTGCACAGTTTGAGTGAATCTACTTCTCAATTTCTTCTAGACAGAGTAGAATGGTTAGAATCTGGTACCTAGATTTTTAATTTGTTTGAACATATAGAGGATTAATATTTAGCATGTGGAAAAGCATAGGTCTTTTTAAGGCTCTCTTTTTCATGTGACATTCTTTCTTCATGTGACATTCAGAAAAAGGAGGATGCTGACATAAAAGAGATGTTCCTTTCTCTGATAGAAATGCGTTACCAACAAGTGAGAATGCTCCGCTTTCCTGACTATTTCTCGTAAAATTAAGTCAAAACCACACTTGAAGAGCTAAGGTGCAGAGCATGGCAGACCTGAAGCTGGCTGCTCCTTCTAGATAATATTTCTTCAAAATTATAGAAACTACAGTTATTTATTCAAATATTTACTTCATATGTACTTTACTATTCTAGTACACAAAATCAATTTACACAATTTATCTGTTGCTAAAGAACATACTTATTTGAAATTTTCAGAGCTTGCTTTATTTATACCCATACTACTTTTTGTTCATAGCATCACAGAATGGCTTAGGATGGAAGAGACCTTAAAGCCCATCCAGCTCCAACCCCCTGCCATTGTCTGGTTGCCACCTACTGGGCCACCCTCCCCAGGCCCCCATCCAACCTAGCTTGGAACACCTTCAGGAATGGGGCAGGCACAGCTTCTCTGGGCAGCCTGTGCCAAGGCCTCAGCACCCTCATCACGAAGAATGAAGAACTCCTTATATGAAATCTAAATCAACTTTCTTACAGTTTAGAACTGCTGCCTCTTGTCCTGTCAGTCTTTAATGTCTCTGTACTTTATCTGTGGAATGATGATAATGCTCAATCTGAAAAACAAAACAAAAGAAAAACTAGAGAAGTTAAATTATGTTAGTGTTATGAATTGTCTAAATAAATCTGTACAGAGCATATTCTTGATATTGGACATATTTTAAAAACTGACAATTGGATTAGAATCATAGAATCATAGAACCACTCAGGTTGGAAAAAACCTTGAAGATCACCGAGTCTGACCATGACCTAACCATACTACGCTAACTCTATCAACCCTCTGCTAAATCACGTCCCTGAGCACACATCAAACAGTTTTTAAACACATCCAGGGATGGTGACTCAAACACCTCCCTGGGAAGTGTATTCCAGTGTTAACAACCCTTTCTGTAAAGAAGTGTTTCCTGATATCTAACCTAAGCTAACCCTGGTGCAACTTGAGGTCATTTCTCCTCATCCTTCACCAGTGAGAAGAGACCAACCGCACTCTGCTGTAAGCACCTTTCAGATACTGGAAGAGAGCAATAAGGTCTCCCCTCAGCCTCCTTTTCCCCAGACTGAACATGCCAGTTCCTTCAGTCTCTCCTCACAGGCCATATTCTCCACGCTCTTCACCAGCCTTGTTGCCCTTCTTTGCACCTGCTCCAGCAGCTCAGTGCCCTTTCTGTACTGAGGTGCCCAAAACTGAACACAATACACTGCCCAGTACAGGGACAGGATGACTTCCCTAGTCCTGCCCACCTCACCATTCCTGATACAGGCCAGGATGCCAATGGGCACACCTGGGCACACTGCTGGCTCATATTCAGCGGACTGTCCAGCAGTACTTCAAAGAAGATTCTACATATAATTATTGTATTACAGATATTTTAGGGGTTTTTTTTTAGTTCTTTTTTTTATATATATACTAATATTTATTTATTTATATCTCAAAGATGTTGTGCTTCTTTCCTGCAACTTTAATTCCATTAGTCCTCCTGAACTCTCCTTGATCTTTAGACCAGTTTTTTTTTTTTGTTTTTTTTTTTTTACAGGTTTTAATCGCATCCAGATCCTGGTCTAGTTCCTTCCCCACTGTTACTGCTGTTGGCTTCAGAGGTATTGTACATTGGATGAATGGGAGCGGATATCTGCTTCTTAGTTGTATATGCCTGTATGACTTTCCTAGCTTTACTTAATAGACTATGCCAACATAAATGTGAATGATACATACAAGTCCTTAAATTGTACATTTATATAGATACGTTTCTTTGAAATTTCTTCTCTTCTCTTCATATGTATGGCTGAAATTAAAGCTTAAAATGGAAAATGAATTTCTTTAAGGCGTTCCTGAAGTCTGTTTCACAAGTAAAGAGCAGTTCTTTAAATTTTATGCCTCTTTTTCGGAGTGCACAAAACCCCATGGCTTATTTCATCATTTATACAGATTTGCTGCTCAAACCCATCTTCAAAAATACAATTATGCACATTCACTCATTTTTTTTCTTGTTAGAAATGAAGGCTTTTGTTGATAACTATTCATATCAGATACATGTGTACAAACCATAAAAGTTCATTTTTGTGCTTTCTTTATTCCTTTTACTATGCCCTAGGAATTCAGCTTGATGCTTTTCGTTTTTTCATATAAAAAAATTTATATTTTTTCCCAGCATTTTAATGTTCTAATCACATGTAGACTTGGCAAAACTCCAGCTATGAGAACTACAGTTCTAGTCCTTCTGGGAAGACTCCTTAAAGTTTAATGGAAGCATAATTTAACTCCCTTTGAAGGCAGAGTTGCAAGTATTTTTAAAATAATTTAATTTTTTTTTCTTTAATTTGCTCTTTGGCAGTGTTTCCTTAGAAGCTAGGAGTTAAAAACTTTTAACCTAAAAACTTACTTGATTTTCATTTGGCAATTATATTTTCCTTTGTTTCTGCTCCTCATGGTAGTTGAAATATTAGCATATTTATCTTCCCTGAGTACTTACTACTTCATTACTGTTACAGAATCAGCAAAAAAATGAATTGATTTTTCCCCAAGGGTCCTGTATGTATGCAAAATAGATCTTTCCTCTTAACAAGAAAGCAAGAGCTGAGTCTTTTGAAATAAAAGTTCTGAATTGCAAACAATTGCAGATGCTGTTGCTATTATTGTCACAAGTGGCTCTCATGAAGTCACCAGCCATCTACAGCCGATCCATTCCACCTGTGTGCTTCTCATGATAGGACCATGACTGCTGCCCATAAAGGATACTTCTGCTCATTAGCTTCATCAGCTGATTTTATGGAAAGTTTTGTTCTTTGATTGTTTGGAAGTTCCATGCTAAGCTCTGTGCTTTACTGTTAAATATAATTGAATTATTTTCTCCTCCCAGAGTTCTTGCTCAGGTCTAATTTATTTTTTTTAATGAGATACAACCAGGCACAGTATATAAATAACAATTAAAAAAAAAAAAAAAAAAAAGAGGTGCTTTATTTTAGTCAAATGTATACTATTCTTAGAATAGTGTAAGAGAACTGATGGAATAAGTCCTAATGTGGCATTTCCTTGTTTTTATAAAAATATTTTAAATATTTATTTTTGATAGCACTAATCTAGACTATCCTTAGGATTTATTAGTACCAGTGTTATAACACAGAATTTTTCAAAACTGGCAGTAGAAGAATAGAATCACAGAGCAGGGGGACAATACCTGGGTGTCACACCTGGAGATGCTAAAGAGCTTCTGCTGGCTTGTGTCAGAGCTGGGATCTGAGGAACGAAATCAAAGCTACAGGCCTCTTTTGCCCTCTCTCTCCACTATGATACAGATTTTTCCAGCCTAAGTGAGGCATAGACCCATCAACATCTACATCTCCAAATTAAAACAAAACGCAAAATTAACTAATGATAGTCATTTTCACTCTGATATTCGTACAGTCTTACATACTGGTATTATTTCCAAAAGTGCAGAATGCATTACTAATGATTAAAGAGCAGTTAAGAATATTTTCCCCTTAACATTATATTCTGGAAACTTGGTGATGTCAAACCTGGAAATTACACGACGGTTTCTCTTCAGCATCTCTTCCTATTCACACTGCAACTGAAGGAAATGTTATTTCAATTGCCGTTGTCTGCTCTGTGCATTTTTATGGCTATCTCAACTCTGATTAATATTAGAGAACATTGTTAAAAGGCTGAAGTTACAGATCTGCTTGCACGTGATCTTAACATTTGGATGAATTTCAGTTTGTGCTCTGGGAAGGAAGAATAACATAGAAGATAGAGAGGAATGTCAGAAAATAAGAAGATGCAGACAAAATGTAAATTTGGGAAGTAAAGATGATAAGACATTCATAAACATGTATGGAAAAAATGAGTGAATGTCAGATAAAAGAGCAATAATTATTTTTCAGATCCTGGCAAAAGAATCCTCAAATTAATACAGAGAATTAGAGCCAGAGATTACTAGTATTCTTAATAACCACATAGTAAAGGTATAAATGCTTTCTTTCATTTAGAAAGATGACAGTTTCATCTATGAATGAAACAAAGAAGGCAAAAACTAAGTACTATGCCATATATTTGAAAACCATTGGTCTTGAATGACAGTATCTTAAAAGCACTATTTGATAGAGACATGGTGAAGGTTGGAGGAGAATGGACAAATCATGTTAACTGGGCATATATCACATTTTTATGGTGAGTAAACCACTTCCTAAAAACACCTCAGTGATATACTGATGCTGTGCCTATCAATCTGAGGCTATCAATCGAGATATGTTATTGATACCAGTGATTGCTCTGAATTATGGAGAAATGTTGTCAAATAAGCTTACAGGAGACGTACTTCTACTTTGCAGTTGGTGGGTGAGGTCTGTAATTGCTTTCAGAAACACCTATGATTATTGAGAAGTGGCAGTGCAATCTTTCAAAAATAAAAGAACTGTCAACAGAAGTTAAATATGATATTTACAGAAAATTCCAAGCCATTAATTGGTGCCATAACAAAGTCCCTTCATAGCAATGCCTCAAAATAAAAGTTAAGAACATAAATTTAGAAGTGGATCAGATTTTTACCCAATGTGAAATTTTGCTAAAGAGGAGCTATTTCTCAACGGAAGAATCAGAAGAGAAAAAACGTTAAGCCTAAAATGAACATAAGCATATGATGTACATGTAACAGTCCAGCTAACAGCCATGTACTTTCAAAATTGAAAATGATAAAAATAATGGCTGAAAATGAAAAAATGTGCTAATGAGTATTCAGTTCTAACATCTAATTGGTTGTTTTCAACAATTTCTCCAACTTGCCAGATATTTCTGCTTCCAACTTTGCTATGTGAGTAAAATAATCACTGGCTATTCTCAAAAAAAAGCCCTTTAAAAATATAGTAAGGCAACGTCTGATCATTCCTTGCTCATTTTTTTACATCTTTCTTTGTGGACAAGTCATTGGTTCAGGATTTGGGAGAAATCAGTATCTCAGATCTCCTCAGTCTCTTTACAAAAATACTATGATTTCTATTTTCCTTCTTTGGGAAACTACAATCTTAATTCAGACTTGCTACTCATTTGTTGTCCTGTGCTTTGCCTACTTCGGTTATCTTCAATGTTTGTCTCCTACTCTGTGTAGATAGTTAGATCCTATGACAAGAAAAAATAAGATGACCATATGTTAAAATATCACACGGTTTTTGCCTGGGGAAGAATATATTCAGATAATTCAAAGGGGATGTGATTCTAGTTCTTTTCTTAAAATTTAATTATAGAATAAGGAAAGGCAAGGAGCTATCTAGTGGAGTTTCCAACAGCACAAGAAAGTGTTACATCCCTTGATCTTGATGAGGGAAGGGTGTTCAGTTACTGAAAATCCTACACTATGTCTATCTGCATCTTTCAGAACTTTAAAAAATGCACTAAAAATGTAATGTTTGTGAGATACCAAAGTATGTTGCTGATAGTTCAGTTTTCTCCAGTGCCATACATAAAAATTTGAAGCAAATCTAGAACATTGCAACTCAGCTGATCCTCAGTGTAGTAAAGTCCTTGACAAGTGGTGCAGCAGGTCTTTTACAGAATCTATGAAAACATTTTTAATACTTATCTGTGTAAAGTAGGGCAACTGTTTAGGAAGGTGATTGATGTTCATAAATATATTTCTTTTGTGGACAATTTAATTTTAAGCTAGGCTTATGAAATTAATGGTGATAAATGATAAGTTTTCTCAAGGTCTTTTTATATTTTATGGACGTATTTTTTTAGTAATCAACTTAGTAATTTTAGTAATTCAGTGATGAAATAATGCAGCAAAGGCACACAGATTGAGTGAGAAAATTCTTTTCCAGACTATAGGCTAGAGAGAAATATCTATCAGAGTAAAAATTGATGCAAGATGAGGTCCAGTTAAAGAGGAAGCTTAATTGTTTTCTTCAAAAGAAGTGAAGCAGGCCACATTAAAACTGAAGCATTTATAGTTAAACCTTCTTCCTAGAATATGTTCACTAAATTTTTGGAAAATATTAGGGGTAAGGAGCAAAGGTAGAAGAAGCAGAGTGAAACTGTCTTATCTATAAGTTGAAGGTAATGGATGATGTCATATGATTATTTTCAAAAACAACTGTAATGAAAATGTCACCCACTAGCAGGAATATCATGCTTTAATAAATGACACCTACATGCAGCCACTGCTAGAACACAGTGCTTGAATAAATCATGTGTAAATCTAGCAGGCACAACATTTTCCTTTTGCAAAAGAGATTTCTTACTGTAGTCAAGTCAGCAAAAACATTCTGTACTCAGTTTTCACTATTAAGAAAAGCTATGGAATGTGTAGTGAACTGTACAAAATTAAGAATAATGACCTTATGTTGTCAATCCTTAACAGTATCTCTATGCATAGATAGATCATCCCAAATCTTGGTCAGGCAAGATGCCTGAATTTTGTTTGGATTACTGGGAACTTCCAGCACAGAATCTCCATAGGAGAACAGATTATCAGATGAAACTAGAATTGCATAGTGATGCCTGATTTAACAATACACCGCCTACCACAAAATTAACCCACCTAAACTTCACTTAACAGAAAGATGGAGTAAGTATACAGTGCATACTGGTTTCTGTCATGTAAATACATCTGGAACTCCAAAGCTAAATTGGCTCTGTTGTGGAAACATTGCTTCAACATCTACTCGGAAATGAGGTGTCCTGCTGGGAAAAAGCAAAAAACAACAACAACAAAAAAAACCCACCCAAACAAACAATAAAAAAAACACACACAAAAAAAAGGTAAAACAAAACCAAAACAGAAGCCAGACCTCTCTCCCCATGGAGAGAGGGGTTGCTGGAATGTGTGCTGCAGTTTAAGAAGGAAAAAAGATATCTACTGTATTAGAGGAGTACACTAAAAAATAGTATAATATATCAATTGGTGATTTTTATCTATGCATGTTTAAAATTAAAAAAGCGATGTCTGTCTAAAGCTCGCGGTACAGTGACAAACAGTATAAAAAATATGAGGAAATCTGTGCATTTAATTATGCACAGAAATCTTGAATTTCCTTAGCAATATTTTCTTCGTTGCTTGTAAAAATGACATCAATAGAAAAATGAAAAATCATTCAGGATATCTTGGGTGTACTGTAGATTTGAAACAATTATGGTGTAAGTATACTCTTCTGTGTGTTTCAAAAATATTTCAAGAATGATAATTTTACTTGAAAAGGCAAGAACAAAAATGAAATGCATTCATAACAAGGTAATAATTATTTTTTAAGGTAATGAGGAGGAGGAGCAGTGGCTGACACTGTGTTGCCATTCGGCCAGACTGGAAAGCCTGGAGATTTGGGCAGAGAGGAACTTTAGGAGGCTCTACAAGGGCAAGTGTTGAGTCCTACACCTGGGAAGGAATAACTGCACATTTCAGCACAGGCGAAAAAAAACTTTAGGCAAGTGAATGAAACAACTCAACATTAAGGATCAGGTAAGTGAAAGCAGGAGTAGAAAAATAGCCAGAGAATTCAGAAATGCTTCTGAACATGAATATTGGTGTTACCATGGCAACAGGATTGTAAAATCTTTCCATAGAAGGCTTTACTTCCTCTTTATTCCTCTCTTTGCTTTTCTCCCTTTGGGGATTAGGAAAGCAGGGGACTGTTCTCAGAACTGATAAGTACGGGTGGCAAGTACAGAAGCTTCATGAAAAGCTCTGTAACATCCATCCTGAAGAATGTAAAACAATTCTCCTGTTGTTTTATTGAATGTTTGGCAATTCGAGATCATTTGAACCATGAAATACAATGTCTAAAGTAATTCTCCTACCAGAATGGAGGAGACATGATATGGGTTTATTAACCGTGTATCTCTTAGCTTAAGTGCAGGTAACATCCAAACAGGATCTTTTCACAATTCACAAGTTGGTATCCTTCTGGTGCTGAGCACTTACCATCTTTTGCTCCGTCTAGATTAGATACGATATAGACAAATAAAATATGGAAATTTTCATTCAGAGTTAATATAAGCAATTATTTCTGCATCTGTTCTTTTGTTTAATGTGGCTTTTCTTAGGAGGAAAAATATTAATTATTCACAACTGAAAGGGACAAAAAGACACACACACAAACACTTTATCTTGTTTCAGCAGTATTTGATAGCTCCTCTAGCTTTACTGATAAACAACATCCCTTGAAGAGGAGATAAAGAAATGATACCAACAGCTGATACAAATACTATATCACAGTCCTTCTACCTGACTTTAGCATGATCTGGAAGAGTAGACCCAAAAGGTGTAATAGAAATATCCTCTCATTTGACCCTGACACAGAAAGGTCTTTTGTTAGCAGAATCAACTTGGTGATTCATGAAGCAAGAAACTAATTTCTCAATTGAATTAATAGAGATAGAAACTGAATGTATAAGAGTTTTGTTACTGATTGCAGTAAATCTGCAGATTCTTTTGAAGTTTGTAGCTTTCTCAGCCTTCCAGAAACAGACTAGAAAATGATAATTCAAATTTAGCAGGAAATGGTGCAGTCTACTGGATCTCATTCCTGTCAAAGATGCCCTAGCGATCTAAAGATTCCTCTTATGCAGTACAATTACAAAACTGTCTCATTTATTTTGGGAACTTACTACTAATTTCTCCATGAGAATCAATCTGGTGATAAAACATGCCAAATTTTAATCCTTTGCATGAAAAAAAATCCACAAAGTCATGTAGCAGTGAATCACAAAGATCCAGAAAGTATTTGAATAATGTTTAACTTTTGGGTAGTAATACTGTTTTA
The DNA here is from genome assembly GCF_987193195.1 of Phasianus colchicus. Classification (NCBI taxonomy): domain Eukaryota; kingdom Metazoa; phylum Chordata; class Aves; order Galliformes; family Phasianidae; genus Phasianus; species Phasianus colchicus. The sequence goes on along the minus strand of NC_143476.1, from coordinate 38,504,871 downwards.
TTTCATTACGCCTCTTAAAAAAAAAAAAAAAAAAAAGTCAAAATATATGTTGCCTTCAAGTTTTAATGCATTTTAATGCCCAGGACTGAGGTTTTGCAAGAGTATGCAACTGTTGTTGGAGAGGAAGAAATATTTTTCCACTCTGCTGTAGTAAGAAAAAATGATTCTACCACTGTGAATTTGAAATCATCATACCTGAAGCCTAACTTGCTGGCTATGTTGAGATTAACAGTCCGCTATTTTGCATCCAGCTCTCTTGTTCTTGATTTTTCAAGATTCATACTAATATTTCTGACAGGGCAGAATTTTGGGAATTTTGTCTACAAGTTCAGTCTGGATGTCTCAGAAAATGAATACTGACTGCTTGCAAAATCCAATCTACTCATGCATTTCTTTGTGTTTGACGTATTTGGAAACATTTTACCTGTCCTCTGTACAGCCTAGGTTTTTATGCTGTATGATTTGTTCATACACTTTTCCTGGAAGCCTCAAGCTGATGCAAAGGTACAGTAGTCCTGCAATGTGCTGCTAAAAGGAGTTCAACTAACACTTATTTTCTTGTAAAAGGAAATTCATGCTCAGAATGAAGAAAGATTTTAAGTCTTTCAGGATATGTCTTGTGGGTATATATATATTTTTTTTGGCAAACATGTCAAAATGGTCTTATTTTGGAACAATCTGAAAAAAACTGAATTTGCACCTGAAGTTAGTTAGTCGTGTCTTTTGAAAGACAACTGTACTTATGCTCTGTATAGTTCTGACAACAAATATGCACTGCATGACACTATTTTATCTACTCAAAAATAGTAAAAATATGTAAATGAAAAGGACAGTTCTTTTTACCTAACCTAGGAGATCAGGAAAGCTGTAGTTTAGAAGGAATACTGCCACTTCAATTGCAGCAGTGAAAGGTGGTGGAAACTTCATTTTTACAAAGGTCCTCAGGCTTCTATTGGCTGTAAATGGGTTTGTGGTGATGTGATGTTCCTCAGTGATCCTCATTCTGGAAGCAGTCAGGACCTATGAATATTGTTTTGACTAGCAAAACCTATTATCTTAGGTATCTTGAAGGCAAGTAGGAACAAAACCAGAAGGCCAAGGCATTGTCTTCTATAGGCCAAAGTAAGTGCTACTGTGTGACTGGAAATTTTAAACTTGGAAATTGTATAATTTCACTTCTTTTATTTTAAAGAAATCCATACCAAAACTTGGTTTGAAGACAAGGAGATTTACAAATTAAGATTGAATTCACATTCTTTGAAGGTTGTTAAATTTTTGTTATGACCTTTGGACAGTTGAGGAGTAAGCTTACTGGCTCTTGCTAGTTCTTCCTGGCTTATGATTCCTTTCACCTGTTTTTGTTGTTGTTTTGTTATTGTTGCTTGTTTGTTTTGCTTTTGTTTTGTTTTGTTTTGCTGTTTTTTTTTTTTTTTTAATTTTGTTTGCATTCTTTGAGCAGTAGTCCTGTGGGGAGAAGAATAGAAGGCAGAAAATTAGCACTTGAGAGGATGAAATTCTCTCGTCTAAGGAGATTTTCTGTTCAGAAGAAGTTAGCATTCAGAAAAGTTACTGAAGCATTCTCTGGCAGGAAAAAGACAATTAAGTGTCTGGAGCTGTGCTATGATCTTCCAGCAGGATGCATCTTTTAGTGAAAGAATATGCTATCTCATTTTATTTACAACCTTGTAATATTAGCTGTAAAATCATGATATTTTCATAAAGATAAATTTGGAATTGCATACCTTATAACACTACAAATTTTACATTTACAGACAATACATTTCCTCTTAAAAGTACACTTTTGCTAATATTTCACTAATGCACTGAGTATGCCAGAACATACTCCAAAAACTTGCAGAAAGCTAGGATGTTATGAGGGACTATTTTCCAAAAGAGGGCAGTGTTTATTAGCTAAACATTTTGTAGTATTGCACATAGTTACACTGTGTTTGCTTTCCAGAGGTGAGAAGCAGAAAAGGGCACTGCAAACTACTCTTCCCTTTGATTCTTTCTCTTTTTTTCATACTGCTGCTTGAAACATAAATGCCTTTTTTATGAAGATTTAAAAAAGGACATATGCACTTTCCATTTCACAGAATTGGAGGCACTGTGAGAGAAACATTTCCTCTTAGTAAAAATGCAACTTGCTGCTGAAAATATATGGACATATTAAAACAATCTATTTTTTGACCTCTCGCACAATCACACCCATTTCATCAGCAAGGAATTTAGTAGCTGTGTTGGTGTCCTTTAATCAAAGGTATCAGGAGATGCAGCTCATCATGCCAAGTTTTGCAGTTGGGTTTAGAGTGCCATGGTTTACTAACAGTCTTATCCAGCTGAGAAGGAGACTTATTGAAAATTAGACTTCTTACTTATAAATATGAAGTCTAGGATCTTTACCAATATATGACTATATTGCAAAGAACAAAACTTTGAAGAAAAGAAAGCACAGTATTTTCACAACAAGTACACTGTTTTGAAGAACTGTATTTGATCTGAACAAAGTCTACTGATACCAGGCTTTCTGAAAGCCTTGGATCCAGTGAAGTCACCTAAAAAAATTTAAAGATCTCTATACAGTAGCTTTGTGCATGATACATTCTTATGAGTAATAACCAGCTGATAGAACTTTGTTTTATCACGAGATACCCATTTTCCTCAGCTGATCATTGATTATAGGCTGTTCCCTGAATTTTACTTACAACTCCTCAGATAAAGAAGTTGATTGAAAAATTGAAAAATATTAATTTAACAAAAAAAAAGTTGAAATCACATTTAAAATTTTAATATATATCCATAATTATAATTAAAATAAAATGCTTCTGTTAGGTGACATGGTGCGAAGAATATGTAGGGGTGTGCCGTGAGTTGCTTTCCTTCTGTTTCTATATTCTTTACTGCTTTCATGCTAAGTTTGGAAAACTCCAACCAAGGAAAAGCTAATATTAAACATGAAAAATCACAATTCTAAAAAAGTAAATCTTAATTTTTTGCAATGTGTATTATAAAATATGAAATCTTTCACTTTTTACCTTTTTTGATGGCAGATTCATAAAATTAATCTTTTTGTCCTCAAAATCTTCCATGTTAATGGTGCTTTAAAGTGATAAAGAGTGGGAGGAGGGAGAAGAAAGCAGCTGGCAGACAGATGAAAAAACCAAAACCCAGTTTAAAATAAAACAAAAAATAACTGTGACTCAGATAGAAGCAAGGGTGCTTTTATAGTCATAAATTCCCTTTCAAAAATGAGAAAATACATTAAAAAAAAAAAAAAAAACATAAATAGGTCTGGATCCTGAGATACTTTCCTCATTACTGTACTCCAACAAGGCTTTGTGCTATTGACCACTGATCTCTGGGCTGAGCCTTTCACCCAGTTTCTGGTTTCTCTCTCTGCTTGTCCAGCCCATTTTTCAACAGCTTAAGTGACATTCAGTCAACTGGCTCCTCTGAAGGAAAATAAAAGAAAACCAGTAGATAAACTCTGTCACTGGAGTTTATTCTGACAAAATTGGAGGTGCTTATATTTGCATTTATGGTATTTCATAATTTTTCTTGGTGTAGTATAAGGTAGAATGGGACTGCTAATGAACATTTTTTTAATTCATAATCACAAATGCTTCCTGAAAGTGAAAGTGTTCCAGAAAGTTAGTCATCTAGATAAGCCTTGGCCAACTTGGTTTTTTTTTTCTTCTTTACTTTTTTCCTTCTTAAAGTATGCTCTTTAAGTGAAAAATATCAAAAATACTCTTTGTGTTTTTAGGTGTGTTTTTAGGTGGTATTCCTCCTAACACAGCAGTAAAAATCACAGAGTAAAATCCTCCCTTTTCTTTTTCCTATCTCCCCTCTTTTACAAGTATGTTTGAGAATCAAATATTAGAGAATGCGTCCTCCAAGTCCTACTTGTTTTGAACCTGGGCATCTAACCTTGCCCACTTGCATAACAATAACAAATTTCTCACACTTAACAGCAGAAGTGTTACTTGATAGCTATGATTGATTCTAATGTATATCTGAGGACTAATGCTCTCTTTTTTGTGTCTTGAGATAATAAAAGAGAAAATAGATATTAATTAGTCAGAAGCTGAAAAAGAACCTGGATATAGATGAATTGTTTGATACAAAGCTCAAAGTAAACAAGCTCTAGCAATTTTATTTTTCATTTAACTATGATCTATACATCGCTAAACTCAGAAGGGTCTTGATGAAGAGAAAATCTAAAACCACTGAAAGTTTAAAAAACAAAGGAGGAAACAATACTGTCTCAGTGTCATAAAACACCATACAAATATCATCAGAAGAGATGAAATCTGTCTCCCTGATGCACATTTTAACGTAAATGTAGCTGTGAGCGTTACATGAAGCAAACAAGCATGTTGAAAGAAAGAATATGATGACATGTTGGTTGTGTCAATGAGTCTAGCATACGAAGCAGCGATAATAGAGCAAGTTCAAGCCAGTGTTGGCATTCTAGTGACACCTAATCATTAGTGCTATAAGCCACATAAAAAATAAAGGAAACTATGTCCAGGCTTCCAGCTTTTCCACCAACACAATACCACTTGTAAACTATATTATCAGCATCAATGAAATGGACAATAAAATTATTTTGGAAAGTACTGTCAATAAAAAACTTTTCAGACATTTTGCCACCCCAAACTTCCCATGACACTACTATAAAAAGTGTCTCTATGACCACTATAATCACACTGTTGGGAAATAAAAGGTTACCCCTTCTCTTCACCTCTCAGATGAACATAAATAAATAAAATTAATGTGTCAACTTTCTCTTCTTGAAGGATAGAAATGAATAACTTTTTTTTTTTTTTTTGTCAAAAAATAAGAATAACCACAAAAACACTTATCCATGCTGAGTAGTGGAAAATAGCAAGGTTTGGAAGAAGGACACTGACTGTTACACAGGGAATTGTTTCTAGGAAGTCTTAGTCCACCTTGTAAGGACTTGACCTTTGGAGTTCCCAGAAATTAAACCACCTGTTGAAAAGGAACAAAACAAACAGAAAAGATTGAACAAAATATTTCATTTGCAATGCTAAAAATAGTCACAATAAAATGAATCTCATCTCTCTTTGCTGTGGGTACAGGTCTAATGCATGTCTCCCAGTAACAGAGGCTTTAAGTACCTATTGGGTTACAGTGGTCAGCTTGTCCAAATCTGAGAGCTTATGTGGTGTTTTGAAGTTCTTCATTGCAAAGTCAGAATGTAATAGCAGACAGGTATTACTGCCTTATAATCCCAAAATTTTACTTGAGAGTTTTAGCAGCGGTCCCTGTTTTAGCAGCTAGTGAACAACTGATGTAAGCAGACCTGTGCCAGAACACACTCAAAACAAATCAGAGGAGGAAGGATTTGAATCACAGTAAAAACAGCAGATGTTTTCTCTTTCAGCAATCAATCTGAAAATAATAAACTTGTAATATAGATGTTTTGGATCAGAACATGTGCTTAGGCACAAAACTTCTCTTTAATTTACTTTACTTTTCTTTTATGTGAAACCATATATGCTTCAGCATTGGTTTTGTTTAGTTTAGTTAGTGTTTTTTTTTCAAACAAATCCCACATACTTTTTCTTTGGCTGTTTTTGCTGATTTTGATCTCAGTTTTGAAATTATTTCATGTGTTGGTCTAAAACAGCTTCAAATTCTAAACCTACAAAAATCCAGAAGTTTTGATCCCCCAACACTACTGAGCACTTACTGTTGTTTATAAAGAGAACAAACTTCAACAGTAAATGCTACTCAAGCACTCATTATTGACTGCTGAAAGCAAGGCTATTCCCTATTTCTATACTACATTACTTATTATTACTGTATATTACTTCCACATACAACTCCATTTTCATCTGGAAATTTCTACCTTAATTACAGATTTTTCAAATTCCTTTTCACATGAATTGCTGAATGCGGGGGTTGTTAGAATTGCTGGATGTCTGAATTGCATGTTCCCTGCCGTCTCCAGACAATGAACTTCTGTTTATGAAATTATTTTGGTGTATCACAAGTACTTTGCTGTGCTCAGACTGATTTTCTTCCAGGAACTTGAAAATGATGTGTTTCAGATCTCTGAGTTTGCATTATTCATGTGCAGTGAATGCCATTACTTCTTTTGATTGGAGATTTAAGTAGATGATAAATGGAAGACTAAGAAATAGGTAAATAATGACTAGTAGAAGAAAAGGAATAAAGTAAGTTCTTGGGATCAGAGTATTCTTTGAAGATTGAAAATATGTTGAGGTTACCATTTTAAAATCCTTGTTTGCAGCATTTCCAGATTCAAAAGCTTAAGAACAGAGTTGTGTCAATATTTTCGTGAGCCTCTGGTGCTTTAATATACAAAATAAATAATGTGGTGTGTCTTTCTTCATTTCTGAAAGAAGTTAATGAATTAAAGCATGCTATTTTAGTAAGCCATTTGTCTTATATTTGATTAATAAAAGCTATCTGTCACACCCTCTGCTGTTGAACTTGCATTCTTTAGTAATAACATCCATAAATCCTTTGAACACTTAGACTAAATTATATCAAAAGCAGTAACGCACAAGCTACCGTGATGACAGCTGAAATGATGTCTCATGCAGCGACATCCTTTCATAATCAGAATGACACACAGTAACACTTTGTGTGCACTGGCTTAAACTGTGGGGAATATATCCTTATTTTTTGCTGACATATCATGAGGTGTGACATTTATTTAGGACTGGATTGTGATTGTTTGCTGTTTTCTGGTGTTTATTGTCTGTTTTATGGAGCCAAGTTTGCAGCATCAGAACACAGCCCAGGTCACTGACTTGTCAACTTAATGGGCAAGCCATATACCTTATTCCATATAAATGTGTCATATAAAAAAACTCCTGTTTTTGCAAGGATGTTACAGAAACAAATATCTAGCTTGTATGAAGCATGCTTCTGTGTTCATCCCTGCCTCTAGCCAGGTGACAGCATCATCATTTTCTTTTCGCAATTATGTCAGCTGAACTTCATCTAAGAGATTGAAGTTGCATTTAGATCTTCAGAATCTCTCCTACACCATGCTGTCTACTGGAAAGTGTTCTCAGGCACTCCTTGGCAGTATGGATGCCTGCAGGCGCACCACACATTCTCACTGAGGTCCTAAGAGAGGGCTAGGAAAATCATACTCCATTCCACTGCTGCACTTGCAAGGCAAACTGGCTGCAGACAGGACTATGAGTAATACTACACAACTGATAGTGCAGCGAACATTTTCTTCTACTTACTGCCAGACTTGCTGGAAAAAGTCTATTTCTAAATAAATAACTGAGAATCTCCTAGACATCAAAGTTCCTTTTCCCCAGTCATGCTCCTTACTAGTGCATCTCCCTGTACGTAAGAGTCACCAGATAATTCAGGACCTGGGGAGGCCCCCTGCCTGATCCCTGCCCAACACTTAGGGGTCAGACCTGGCTGCTCAGGACTTTATCCTGTGAGGGTTGGAAACCCTACAAGGAGGATGATAACATCATCTCCATGGGCCCTTCTTTCCACTTGGGGAAAGCTTTCTCTTCTCTGCAGCCTCTATCCCTGCTCAGCTCACTTCCATGGCCCCACTGGTGTTGCTGCGGGGGCTCTGCCTGCTCGAGACTGTGCAGTACTTCTGCCCAACAGCAACTTGCTGCTCTAGCCTTGGCCCATCTGAATGGAACATAAGAATTAGTTGGAGCATTTTATTATCATCTTGCTAGCAGTGATGTTGCTTACTAGAAAATGATGGAGTTTGCTAGAAGAAAAAGCTTGTTGAAGTGATGCTGTACTTCTATTTCTCCATACGTTAAAGCACATAAATGTATGAATGAGAAGTACTCCTTTTTTCTCCCAGTTCCCCTGGTAACTCCTGGATCTCCCTAGTGTGACAGTTCCTGTGCAAAACTCCTTAAACACTCCTCTTTTTTCTTTTCATGTTTGATTTCACCTCTAACTATTGTTTTCTACTAGCACTTCAATTACACAATTTGTTTTCATACTGTGTCTATTAAAAAGTTTCCCCAGAGTTTGCAGTGTGAATTATTGTCTCATCTCTAAACTTCTCTTTCTTGATTCATGATGTTTCAGAGCTCAGATTTTCATTTAGTGTGTCACCTCTGAATGCCTGAAGTACCTTTATAGTCAGAGAACTGGAAAATTTTCTTCCTGTCTGAGACATAGTCTTTCAAATCCAGTATTTGAATGTTAATGAGAAATCAAATGCTGTGAAATGACTCAAGAAAGCTGAAAAGAGAATGGAGCACTTAATTAAGCCCTTAATTCCCTTTCCATTCTAGTGAATTTATCACCTACATCTTTTGAAATCCTAAGGAAAAGATTTGCTGAGTTACAGCATAAAATCTGAATAAGTGTGAAGAAAAACCCAGTAATTTTGTCCTACGAAGAATCCCCAGAAAGTAGCGAAACACTGTAAAAAGATCTATTTACAGTTCTGTTATGCAGAACACTCTATGAAAGATTTTCTATTTATTAACATTTTGGTCTATCTATTCAGAGAAATGTCACTGCTAAGTTTCTGAATGTACCTGACTCTCCGAAGATGCAAGTATAATCCTTTGATAGATTTCAGTCTCTAACAGTAAATGCCTGTCCTCAGAAAGAATAGGGTGAAAGAATTAAGCATGTATTGTGGACAACAATCACTATCCAATAAACAAACAAGTGGGTGAATAGATAAATAGAAAGACTTGTTAATATCTCTTAAATAAATTCATATGTATTTATTTGATTTTTTTTCCAGCAATTTGATTTTGTGACAAGTTTATGCAATTTACTGTTAGATATTTTATCTAAAGGAAAATAGATGTGGTGTTAGGTTACATAGGGCTTCCTGTGCTCTAAGTGAAGCTTAATGTTAGCTTAATAGAGGGAGAGATTCATCACTCCTAGAGGAATCAACAAAGAAAGGATATTTCTTAAAATTCCTTATATAGCAACACAGAAGGCAGATTTATTCTTCAGTTTGTTACACCAGTCTCTGGATGTGCATCATGAATTCTTTAACTGAATAGTCCTTAAAAGTTAGCACGTTACATTTAGACACTTACAGAGAGGAGAGCACAAATTTGTAGTTAAGAAATGGAGAGCCAGGCAGCCATATAATTTTTACATTTAAAGCTAGGTTTTTGACAGAAACTTGATGAATACAAACTTCAGCCCACAGCTGCCACTGTGGCTGTATTCTCCTCTTGACAATCACAGTTCTGCTAAAGAATTTCTTCTTTCCTAGTGCTCTTTACCTCAAAGTAAGGAGTGTGGTGGATTTCACAAATTACTTGTTATGCAGTTCATATGAAACATATGTCAAACAACTGGTTCTCTATGGAGCCACGGGTTTTTCGGACTGCTAACAAGCATGCCGGTTAGCATGAATTCTAGTGGAGATTTTTGAACTTCAAACTAATTTTGTGCAAATAGCTGAACAGTTGTTCAGCGGAAATGGCTTAGAGAGACTTATTATGGGCAAATAGCCTCTTGGGCCACGTGAAGTGTTTGTTACAAAACCCTGGGTACTGAAACAAATGAGTAATCTTCACATCTTAGCAACAATTATTAATAAAATTAAAATTCCAAAGCAATATTTTAACTCTATTGATTGCCTTTGTTAGTCATGTCATGTATATGCTTGTGGCAATAGATTCTGGTGACAATCATTGAATAGAACTGGGCTGAAAGATCTTCAAGCTCATCCAGTTCCAACCCTATCATAGGCAGGGATGCTTGCCCCTAGAGCAGGCTGCCCAGGATCCCATCCAACCCAGCCTTGAGCACCTTCAGGGATGGAGAACCCACAGCTTCCCTGGGCAGCAATGCCATGACCCTATGAGTAAAAAAAAACCTTTTCCTAACATCTACCTAAATTTATCCTCTTTTAGTTTAAAATCATTCCCCTCTGTACTATTACTGTCAAACCATGTAAAAAATTGCTCCCCTTCCTACTCATAAATTCCTTTAAGTACTGGAAAGTGACAATGAGGTGTCCCCAGAGCCTTCTCTTCTCCAAACTGAGCAACCCCAGCTCCCTCAGTCTTACTTCACAGTAGATGACTTTTCAGAAAAGCCTCCAGTGGTAACAAATAAAAAATAAACACTCCCACTGACTGAGAGTAAGAACAAGAAATAGAGCTGAGAACTGAAATACTCATAAAGCAAAAAATGTAGATGTCAAGATTCATTTGAATTGAGAATCGCTAACCTCCAGACACTCTTCTGTAATGGAATTATGAGCAAGAGCATAGAGTTATGATTTGTTTTTACTTATCTTGATAACTGATAAATTGTAAATTTGCAGTGGCTAGCATTTTCAGATGTCTATGAGTGAGGAGTCTAGCATGACAACCGCTGGGGTCATGTTGCATGCATCATTGTTGCAGAAAATACATATTGGAGAAGAGACAATGAATCTAATACAAAGATACCAATGGAGCTGTACATTATTTATTTATAATATATATAATTAAAATATAATTAAGAGGTAATAAATTATTTCTTAATGTATGTAATAAATAGAACTATTATTTTGATACAGACCCTAAATTTCCAAAAATTAATACAAGGATCAAAAAACTGAAATGTGTTACTTGCAGGAAAATGCACATAAATAAGTTAACCTCATGTATCATAATAAATAAATAAATAAATAAATAAATAAATAAATAAATAAATAAATAAATAAATTTGTATTAAATGAATAAATAAATAAATAAATAAATAAATAAATTTTTATATATATTCTAGTGATTCTAGTGATTATACACATTTACATGGTTTATTAGTTGTTCTAATATGGAAGATATATACTTTTCCTGTTTAAGTGAGTACCACCACTACTGATGAAAACTAACTATGAAAACACCTGCATGTTCTAGTAGTCAGCAGATACTGATCCAGTAATATGTTGTTTAGATCTTGGAGCTTAAAGAAATCACTTCCCTCCCTCTTTGTAACATGGCCACATTTTATTTAAAAAGAGATTTGCTGATTTGAGGACTGATTTGTTGTAATTATGGTGAACCATATCTTGCATGCCTGCAGATGCATTCAGACATTAATGTCTAGATAATCAGTTTATTAATAAGTGTTTACTAAATAAGTGTGAGGTTTTATTTAGGCAGAGAGCATGTGGTGGTGGGGAACAAAAAAATACCTGAACCAAAATAAATTTTATGACAAAGATATAATCTCTTTTTCTCTCTCTTTTTTTTTTTTTTCTTTTTTTTTTTTTCTGTCAACACTCTTCTTCATTCTTGGGAATGCACCTACAATGATTATTTACACATCCTTCAAAGCTGTCTTGTTACCTTCCAGTTTAATGCATAACAGTGTGAAGAAACCTTGGTAAGCCATTTATAGACCCTTAGTTTTAAGTCACTCAATCTGTCTTCTGACAGCCCTGAATATTTCTTTCAAGCACTGCTCATGAATTTTGGTACTAAATTCCAAAGCTGGTGTTTCTTATATTGATTCATTTGTATTTAATCTGTTCTGGATCAAATTCTGCTACAACTGCAAATTCAAAGCACCTCAGTCAAGTTCAGGACAAGCTTCATCTTTATCTCCAGCTTGATTTCCCCAAGTATACCTTACTCTTCCTGACTGGAGCTTTTTCTAGTTTTGAGAGTAAAAGTATACACTGTAAGACTGGGTATCAGCCTGGTTTTCTAACATTCTTAATTGGCTTATATGTCTGTCTTGAAATGAAACCTATTTACAAGCTTGTTACAGATGTTCTAGAATAAACATAATGGTTATAGGGAAACAAGCTTATCTAGCAGAAAAAGGATCAATGAGAGTTACATCCAACTTGTTTGAAACCTATTTCTATAGTTGACCAGAACTAGTCTTCTTTTCTAGGTGTCTTAAAATTTGAGGAGACAAACTTCATTGTCATTTATCTCCATTATCAAATTTAGCACCCATATCCACTGTTCTGAGAGTAAAATTTCAAGATCTTTATCTACTCCCTCTCCTTTACCTGAATTTTTGTAGGAGTAGTGGTTATGTGCTAAATAAGAGACAGACCATTGCTTTCAACATCAATCCTGAATATCTTTCTTGCCTTAAAAGACAGGCCAATTAATGAGATTTAGATGACTGTTCACCTTTCCAGGTGAGAGGACAACCTCCTTTCACTGGCACAAGCCCTTCACCTGACATCAAGGTCCTCCTGGGATGGTAGGTCTTGACACATAATCACAGATCCTGTTCAAGCTCATGAGAGAGACATTTTAGTGGATTTCCAGGGTTCTGCTTTGTTTTATCTGGAAAAGGAATAGTCCAATTTTCTATGTCCAAAGTGCTTGCTGCCTATCTTACACTCCAATGAAGGAAGGGCAAGGTCAAGGCAGAAGCCACTGGCAGGACTGGGCTGTCAAGCGGCCAGATTCTCAGCCTTGTTTTATCTCAAACCATAAGCAAGCATGCAGCTGAGATATAAATACACCTGCAAAGGATGTGGATATGTTTACTATAGAGAACCACATATACACAGAAAGCCAGGAGGTATGAAGTCTGAGGCTTCAATGTTAGCATCACTAAGCTGCTGTTTGCAATTAACTTTTTTAGCCCATTTTACAAAATCGCCATGTGTGTCAGTTCAAAGTCAGATGCTGGTAGATCTTAAAACAAGCTATACAAAGATATGTGGTCCACAAAAGAAGCTAATTTGGATATCCCCTTTATACATATTATTAAAAGCAGTAAAGAAAAGAAGTTGCATACTGGTCCTAATATGGCATTATATTGCAGGTGAACACCTAGGAATCAGACTAGATAATCAAATTTCATTGCATTTGTGGAGAAATCAATACTATAGAAGAAATAATTTTTTTTTTTTTCCTTATATGCTGTATTTCTAAATGATATTTCCAATCTCTTCAAGCTTTTTAAAATGCCGGTGGGGAAGATATTTGGTATCGAAGGTTAATAATAGCTCCAGTTATTGACCTAGGGTATCAAGTGAGGTGAACATTGGAACTTACTCATTAAGGAGATACATTCTTGGACAGTGTGATGTGTGAGAAGATACATGTGATATTTTAGGGCTGGAACTCTTGTTTCCAGCAACAAGAAAATAATGTTTCATGAAATTAGTATGGTGAATCAGACCATGCAGAAAGTTGCAAAAGTGGACTCCAGTGATTTCCAACAACACGAGCTCACCGACAGTAGTTTAGGCCAGTTGAGTACTAACTTTGAAAGCTTAATGTATCCATTTTTTTTCCCCTATACACTCAGCTCAAGGCACATTACAGTAAGCATCAAACAAAATCATGCAGCAGTAAGTGTTGTACTGACATGTACTGAGAGCAATACTGCAATAAAATATAAACCTTAGTCAGAAAGGTGACTAAGAGACACTGGGAAACTTAATCCCTTCTAATACTGTTGCTGGAATTCATGGAACCCAAAAGTGCACATGGACTAGTACTTCAAATAGTATTATCAAAAGAACTTTATGAAATAAAGCAACATCATTGTCATTTTAGAACACTTGTGCTAAAATACAAATTGGGGATAATTCAGGGTAATCCTGGAAATTAAAAGCAGAGAGCTGTTCAGTTGGTAGGCAGTTAGATTAGGCCAGTCATCAGCTCTTAACCATGTAAGCTGTCCATCCATAACACATGACAAGAGGTAATGGCCTTAAGTTGTGTTCAGGTTGTATATTAGAAAAAATGCCTTCTCCAAGAGTGGTGAGGTTTTGGGATGGGCTGCTCAGAGAGGTGGTGGAATCACCATCCCTAGAGGGGTTCAAGGAAAGACTAGATGTTGCGATGAGTGACATATTTTGAACCAGATGATCTTAGTGGACTTTCCTGTCTCAAGAGTCTATGATACTAGGTCAGTGTGCAGAGGGAGTTTGAGACAGGTCATGCTACAGAGTTACTAGGGCTTAGGAGGACCGGATATTTTGAGTCTCATTCAAATTGTATTCCGCAACACCATTGTAAGCTGCTTCCCAAGGATTTGCACCTGAGCAAGGTTTCCAGGTACTGTGAATTTGGCAGCACAGTGTCATTGTAGGAGGCCTCACCCACCAAACCATGCCTCAGTTTTCCTCTTACTACACTTAGTTTTGATATCTCCAAAAGTTATACTTTGCAGATATTAAAATAGTATTTTCAGGAAGGAAAGCTGACAGTGTAGGATATAGAATGAGCTAAAATCAAGTTTTTAAAAATGTTTCTTAACATATTTCTATTTATTTTTTAAATCTGCAATTCAGAGTCATAGCATGTTTTTTGTTGTTGTTGTTGTTGTTTTTTGTTCTGCCTGCTGGTGATCCAACAGTGCTTTGTACCTGAGTGGAACCAGCAGGATGGTGGTGTTGTGGATAGTTATGCTTAGATTACTGCCTATTTCTTTGGACCTCTTAGGTCTTATAATCTGCCTTGAATAGTTTCAAAATACAGACAAAAGGGATACTGAATGGGAGAATCTTTCTTCCTCTTTCTGTGTGTCTGTATTTAAACACATATCAAACATAGAACCTTACCCACAAAGAAGCAGTAAAAATAAAGAGAAAAGGAACTGCACTCACTTCAGCTGAGAGTAGGATTGAGCCAGGAATCCTTTGAGATTATCTTTTTGAGTTCTTTCCAACATGACTGTCAAGAAAAAGAGAACTTTTAAGGAAAAAATTAGCTTGCTCTTACCCTTTGACAATAGTCCGCATTACAGTGATAGAACTTCATTAAGAGAATTGTTTGCCAGTGTTATTTGTCTTTCTTTTGGCAGTTCTGTCATAAATATTTATGCTCGAAATTAAAAAATGTCTCTATAAAGGCTGAGCTGTACCTGCCCACCATGAAAAAAATAGCTTATATATTGCTATGCCATTTGCAGTGAAACACCTTTATATGAAAGCTAACTACTCCCTTATAGCCTGTGGTTTTAAGCCTTTCTTAGTTAAAGAAAACCTGAAAAGTGGAAGAGATGCTTATCACAAGATGCCTCCTATTCAATTCCATGGAGGCTGCAACATGTTCAAAGAGCACAATAATGCTATCTGTTAGAGCAAGTTCTCAGCTACAAAGCACTGTTTTTCAATAGTCACCACTGTTAGAGGTGCATTTTTGCCAACAATGAACAAAAAGCTGCATGCCAGGATAATAAGAATCTACACCAGTGGAATTATCTACTGCCACTGTCACCACTTCTGAAACACATGACATACCACCTCACTATGCTCACATCCAGCATTTGCTCCTCATAAATGCAGAGCAAGCATCAATGAATCACAGAATCACAGAATGACCAGGGTTGGAAGGGACCTCAAGGATCATGAATCTCCAATCCACCTGCCACATGCAGGGCCACCAACCCCCCATTTAATACCAGACCAGGCTGCCCAGGGCCCCATACAACCTGGCTTTGAACACCTCCAGGGACGGGGCATCCACAACCTCTCTGGGCAGCCTGTTCCAGCACCTCACCACTCTCTCTGTAAAGAATTTCCCCCTGACATCCAACCTAAAAATATCCTAAACTCGGGGTATCAGATACCAATAAGAAAGAACTCTTACATCGTTCTTATACGTCTAAAGATCTAACATTTTTAGAGGGCTATGTTTGTTGATTGGAGATTTCTGTAACCTCCTTTCTAAAAAGTGTCATATTTTCCTTCTTTGTAAGATTTAAGTACAGTACTAGTCACTGTGTCCAGTGTCACTGGGATTTGGGTAAGGAATATTAGAAACTGACAAGAAATGCAGGCTTGAATTTCTTCCCAAGTAAAAACTTGGGAGTTACTAAAGTTTTCATCTTTCTATAGACCCTGAAAATGCTTGCTTTTGATGTGTCTTGATCTCATTTGAATGATTTAGAATTGGATTAATTTTTAAGAAAAGTTATATAATTTTGGACGTTTTCTCCTTTATTTTCCAGTTAAACAAGAATCATATCAGGTGCACTGGAAAAACAGTGCCATCACTGGCACATGGGTACAACAGTGGCATCAGAAGAATGCTTTGGCATATGTGGGTATGTTAATTAGTTAGGAGATGAGTTCTCAGGAATTTTTTCCTAACATCATAGTCTCAACTGGGAGAAAGAGTTGGAAAAACATAACAAAATGCAACAAGTCTGTGCCATGTAAAACCTCCAAAATACAGAAGAGCATGATTTAATACTTTTTTTATAGTATAGACAGTATGTTTGAGAATTGTTTACATGGCAGGAAGTTCCGCACTAATAAGAGAAAGAACTTCTTTATGGTGAGGACGATGGAGCACTGGAACAGGCTGCCCAGGGAGGCTGTGGATTCTCCTTGTCTGGAGATATTCCAGACCCGCCTGGACGCCCACCTGTGCAGCCTGCTGTAGGGAGCCCGTTTTGCAGGGGGGTTGGACTCAGTGGTCTCTGGAGGTCCCTTCCAAGCCCAGTTCTGTGATTCTGTGATTTTAATTGTTGCTTCTTGCAGCAGCGCAGTGTTTCAGAAGAGAGAAAAGCACAGTGGGCATAAATTGGATTCTTGGTTGGTAAAGCAGTGCTGAGAACTGGGCTGACTATTGCACCTGGAAATGTGTTCAAAGTCTGCAGATACAGAGGAATAACTTTTCCCTGCAGGTTGAATTTGTCTAAGGTAGTTTATTGCTTGGTGAGCTCCTGCTTTAAAGTATCAAGCTGTATAAGTAAGGTAATTTAAAAAGCAAGCTTGCCAGTTCTTTTTTACCTAAGTGATTTTTTTAGCAAGGAAAGATTTGAGATGCAGTTTGCTAATGGAAGATGGAGAAAGGAAAAACAAATCAAAGGCATGCTGTGCATAGCCACCGCACAGCATCTGTACCATTCTCCTGTGTTTATGATTGAACTTATAGAAATCATAGAATCCTCATAAATGGCTTGGGATGGAAGAGACCTCAAGGATCATCAAGCTCCAACCCTCCTGTCTCAGGATGGGCTGTGAGCCTCCACATTTAATGTGAGACTAGAACAGGCTGCCCAGGGCCCCTGGCACTGGGCTCCTCCAGAGATGGGGAGAAACTTTGTTTGAATGTACTTGGTGGTAATGTTCTTCCCATTTTGATGTGCTCTGTAGAATGTGTAGTGCTCGGCCTTGTCCAACTGAGCCAAACCTGAAATGAACTGGTTTCTTCATTTTGTTGTGCAGGGCCAAAGAAACGCAGCAAGCTCATCACCTTCCTTCGTTCCTTCGTAAAGGCCCACCCAAAGAAACCTAAAGAGCAGGAGATGGAGAAGGAAACAGTGTTTGGCTGTGACCTGGGAGAGCATCTTCTCCACTCTGGTCACGATGGTAAGGAACAGCCCATTCCTGAGATCTTCCTCGGCTGGGCATCTAAAGATAAAAGGGAGATAATATCTAGCAAGGGGCAGGTTGGAAAAATGTGTAATGGGAGAAATGTGTAATGGGAGTTGATCGTTGAAGGATAAAGTGAGGCAAATGCTCCTAAGAGACAAGCACATTTGTATTTGCTTCAACCAAGCCTGGCTGGGTTTAATGGATGGGATGTGATGGGAGCACAGGTCTGAACCAGGACTTGAATAAGGAGCTCAACTAACCGTTGGCACATGTTCTTTAGTCCCCCAGGTCCTCCAGAGCTGCGCTGAGTTCACTGAGCAGCATGGCATGGTGCAGGGGATATACCGCCTGTCCGGCATCGCATCCAACATCCAGAGTCTCCGGTAAGAGTGCTGCGACTGACACAGCTTGATTGCATTTGGTGTGGCTTTTTACTTGCTTTCCTCTTTCTCAACCATTTTTGTGTCCTTCTCTCCAGGCATGAATTGGAGTCTGAGCAGATTCCTGAGCTAACCGTCTGTGACATTTACAGTGTGAGCTCCCTCTGCAGAATGTACTTCAGGGAGCTCCCAAACCCTCTGCTCACCCACCAGCTGTATGGCAAGTTTTCAGTAAGCACAAGGCAACATCTTTCATTTACCTCTTCCCTGGGCCTCTTGGGAGATGGCTGCAGCAGTGCCCCAGTTCTGAGGCTTTTTTCTGTTAGCCCCATGAGGTTTACTCACGTATCTTTGCCACATCCTGCATCGTACTGATGCCACTTTTGGTGGTGCCAGGAGGTGGTTAATTCCATATTCACAATGCTTATGAGAATTCCCTGTTTTTTGGTTTTTTTTTGCTATTCCCCAACAGGAATAGCAAATTTATATGCTATTTATAGAATGGGAATGGGATTAATAGCAAAGTGTACTTGGAGATGAATGCCCACCGCAAGGAGCTGAGCTGTCCAACCAGGCTGTAAACTGGCCCAGTGCTTGGACTCCTTGGCCTCGATGGCACCAGCTGTGTTCCCCAGATGCCTCTTGGAAGGCATAAAATCTGCCTCGATGCTGAGCAGCAGCGCACTGTCCTCATAGCTCCCAACCCTGTGGAAGGTATCTAGTCTGATTTGTGTCTCAGTCCCTTTCTGCACTATTCCAGGATGCTGTTGGTGCCGCTACAGAGGAGGAGCAGCTGGTCAGAATGCAGGATGTCATCCAGCAGCTGCCCGCTCCTCACTACAGGTCAGTGCTGCTCTCAGCCTGTTGAGCTCAGGCCTGCTGCATTTCAGAGGGCAATGATGATGCGATTCCAGGCTTTGTCTCATGCTAGCAACATGATGCCTGTGTATGCTGAAGCAGTTGAAGGCTACATGGGCTTAATTTATTGGGTCAGTTCGTGGGCACGGGGACACGTTCGGTGCAGCTGATGGCTGCGGCTGTGCTGTGCTGGGGCTTGGTGCTGCAGCCTGGCACTTAGTCAGGTTGGATCTACTTCATCTTCAGTTACAGTAGCAATAAAAAGAACTAGCATGAAAAGGTTTGCTTTGTGAATTGCAGCACAGCACACTCTTTGGTGCTGAACATTTGCCTCTCTTGTTTTCCAGAACACTGGAGTACCTGATGAGACCTTGGTGTGTCTAGCTGGGAGCTCCTCCATCACAAACATGCATACTAGGAACTTAGCCATTGTGTGGGCTCCAAACCTCTTAAGGTAAACTTCTGGTTCCGTTTCTACACAACGCTTACATCTGTTCTTCAGTTAAGAAAAGCAGTCCTCCCTTTTTCTCCATCAAATGTGCTCTTCTGTAAAATCTGTAGTAAGTGGCTGACAGGAGAGCAGGAACCTGGACTGTTCTCCAACCCCACGGGCACAATTTCTAGATGACAATTTCTGCTTTCTTGTTTAGATGGGACTGACGCGTCCTTGATCATCCAGGAGAATTTCTTCAATGGCATTGCCCACTATAGAAGTCTCCAGAGCCTAATTGGACAGCTTTTGACTGCAACAATTTAGACTTTGGGAAACGATCTTGGAGAAATGACTTCTAAAATCTGCCTTTTCTACAGATCATAGCAGAATGAGTCTGCCTGCGCCAGCGGAAGAGCTGCCTGCATGGAACTGCAGACGCAGTCAGATGTTGTGGAATTCATCATCAACCACACAGACATCCTCTTCTGCTCCAAATCCAGATCAGACATCGCAGATGGAGCAGGTGAGTGTCTTCCTCCATTAGCTTTACCTTGATCTGACACCTTGATCAAATGCAGGCCTTCTCCAAGACCTTTGAAATACGCTTTTACTATTGAGGGGACAGCAGACTTCTGGGCTTCGATTCAAATATGGCATCCTGTTGCTGGATGCTGAGAATGTCCAAGCCCAGATTTTACAAGGAGAAAACCGTCAGTGTTATTATGATGTTTTGCATGCAGGAGAAGCTTAATGAAAGTGTGGCAGCGAAGCTTTTTCAGTTCCCTGCCCCTATTTTCTCGGGTTTTTCTTTGCCTGTTTCAATACAGTGAGCTGCTCTTAATGATGACCGTGTCCTTTGCCATAAACATACCTCTGCCCACATGGTTTTTTTGACCTCCTCTTCTTCCAGTGGCTCAGATAAGCAAGTCTGAGAAAAACACAGCACCTCCCCCCAGAACTGTGATGGCTGTGTTGCTGCTTTCTGATCCTTGCTCTTACCTGTGGTTTTCCCTTACAGGGCACAATTCTCTCTCAGGGCCTATGTCTGTGTGGGTCTGTTCTGCTGCCACAAAACTGCTCAGCCTGGAGGAGGCACAGGCACAAAGGCGAGGCCACAGCAGCTCTCCCATTGTGACAGAGAGCAGGGGCATTGAAGTGGAAGAAGGCCCTGCAGCTGTACAGGGCAAATTCCACACAATCATCGACTTTCCACCTGAAAGGTAAAGAGAACTTTCTTTTCCAGCACCTATCATCATTGTTTGGGTGGGTTTTTGTGTTTTTTTTACCATTATTTCTAGAGCTAAAACTTGCTGAAACTAAGTTACACTAATGGTGGGATTTTCCAGATTTCAGGTCCCCGTGCCTGAAACCAATTCTGGTTCTCTTCTAAGCAGAGCTGTTGGTCAGACTTGCTGGCACTAGAAATTAAACATGTCAGTGAGATGAGGCCGATGAGGTGCTAATGTAAGAGTCAGAGATGCTTTTGAACTTCCTTTATGGCTGCATGGTTCCTCAGAAAGCAATTACAACTGCCAGCTCAATAAAAGGCATCCCTTAGATGCTGTGCTGTACAGCTGTGGAGCCTTTGCTCACATGCTCTGCATCTTGCTTGACAGAGGGGAATTTAGACAGCAAGACTTCTGGGCTGAGTTATAGGAATGGAGCCATCCTCAACTGTTTGAACAGAGCGAGTTTCTAAGTTATGTTTCTGCAGAAACCAGGCAGTGCTAGGAACAAACAACTGCTGCCAAGAGCTCAGTGCAGCTCTTCCCTCACCCTGCACCACGCACAACTCACAGCATTCACTGTTTTCTCTCTCCAGACAAAATCTACCCAGCAAGACGAAGGAAACACCAACTGGCAGCTGGTGTTGCTGCTTCAGCTTAAGAAAGCCATCCTCTGGGACCAAACGCCAACTGCAGCACAATGCCAGGGAGTCCTCAGAAACAGAAGTGGTAGTCGTGGCAGGTAAGGGTGCAAATCCAGCTTTCAAAACCCTGATTTTCAGGAGCATAGAATTCAAGCTTGCAGTGCACTTGTATCTCCTTCTAATGTTCCTGCCCGTGCCTAACATCTTCAGTTCACCCCTGAACAAGAATGACTGTCATAATTCAGCTTGTAAAAGTTTGACACTAATCCCTGTGTATCCTTCCTAGGTGAATCAAGCCCTTGCCAACCCAGAAGATCCAGAGCAAGTAGAGATGATGCACTTTGTGCTTCCATTAGTGGAGAGCTCTTAAGAAGCACAAATCACTGCAGTTCCAATGGCAGCCTTCCACGTGACAACAGTGATGGAGAGAAGGAGCTCATCCAAGTTCATGCCCTCATTTCTCCTGACTCTGCTGAAGATGCTGACCTGAGCCTGCCAGAAACCACAGTCACCAGCATGGACTGTAACCAAGAGTCTCTGCAGTGCAGCCCATCCGAAGCACAATCTGAGTGCCCTGAAAGCAGCACCTCCATGCAGGAGAATGTCAGCATCAGTGAGGAGAAGCCGAGCCTCTTGCAGGGGGACTTACAATCAGGCCTCCAGTCCCAGGCACAGGACAGTAGCACAAGCTCTGAGCCACTCTCTCCATGACAAGAGAGGATTAGTCCCATCTTTACGTTGGACTTCTCATGCCCTCCTGTCTTTTATATAATAATAAAAGCACACTTGTTCTCAATCAATGCCTTGACTGCCTTCCGAGTCTTCATTCACACAGACTGGGATGAATGCAACAAACAGCAAGGCAATTCAGCTTGCAACGCTGTGGCTGTGGGGTGCGTACACCACACCTCTGGGGTTGTTCCCGTTTTGTCTGGCTTTGGGATGTCTGCAGGGAGACCTCTGCTACCATTTGGTATGGTAGCAAATAATCTCTAGCATCCTGGATGCTGCTCGTGATAATCCCAAGTTTCCTGGCTGTGGCTTTGGGATGCTTTTCAGGAGAAGCTCACCCTGACCAACATCAGGCAGTACTGCTTGGTCTTCAGCTCAGTGGCCATTTACCTTTTAGGCCGCTCTTGCAGAAGAATCAAGCAGCAGAACATTTTGCTCACTCTGCAGCACACGAATGCTACAAAAGAAGAAACAACCTGGGAATCACTGGGTCTGCAAGACTGCAGAGACACTCACTGAATGTGTTTGATGGCTCCCTCCCATCCTTGATTTTCTTCCCCCCTTCTCCTTGTCTGATCCCTCTGCTCAGTCATGAACAAGCTTTTTTTCTTCCTTTTTTTTTTCTTTTTTTTCCCCATTTTCTAGGTAGGAAAATTAATTTCTGAGCCAGGAGAAGAAGTGAAACAATCTTCCTTGTTCGCATGAGTTGCCATGTGCTCCTCAGATAATTGTACTGAAGAGCTGATCTTGGTGGCAGGGACTGTGGCTTCATTTTATACTTGTCACGTGGGAATACAAGAAAGACTACTCAGAGCAGACACTGCAGAGTGAGATAAACATCATAGAAAAAAAAAATAAAAAATCACAGAATGTCCAGGGTTGGAAGGGACCTCAAGGATCACATATCTCCAATCCCCCTGCCACATGCAGGGCTACCAACCTCCCCATTTAATACTAGACTAGGCTGACCAGGGCCCCTGTCACGCTCCAATTTATAGGAGGGAGCTGAGGTTCTTTTAATATCTGTATACCTGGTGTGAGATTAAGAAACAACGGTTCATATGTTAGTCCAACCAGTTTATTATAAGTCTAATTAGGGAGACGGGGAAGGGAAGGAGTGCAATAGAAAAGCTAGGAAAAAGCAAGAATGCCGTGAAGCAGGGCTCGTCACCACCAGGATCCAGCGGTGGTCCCGCTGCACGCCGCTTCAAAGGTCCGAGGCAGAAGCAGCAGGGGGGGGAGAGCAGCAGCGTGGAAGGCCTGGGGCAGCAACAGGTAGCAGGAAGAAGTCGCAGAACCAGTCCAGGAGGAGAAACAACAGGATTCAGGTAGCAGGCCCAGGAGAGTCCGTCAGCATGCAGGAATTCCGTGGCGAGGAATCTGATGGCAGAAAACCTCCTCTCCCTCATGGTTTTCGATTCCTCTTTTATCCTACTTCTTCACCTGCCTACGTGACATCCCTGGGCACTTGAGCAGGAGTCCTGCGAGTACTTCCTGAGATGGCCATCTTCCTCGAGATAAGCCCACACAAAAGACCACTTCACAGCTATTAAGCTGCAGCTTATCTCTCTCTCGTTGCCCCGGCCCAGTCCATCTGTCACCCTCGGACAAAAGATTTTGCAATCCTTGCCCAAGACTTGTCCATCAAACTTCTCCAGACAAAAGGTCTCTCAACCCCTGACCAGGACTTGCTTGAACTTGTTCATCTGTGTCCTTCAGACAAAGGATTTCACAACCCTTGCCCAGGACTCGCCTGAACTTGTTCGTCTGTGTCCTCAGCAAGCTTTGAGACAATGATGATGCAAAATAATAATCTCTTACAGCCCCATCCAAGCTGGCCTTGAACACCTCCAGGGATGGACAGGGAATCCACAACCTCTCTGGGCAGTTGTTCCAGCACCTGATCACTCTCTCTGTAAAGAATTTCCCCCTGATATCCAACCAAAATCTTTCCTCCCTCAACATAAAACCATTTCCCCTTGTCCTGCTGTTATCTACCCTTTCAAAGAGTTGATTCCCCTCCTGTTTGTAGGCTCCCTTTAGGTACTGAAAGGCTGCAATGAGGTCACCTTGGAACCTGTCCTTGTAGGGGAGGTGCTCCAGTCCCCTGATCATCTTTGTGGCTCTCCTCTGGACCCTCTCCAACAGCTCTCTGTCTTTCTTGTACTGGGGGCTCCAGACCTGAACACACTACTCCAGATGGGGCCTCACAAAAGCAGAGTAGAGGGGGACAATCACCTCCCTGTCCCTGCTGGCCATTCCTCTTCTGATGGAGCCCAGGATACCATTTGCTTTCCAAGCTGCAAGAGCACACTGCTGGCTTTTCACCCCTCAGGACCCCCAGGTCCTTCTCTGCAGGGCTGCTCTCAAGGACCGCTCCTTCCAGTCTGTATGGATGCCTGGGATTCCTCCGGCCCAAGTGCAAAACCTTGCACTCTGCTGTGTTGAACCTCATTAGGTTCACCCGGGCCCACCTTTCAAGTCTGTTGAGGTCAAACTGATATCATTTTTCTTGTGTCCTTCAATTACGAGTCCATATGTTTCCCAAAGCAAAAAATTTAGAGGTAACCACCTACAGTGATGTGAGTGATTTCAGTGTCTATTTCTGATCATGGCATTAACTTCAGAGGTCACACGTAATTTACGGTGCCTGTTTTAATTCTGACCAAGGTTGTAGTTGCAGCTGACTTCTCAAGGCTGCAATACGTGGTGGTGACACAGCCTTGGGCTTCTGCGTTTGTGATAATCCCACATTTCCTTTCTCTGTCTCATAGGTCAGCTCATGCTGGAAGCAGATGGTATCCCAGCATGAATGAAGGTCAGTGCAGGAGCAGCTGCTGATGGGAGGAAGGAAGTCCATGCTAATGAGCTCTGAAGCATCTGCAGGTATGGTTCCAGAGGAGGCAGTAGTGATGTCGAAGGGCTCCCCAGCAGGAAGCTGTTCCATCCAAATGTTTGCTGAGTGTTTGGAAGCCCAAAACTCTTCTAGCCTCCAAGCTGAAGGCAGCCTAGAGGCAACATCTCCTTGGTCTGACTGTGTAGTGCCTGAGCAAGAGGGTGATCTGAGCTGGATGCATCTTAATTTCTCTGTTATTTTACTTCAGATCACCCCATTGGGTGACCATTCTGTTGGTTTCTCAAAGTTTGGATCTTTACTTATCCCTTTACTTATGATGAAAGCACAGAAGTGCTGCAGGCACTCACCAAGGTGAAGGTCAGTTGGTACTATTTTTTCCACATGGAGGAATTCAGTGACAGTGGAGGAATTCAGTGACACACTTTTGCATCATCCACCCTTCTGTCAGACTGTCCCATTGCTGCCATCTGTCTCATAGCAACAACGTGTAATAGAATGTTTGGGGAAGGTTGAGACTATTACCATACCACCACCATCAGCCTCTGACATCGTGGGCCAACATCATTAAATAGAAGGTATTACTTTCAGAGTAGCCCTCAGTATTTTACTTCATGTAGCACTCCTTTTGGCACACAGGAAAGAACGTGAATTTTCCCTCGCCCCAGAGAGTGAGGATCGGCAGTAATGATTTTACTGCAAAAGACTTGCCATTTGTAAGTTACGCTTCAGGATAAATTCACCAAGTTAGGTACCTGCAAGCTTTGAGAGTGAACACGCGCATGTGACAGACCAAGTGGTGTACTCAACAGCACCACTTTATATCCTGGTGACTATAAACAAGGTGTCTTCTTCTCTCTGGAACATCCACTAGAAAACGTTAGCTGCTCCAAGCTGGATTACCAAGGTTTTCCCAGGCCTTACTGTACTGCTACACAGAGAAGACTGATAAGCAAATTGAATGAGCTGCAGAAATTCTGCAGTATTTCAACTGTTTTGAAATAGTCATGTTTTCACAACTAGTTATTTTTATAGTTAAACAATTTTTAAAATGTTATTTTCTCAAACAACGTATATTAGTAGTTGTTAGTATTACCTTCCTGCCTTAATAGGCTTTCCAGTATTTCTGACTTGAGGCTAAACAAAAACATTCTGCTATTTGTATGGAGAAAAGCTTCACTGGAATTTTTTGTAAGTTAATTACCTCTTCTGGGTACAGTCTCCCATCAATATACAATAATCTTCACATGATATTATCAGCGTATATAATGCACATGGGGTAATTCAAAACAGCTTTTCAGATATTTCAGACAATAAATTCCCTCATCTAGATCAGTACAAGTGCTTATTTTCAATTTAAATTGAGTTTAGCTGAAGGGCTTTGTATCTGAAGAATCCCAACATTTTTTGAATTACCTTGTGCATATCTTAACTTTAATTACATTGTCATCTGGTGGCTTGGGGTTCTGCTTGTTTTGTACAGAAAACTTATGACAAAGTTTGAACTGTAATACTTCTTCACAGTGAAGAGGTATTTTTTTTTTCCCCATTTGCTGCAAAATTGTTGTTGCAGAGCTGGGATAGCCCTCAAATTATGGCCTAAATTAAGTTTTAAGAAAAATCATGGTTCTTCCTCCACATTATTATGACATAGTGTATTCCAACTGCTGTAAGTGCATGTTTTATTCCTGTAAGAGAGACAGAAATTGAAAGAATGAAATAAGCATAGGAAAAGCCTCATCCAAATTATCATAGTTTCCATATGTAAATACTATGGCATTAAAATGCTTAGAAGAAAAGGGTCTTCCTGATATTTTTCTGGGTTAATATTGCTGAAGACAGGAAACACTTATATTGCTTCCTGTGTAGCAGTGGACTTGAGACACATACATGTGTAGCAAACATGGCGTATTTTTAACAGTAGCAGTACGTGGTTGGAGATAATGTGCAGCATCTTCTGTGTTAAACCTGACAATGTTGAATTATCTTTCTTACAACCTGTTTTTTTTTAGAATATTCATAAGCTAGTAAGTTCATGTGGAAGTCACAGAACTTATCAAGTGTCTGGTAATATAGATGTTTATATTATATTTCTACACACATTACTTTAGGCAATCATAGTACATCAGCTCGTTCTTATAAGGTCTTAATCACATAGGCAAAGCTATAAATTTCCAAAGAGAGATGACTGGCTGGATTTGCTCTGTAGAGCAAGTTTGCTTCACAGCGAAACCAACAAAAAAACCTAATTGGAGGAATGTATGACAGTTGAGACAGTCTGAGAAGTCATGAGTGTAATTGCTAAGCAGATGAAGATTCAATTTAAGGCCTTTCTATGTCTGTGGAGAAGTAAAGTTTTCTGAGAAGTGCTCCCAACATATGCAGAGCAGATAATCTGTCTCAGGTGAGAAAATATTTGTGGCTAGGGTATAGATCAGTTATTTCAGCCTTCAGTGTAGATGCTTATTTCTGGCACTTCATTGTTGTTAGAATTCCTTTTTTTCTTATTCTTCTAATTCTGTGCAAAGGGTTCTGTAAGAACTCAGCAAACTTCCATTTGTAACCTGTTTGTTTCCTGAATGCTATGGAGGCATCCTATTCAATAGGTTCCCAAGTGCTGGTGAGTGGATTTTGCACCCTACCACATCTTTACTTGGGTCAGTGGTCTCTAAGGCAATTACTGCACCGCTGTGAGCTCAGACATCTTCATTTCCTGCTTAAAGTAATTGAATTATATGAAAATCATTTCTGCACTGACTCCAAGTATGGCATTCTCCACACTCTGCATGCCAGATAGCATGGTCCATCTGTACTCAGTCATACTAGACTACACAGAAACAAAAGACATGCCTTATAACTGCAGGAGATAGAAAGTTGGGAACATGGCCCATACTGTAGTCCAAATTCTACATCTAGATACTTACTAGTCATTAACTTAATTCTTAAATGCTCTTTGATAGTAGAATAAATATAAAACACTTTATTAAAAGGCTTTTTCCACAATACTACTATAGGCTTCTATATCAGATTTTCAATTTGTACAGTTAATGCTCCATTTGTAACGTAAGAATGAAAAACTCTTTCATTATTTTCTACTGCATAATCAAGTATTATGTTAAGTCAACAACATTTCTTTGGAGATCATTTCCTGGGTCTTCCTTTCTCCCTTTCTTGAAACTGGAAGCTGAAAACTTTGTGATTCCATCATGGGCATCAGGTGAGGAAAGAGCTGCAGTGGAAACTCAAGCCTCATAATGAAGAACGTTTCTCTGTACACGTTCCTACTCACTCAGTGGGCATCAGCCCTGCCCATGGCAGGGATTTGGAGCTAAATGACCTTTAACATTCCCTCCAACCTAAGCCTTTCTATAACTCTATGATTACTTGGCCTTAAGAAGTTAAGGCATAACAATGGGATCCTCCATTGGATCCACTAATCAGACATAAACTTATCATAAATACCTTCAGCTTCCTATTCCAAAAAAGGTAGACACAGGTAATTATAAACCAGGATTGGATAAAATAATTTCTGCAGAATGATTATTATAGTCACCTTGCTTAAAAAGATGGATACAGATCAATAGTGATCCAGATAGGTATCACATACGGGTAAAATTAACATTTAGACAAATGTATAAAATGAGGTAAGGACTCTGCTAAACTACATTGTAGTCCTATAACGGGATGGAGAGTGCCGCCATAATAGCAGGGTGGCAAAGTCTTTGGCTACAGCAAATGAGGACAAACCCAAATACAGCAGTCATGAACACAAAAAATGAAGGGAAAGAGCTGCTTTCCTCTGGAAGACCTCAGGCAGGCAGAGATCTCCAGCAAGAGATACTGTCACTGTTAACCGTTAAATGAGGTCTGGGAATTGGTGGATCCTTACTCAGGTGAATTGCTTGCATTTGAGATCTCCTGGGTTGGCCCTGCCTTCCCAACAGGTGCTCAATCAGTGTTTCAGGCCGTGATTTAGCATTTCTGCTACACTATGAAGATCCTTGATTTGAGATGCTAAAGAGGCTTAAATGCTTCAGAGGCTTTCTCCTGTCCCCTGTATAGAGATGAGCTTCATTTTCCTTAAGAAATGGACTAAATTGTCTTTCATTTATTAAGCTTAGCTAAATGTACATACATATTACATTTAAATCTATGATTTACACAAATTTACATTTTCTCAGGGTTTTATTTGGAACTTCTTCACCAACATGGTGAAAAGCTCTTATGACAGTATTATTTAGATGGTATAACAATTCATTTCATAGAAATGCAATTTGTTACACACTCTTAAAACTAATATATTTTTCTGCCCCTACTGCTATTGTCCCTGTCTAGACTGCTGTTCTAGAGCTTTATCACACAGAGTAATAAACACTGGACTGTGATCACTATGACAGTTTCGTGGATGACAGTTAATGCATTTTTTTTAAGTTTGTCATGGTGAAACACACCTAGTAGCAAATAATTGGGCTGCACAGCATACACATCTGCCATTACAGATAAACAACAGGACTGCCTGGTTATCTCACAATAGCCTCTAATGTAAAATTTCACTGCCAATGAGACTGATTGTAATGGCAGGAATAATGAAAAGTGAAGTAAGTGTAAGTGAAAAGCTACCACAATCAATAAGGGATCAGTTACAGTACATTTGCTGTCATTCATCCCCAGTACCATAACATCTGAGAAAGTAGAAAATTCTCTTACACATTTATTCCCTCATTGGACCTGGGAGACATTGTATGCTGGAATCCCAGATTCATCGGTGTGCAGCCCAATTTTTTTTCCATTTCTGTTACCGATTACATTTTTCTAAAAGGAAATTGAGATGAAGGCTTATATTTGGTATCTTGGAGTTTAACCACGTCTAAAATCTAAAAATTGAAATATACAAAAAACATGGGAATGAAGTAGAGGGGAAGAATTGAAAATATTTGACTTTGTTGAAAAGAAATGATGAAATTTCATTGAATATGCATAGCTAAATAGAGGACTCAGTGGATCAGTTAGGTTTGTGTATTTTGAAGGGAAAGAACAGATTTTATAGATCCAGGAGCAACTGAAGATGCAAATAGGAGGATCTCTGGAAATTTTCCAGAATATTTAGATACATAATCCTCTTTATTTCAGTGGTAGCTCCCTGAAAAATTCTTTGCATCTTGAGGAACCTTGTTGATTTTAACTTGGGGTACTGTAAAAAAAACAAAACAGTCAACCAACCAACTAACCAAACAACTCAACCTCCCTCCCCAGATGTCCTCACCTCCTGTACTCTAAATGATAACAGATCTTTCAGGTCCTGTTTACAAGAGCAATGGCTCCTGCACTGCATGTTACAGAGAGGTTTTATGCTATGATTCAATTGCTGGCAGTGCATCTCTGTGTTGTAAAGTCATTCTTATGCAACTGAACTTGTGTGTTGCTTCTAGTATTTATGATTTTGGTGTAGAAAACTTTTCAGGCTTTGGAAAATATCAACAAGAAAACAATATTTATCAATATTTCCTACAAAGTGAAGAAGTGAAGATGCCCCTTTTAGAGATTTAGATATTTAGAGACAGAAAGCTGTAAGCCTACTTACCTTCTCTCCCTTCTCTCTCCCCTTACGTCCCCAGATGGCTTTCCTACATAATCCATTGTGTGAATTCTTTGCAGTGGCATGGAATTGAATTATCTATTTTCAACTTATCACACAATTTTTCAGAACCTCCTTTAAGACTGTCATCTTTCTGCATTTCTGTCTAGAGTCAGATACTTCTCTGTGAAAGACATAATCTGAACTGGAAATTAGCAAGAAAAGAATGATAGGTAAGGATGTTTTGACGCTGTTTCTGTGATTTTGCCAGGTGACACCATCTCCTGTACTTCAGGTTTAAATATGTTTGGGGTTTGTGAGAATACAGTTTAACAGATCAATACTAACAGTATTATTATAATACTAACTAATATTCAACTTTATAGGTCAAAACTGACTGCCTTCTTTCTTTGTTCACGTTTTAAGAAGTTGACTGATTAGCATAACTTCTTTACCTGATTTTTTTTTCCCCTACCTTGCCATATAAATCTTTCCTGTTTTCATTTGCATTATTCTCCAGTCAGATGGAAGCTGTAACTAGGATATATGCAACCTATTGTTTGATAGTGCTGGATGGATTATTCTTTTACTCCGTTGACTTCTGTTTAACACTTTCTGGAGAAAGTAATCATGGAAGAGCATTCCACTAATTTTAATGGAATTTATTTTAATGTTAATAAGAAGAACGTATCTCCTACATTAAGAGTAAGTAAACATCTATTAAGTTACACGTTTTTTTCTTTGCTTTTGCCTTTCTTGAGCTGTATCTCTGTTCTGATGAACTACTGCTTTGTTAACCAAATAAATAAATACATAAATAAATTACCTTTCTTGGGAATCTGTGTCTCAGAATACATTTTTTTGTTTGGGAAATTGCGAGCCAAAGTGATTTTGTCTGTTTGGATTTTTTTTTTTGATTCTTTTCTTTCAGACAGACTAAGCCACCTGGTGACTTTGTTTAAGCAAGGTTGAATAATGAGTCTGAATGTTTAGTATTTCAGTCTGGAGATAAGGAGGCTCAAGGAGACCTTACTGTTGTCTACAATGACCTTAAAGGAGGTTGTTGTGAGAGAGTGGTCGTCTTCTCCCAGGTAACTGTGATAGGTCAAAAGGTAATGACCATAAATTGTGCCAGGGATTCAGGTTGGGTAATAGGAATAAACTGCTCTCCAAATGAGTGGTGAGGTATTGGAACAGGCTGCCCAGTGAACTGGAGGTATCACTATCCCTGGTAGTTTTCAAAAAACAGGTAAATGTGGTAGAGAGTGACGCAACTTAGCATGCACAAGCAAAGGAAAAAAAGTAATTCATTAATTGCTTCTTGTAGGCAGGCAGATATTCAGACACAGAAGCACAGGGCTCATCAGGCATGGCAGTTTCTTGGGAAGACAAACGTAATTTCTCTCCACTCTTCCTCCTTCTTTCTCCAAGCTTCTATTGCTGAGCACAACCTTGGAAGGCATGAGATATCTCTTTGGCCATTTTGGTTCAGCTGTCCTGTCTGCATCTCTTCCCAGCTCCTTGTTCACTCTGAACTCCTCACTGGCAGGGCAGTGTGAAGACAACATTTCAGCCTCTCCTAGACCTCCACAGGAGAAAAGTCAGAAATAGACAATATTATCCCAGAAGTTCTTGATATTAAGAAGTACACAAAGATGTGGATCCACGATATTGGCATATCTGCTATATTTCACTTTTGTTTTCCTTCACTAAATACCTCTAAGGATAATAAAGACCCAGGAGGAATGTAAGTTACTTAAGTTCAGCTTCAAAATATTAAGATTTTATTTTAAATCTTTCAAATTTCACTTAACTCTGACTTTCATTAGGAACATCATGATATTTCGTTTTTATCAATGATTATACTGTGACAATTTTTGTCACCTTCAGAATGATATTTGGAGTATTTAACTTCAGAAATAGTAGCTGGTAATAATTTCTCATCCCAGTTCTTGGTGAAATCAGCTGATTCCAGGAAACCGAAAGGTCTACCCTCTTACACTTCTGCCTAATTTGGACATGCTCTATTTCAAGTCCAAATTATGTAAAGAAGAGCTCAAAAATACTGTTCTGCTGGAAATCCCAAGAGACATTAATGATCACCTTCAACTCAAGGAAGTCTCATTCTGTACAAGCCTGGTTTACAACAAATGTAATCTAGAGGGAATTTGGTTGTTTCAAGTATTCTGCCTGTGGCACATTTTCTAGGTTTTGATCATATTCAAGTGCATAGGGGTACCTGAAAAGGCACAGAAATGAGGTTTGGTACTCATCTAAATAGGCAGCTATGCTGCTCTACACAATTCAGCATAGACAGAACCTAGGAATACAGCACATGAATAAATGAGTTTTTAATTTCTGATTATTATTATTATTATTTTTTAATGACTGATAATGCTATTTTGAAATGTTGTTTCCATTCAAAGTAGTCTGGAGAAAAACTAAGATGAGCAGCAGTAATAATTAAATTTAGGGGCTGATACCAACTATAAATCTTAAGCATGGGGTAAAAATGAATTTTCATAATCTATATATGTTTTTTGATATAAATAATTTTTCAGTCTAAAGGGAAACTCCTGAATTTAAGGAGTTTGGAACACTGTCTTCCACTCATTTCAAGCTATTTCTAAATTAAAACGGAGATGATAAGGATAAGGAAATAAGCAGAGAATAACACTTAGCAAGCATGCACAAGGAAATTTGATCTATGCCTTTCTGTTTAAGACAAAATCATTCTTTTTGCGTGCTTGAATTTCCAGTTGTTTTCCAATTGTTTTTTCAAGAAGCATTCAATACAAAATGTAGAAGAAACTGTTTATTCTGATTTCCACAAGTCACTTATACATCATAAATTATTATTCTTTCACTGCCCCAGAAACAGAGCTGTTGTTCAGAGATTTCGTTATTTGTTCGTTTTTAATTAAATACGTTCTGTAGAATCTGTTGTTCTATATGTTGGTGCATAACTTAACTGTTTTGTATGTGTTTCATCCTCAGCAAGTTTTCTGAGGATGCTGAAGGGATCCACTGAAGGGATGAGTGGCTGACATACCAAAGCTTGAGCTGCCATTCAGCAGCTGGAGAGCAGGGCTGAGGTTCCACAAGGGCAAGTGCAGAGTTCTTCACCTGGGGAGGAGTAATCAGATCAGTACAGCACAGGAGGATTTGTGGTATAGAACTCCCTGATCTAAAATTCTCTACCTTTTTCTCAGTGGCAATACGGTTGAAAATAGTTCATTTTCAAAATTCAAGCAGTTTAAATTGGTTGGGGCGGTGTACCTAAGTGAATGCCTTAGAAAAAGGCTCTCTGTCTACAAAGACGTGAAGTTTTCAGTCTAGCAGGCAAACTATTACAGAGAGGGAAAAATTCAGCTGGCTGAATTAGCTGGCAGTGGACTTAGATCATAACTCATCCAAAGAGGACAAAACAATTCAAGGATGGCTTCTGAGTGGTGTTAGCATGTTTGGAGAAATATGTAATCAGCTGATATGTACTTTTATTTTACCTTTCTGAAGAGAGAGTTTCTTCTTGTGTCTTTTACAAAATAAATGGTCAGAAAGGAGATTTCCTGTTCATTATGACCATTTTTATTTTCTTTTTATTTGAATTATTAATTAACTGTATTAACTTGAGAAACAGATTGATTTTAGATCATAGAAATGCAACTAATTTTGCTGTTCTTATAGAATCTTTCTTCCTAAGATTGATTCTGTGGTACTTGAACTGTAAGAAGAGTAGAGCTGAGGGGATTGAAGGAGTGGGGCATAAGTGCTTTAAAGTTTCACAGCTCATTGCTTTTTACTGTTTTGGCCTTATTTTCATTACTTCAATGTGACTCAAGGCAAGGTTTATGCCTGTTCTGTATATAGATAGGATTATCTGTCTATTTGTTCTCAAATTCTCAATATTGCAGCTTGCAGCTGATGAAACATGAAAGCCTGGAAGAATTTATATGGGTTTTTAACAGAGCTAAGTTACTGTTATGGGGCACTGAGCCACAGGAGAAAAACAGAAAATGAAGGATGTAAAACTTTATTTCAAAGTGATGCTCTGATTCTCTGTATAATTCAATTTTCATTTTGGCCTTCCTTTGGGATGGTTTTCTTTTTCTTTTCTTTCTTTCTTTCTTTCTTTCTTTCTTTCTTTCTTTCTTTCTTTCTTTCTTTCTTTCTTTCTTTCTTTCTTTCTTTCTTTCTTTCCTTTTTTTTTGTTTTTTGTTTTTTGTTTTTTTTTTGTTTGGGTTTTTTTTGTGGGTTTTTTTTGTTTGTTTGTTTGTTTTCTATGCTATGTTTTTGCTTGTTGATAGTCTTTTGTCTAATAGTTATACTCAGTGCAGATATATTCCACAGAAAGTACATCTGGAGGATCACCTCAACCTCTAAGAAGGGATCAGCTATGACTCCTAACAGATTTTCATCCTATTAAGTCTTGCAAAATTTGAATGACGGAGTTTACGTGAAATCCCTGGACAAATTAAGTATTCCACTTCTGGTGGATAATACATTTCTCAAAGCCAAAATGTATAATATCACATCATCGGATAATGTGTCATGTATTCTGAAAAATCATGCTGATTTTGTAACCAATTGTCATGGTTTTGGTTTTTGCTTATTTGATTTTCAATATTCCACATCAAAACATCATGTACTAGAATTAAAGTGTTAATGCTCTAATTCTACGTACCTATCCCTATATACTACGGAAGTCATGGGATATGACCCTTCCGGGGGAGGCGGTCTCTTACTGCCTGGCAGTGGGTGCTGGAGGGTGCTTTCCTAGCCGTTCCAAGCTTTTTCAGGTTTGACTCGGTCTCGGGAACTCTCTCTCATATCTTATTTGATTTATTAGTCTCAATTTCAATTAGATTGTATTATATTGTGTTATCTTGCATTTCGATATCATAGTTAGTAAAATAAGTTTACCTCCATAGATTGTTGCCGCTGTTTTCTTCCTTTTCCCCCTTCCTTCCCATTTTGTGGGCCCAGGCGGGGGGTGGGGAGGGCAGGGGCCTACTGTCCCCAGTCACGGGCATAAACTGATCTAGTTAATTCCGTGACACCAATCTTTAAGGGTAATACTTTTACAAAAGGATAATATTGCAAAAGACTATTATTTAAAGATGCTGCTTTTCTGTGAGTACTGAAGTATTTTCTTTAATTTCCCTGCCTGTAGCAAAGGGTTGGAACTAAGTGATCTTAAAGGTTCCTTACCACGCAAACCATACTGCGACTGAGGATAACTTCCTGGTCCAGGCACTAGACACACCAACCTAAAGTGAAGCCTTACTGGACCCGGTGCTCACCAAGGTAGAGGAGAGCATTAGAGAGGTTAAGATTGGAGGCAGCCAGGGCTGTAATGGTCGAGCCCTGGTGGAGTTTGTGATTTTGAAGAATGCAGGCAAAAAGTAGAGCCAGGACCCTGAACTTCAGGAGAGCAAAAGTCCAGCTCAAGGTCAAGGAATTGCTGGACTGGATCTCCTGGGTAACTGTCCATAAGGGCTTAGGGACAGAATAGAGCTGGCAGCTCTTTAAGGAGTGAACTGGGCTTGTTTAGCACTGGAGAGACTTCACTGTGGCCTTCCAATATTTGAAGGGTGTGCATAAACAGGAAGGGGAAGGACTGTTTACATGGGTGGATGGTGATAGGACAAAGAGGAGTGGTTTTAAACTGAGACTTTTTAAAGGGGAGATTTAGGCTAAATACTAGGAGGAAGCTTTTCACCCAGAGGGTGGTGCTGCACTGGAAGAGATTGCCCAGAGGAGCTTGGATGCCCCAGTCCTGGAGGCATTCAGGGCGGGATGTGGTTCTGGGCAGCCTGATCTGGTGGTTGGCGACCCTGCATATAGCAGCGGGGTTGAAACCAGATGATCATTGTGGTCCTTTTCAACCCAGATCATTCTATGATGTTGTGTTTCTGACATTCTGCAGTGCTATGATTCCACTGATGTAAATACATTACTTGCAAATTTGGAACTGGAATGTCTAGAGTTGTAATTAAAAGACTGACCGTGCTTCTTTACCAGACTCTTACAAGTCCTCTCTTACCAGAGAAACATCCCTCACTTCGCAGACACTCCTTGCTCGTGTCACCTCTTTTTGGCAGTACATTTGTGAACTACTGTTTTCAAGGGTGAAGCACCGGAAGAGAAAAATTCCATCACAAATCTGTGACAAACACCTTGAGAGCTCACTGAGAATGGCAACCACTGCCATCAGACCAGACTGATCTGCTAGTTTCCCAAAAACAAGGTCACGCATCCCACTGGTTTTGTGGTTTTGTTTCTCTCTTTTTTATATGTTTTAATACACCACATTAAAAATTGAAGTGAGATTTGTTACTTCAAATGCCTTATGGTATTGTGTATTTAATGAGGGCTGCTCTGAAAGTAATGCCTCCTATTTTATGCTGTTGGCCCACAACACCAGAGGCAGATGTTGGTGGTGTGGCAGTAGAGGTTGAACCTTGCCACCAATACCCCATTATGTTTTGTTGCTGTGTGACGCGTGGCAGCAGAGGGGCAATCGGACGGCACGGTATCTGACATGGAAGTGCGGATGAAGCAAAAGTATGGAACTGAACTCCTCCGTGCAGAAAAATGGCACCCACTGACGGTCATCGATGCTTGCGGAACGCTTATGGAGACCAGCCCATATGTGAGAGCACAGTGAGGTGGTGGGTGGTGCGTTTTAGCAGTGGCAAGAGAGACAGCGAGGCAACTCCACTGGTGAAGAGATTTACAGGAGCGGCATGCAGGCTCTTGTTCATCGCAGGCAAAAATACTGAGCTAATGGTGGTGGCTGTGTTGAAAAGTAGCATTTTGTAGAACAGTGTTACTGTGCTCCTGGTATTGGCTGTCGTTTCCATGGAAATACATAGGCAGCATCACTTTTGGAGCAGTGGAGTGTGATTACCTGGCACCTGTAAGACGTGGCAGTGAAACCAGCTGACCCATCAGCATGAACAGCGCAGCCTCAAGGTACGCTCATACTTGCTACCAGGAGCCAACAAATCCTCCTCTCACCTCGGTAGCTGCTTTCTGTGTGAAAGACGAGGACAGTTTGGGACTGCTGGGCAAATGAAATCCAAAGACTTCGCTGTGGGGAGGAAATTTTTTAAAATTTATTGATAGATTGATTGATTCTTATTTGGTAGCTGCCATGATTACAAGGATCCCTTCTCAGCCCCCTGGCCATCTGGATTGCTTTCTGCTACACTCTCCTCTCTTCATCCTCTGGTTGTTAAGTACTTCTTACGCTTGAGCAGGAAAGTGAAGACTTGGTCTGTAGGACAGCTTGCAAGCCTCCAAGTTTTGCAAGGATCCAAGTTTTAATGCGAGTCATCTTGCTGACGATGGATGGCTTTGCAGGGGCAGAGAGAAAGGGCTGCAAGCTAGTCCAATGGTGATGTTGACTGCTGCCTTTGAATTCTCGGCACCAGAACTGTCCCAGCTGCCAGAGAGTGGACTGCCAGGTGGGCATCATCTTCCAAAGGCTAGAGGGTTGCGGCAGAAGGAAACAGAGCTGAGATGGAATCGACCGACCTGCAGAGACCCGCCAGCATCCCCTCCAGACCATGCCAGCCCTACCTGTTGCTCTTCCATGTCTGCCATGAAGTATAGTCTTGTTTTGCACACAGATGGGGTAGTGGCCTGGAAAGACCTTGAAGAAAAGCCATGGTCCTTAGGAGCGATGCTTAAAGATCCGGTATGGCCTTCAGTGGAACTGCATGCTGTTGCTGACTGTCCAGTCAACCAATGGATCTGTATCCCCATGCAAGGGAATGGCTCTGTAATCCAAATCTTAATCAGTCAGGTTGACAAGGACAGCTTACACAGCAGGGCCAGCAGCACAGTGCTGCAAGCCAGCTCCGTCGTGGTTTTGCCTGCCGCCTTTGACATCTGTGGATTGTTCCAGTTGCCACAGAATGGACTGCTGGGTGGGAGTCATATCTCAAAGGCTGGAGGGCTGCAAAAGAAGGAAAGAAGCAGATATGAAACCTCCCAAGCTGCATAGAGCCACCAGCATCCCCTCTGGACCATGCCAGCCCCACCCATGGCTTTTCCTGGCCAGAAGGAACACGTGAGACTGAGGGATCAGCTGGAAGCCACTGCTCAGGAGTGCCCCATCTGCCCCAGGAATGTTCTTCTGCCCCTGCAGCATTTCTTTACGGGAGGCCAAGGCACAGCTGCACGCTGCCCAGGCTCTGCCCCTGCACCCAGCCCCAGCACACGCAGCATTTGCCCTCACTCACCTCTGCAGATTACATTCAGCTTTTCCAGACTTTGTTCCCTGGAGTGTTGCATAGCCAGCCCTAGGGAAAGAGCTCTCATCAGACCCCCACTTCCAAACACGCTGCCAGGAGCACAGACTGCAGCTCCGCCAGCCCTGCTTCTTCCCCTCCCTTCCCGCAGGCAGGGACAATGCCCAAGAGCGGACCTGAGCAAGGCCCCCATCGGGGCTACTAGCATGGGCAAGGTGTATCTGGGGGCTGCAGGGCTGCACCTGGCTGTCAGGGCAGGGCCCAAAGAGGGACCCAGGGTTGGGCTCACCAATGAATTCCACAGCCTCATATCGCAAAGAGGCCTGAGAATTTTCCAGGTATGGCAGATTCTGCCAAAGGTATTCATCCACTGTCTGCCTGTTCTGCTGCAGCTGGAGAAGAACACAAACAAACATAGGGCTTGCAGACTCTCTGCAGCTGCTGGTGCAGTTCCTTCTGCCAGCATCCCCTTTACCAGCAAAGGGGTGGGGGCTGTGTGGTTGTCCTTACCAAACACTCCTTGATCTCCATTTTTTTCTTCCTCTTTGCCAGGTGCTTGAGCTCCTTCCACTTCAGGAACTTTGCACAAGCTATGAGGGTTTCTGCAGAGGCCTACCGAGAAACAGATGTTGGGAGATGGCACCACAGACACAAATCCCAAGAGCTAGTAATGCTTGCTGCCCTCGCACTCAATTCCCAGATCACCCCTGGATGGTCAGCACACCCTTGCCTGCACAGTGGTCATTTCTGAAATTCATACCTCTGCAACGCTCGGGGTCTCATCACTCATCCGAAATAGCAGAGGGAGCAAGCTGCAGCGCACGGTCTTATACAAGTCTCTCTTTTGACACCACGCCACAGCATTGATCACATCTTTGAAGAGGCAGATAGAATGCTCTCGAACTTCACTTGACACCTGAGGGAGGAGAACAGAAGCACCTCAGCAACACTCTCACTGCCCATGGTGAGCACAAGCCTAGGCATGGCTGATGTGAAGGGAGGAGCTTTGGAGTCACATACTGCACAAAAGCACAGTGTGGTTTTGCAAAGCAATGCAGCAGGTTTCCAGTAGAGGGTGCCTGTGCCTCAGAGTGCTCCCCCAGCCACCCCACCAGCTCAAAGCAGAGCTCCCTGGGCACCAGGACGAGGGGGACACAGGGCTGGCCCTTGGCAATGCCCCCGGGGCACACGCTGCCTGTTTGGTTTCCGTCTCCCTGCTACAGGACTTGGGGAGAATGCGTGACACTGGTAGCAAAGGAAGCACTCAGCAGTCCCCAAGTCACCCTTGGCAGAAGATGCTTTGCACAGGAGCTAGGCTGGGCCCCAGCACAGGGGCCTCAAACCACTTCCAACAATCAAGCTGACAGGGAGAAGGCTGGCTGGGCTACAGACCCCGGCAGATATCCCACAAGGGTCCAGAGGAGCAAAGACAGAAGGCTGAGCATGCATGCGCAGAGCTCAGCCTCTCGCAGCTGACTTACATGATTGAAAAGAGGCAGGAGCTTCTCAGCCAGATTTACAGCAATGGGAGTGGCCTCACTCTTGCCCAGATGAGTCATCACATTTCTGAAGATAGTCAGCACCTTCAGAGCAATGGGCGTGTTGCCATACCGCAGGGTCTTCATGACGTCTGGCAGCACATCCCTTATTCTTCTTGCCTGTACAGAACACATAGTTTATTCTGAATCAAGAGGGCAATGGCCACCCTGGCCTGAGAGCTCTGATAACAGAGCACTGCACGCATGCCTTGCTTGCTGGCAGCTGCCACTGGAACGGAGGGCAGGAGAGCAAGGAATCCGTTTCCTCTGCTCAGCCACCCCCTTTTCCAACAGGCCCCCAGGTAACCCATCTGGAAAGCTCCTGGAAAGCTCCCCAGGCCCCACCACGGCCATCACCCCAACTCCTGAGTCTCAGGCAAGGCCAAGGCACAATGTTGCCCACCATCCAGCACCAGGCTGCCAACAGGAGGGCTTCATTTGACTAGGTCCTGCTCACCGTCTCAGGTCTCTCGGACAGCAGGACAAGGCCACTGAGCACCAGACAGAGAAGCGGCAGGCTTTCAATCTTGAGAAGCCCCTGGAGCAGCACTGGGTTACACAGCTTTTGCAGGTTCTCTTCAGTGGGATGCATGACCTGAAACAAAGCAGCAGTGAGAGCCAGGCAAAGGCAGCAGGACTCCCTGCACCCTGCAGCCCCTGGCTCCTCTGGCAACTCAGGGCAAGGCACTGGGGACGCACAGCTTGGTCTGGGGCAGCAGTGGTTTTGGAGGGCCCCCACGGTCCCTCTTTGCCCCAGACACAGGATGGCTCTTGGGCCTTCTCCTCCTGCCCTCTGACCCCCTTCTTGCTCTCACACCTTTGAGGAGCGATTGACCAGCAGGAGCTGGCACAAAAATGGCACCAGACGTGGGTGGCCACGAGCTATTCCTCTCCCCAGCCCTGCAGCCTGCTCAGCCAGTGTGGAGGCCATGGCTTCATCTCTGCCACTGCCATAGCCCTGACTGCCTCTGCACAATCCCAGCACTCCAGTCTGGGGAGCAAGGCAGGGGCAGCGGGAAGTGGGCACAGAGAGCCCTGAAGGAGAGCACAGTGCCATGTCTGGTAACTCACAGTCAGGCAAAGTAGGCCCAACTCCGCTGTGGTGATGTTAAAGATCCCACACAGCTCTCTGTCCTGGAGAATGCTGCACAGTTCGTCCAGGATCCACTCTGAATTTTCTGGCAGGGTAAGTATTCTCTTCCAGATGTCCAGGGTAGCGCTGCAAAGATAGAGCAATGCTGTGTCAACAGGGCTGCCTCCACCACAGCATCATGGCTCAGGGAGGCCCAGCAGACCCCAGGCTGTGCTGCAGCCCTGGCCATGCCACCCTGCAAGCTTGGGGAGGCCTGGGGACCCGGCCTGGACAAGCAGGAGGGGCTGAGGTGGCCTTCCCCGAGGGGCAGGGCAGGAGCTTGATGGGGGCTCTGGGCTGCCATGGTCAGCGTTGGCTGCTGCAGCCCTGAGTGGTCCACCAGCACTGGAAAGCACAGTGGGATGGAGCGCCTCCTCCTCAGGGGTGTCCTGCAGCCCTCCTTGGCTCTGGCAGCAGGAGCGTCTCTGAGCCCTGCTCTTCTCGTGGAACAAACATGCGGGGCTGTCAAGGCTGGTACCTTTCACACTGGGGAAGGTCGATCAGTATGCTCCTCAGCACATCCCTGGGAAATTCGATGGTCAGCACATCTACCACTGAGAAGAAGGTCTGCTGATGGGATGCACTCTTCCTTCCCAGGTTTCTCTGGACAGACCTCAAAATCTCTGGCACCTGGTGGGAGGACAGAAGGAGAATGCTGCTGCTGCTGTACTGCAGCCATTTGCCATTCTGCTACTGTTATTAATGCCCATCCCATAGGTCTTTGCTGCCTTAAAATGTCCCAGAGCTGTGGAGGGCAGGGCAGGGCAGGGCAGGGCAAGGCAATCCAGCCTCAGAGTGCTCACATCCATCATCCAGGTGGCAGGGTCTCTCAGAACCACACCCAGAATAAAGTTGGCCCACTCCTTGTTTTCAACGCTGCACTCTCCAATGGTCTCAAGGGTCATGCGGACGATGTCTGTCCTCTGTGAAGGCTCTAGGAAGTTTGCAAATAGCTACAGCAAGAGGAAAGGAATGGGGAGATTTTGGTTAGATATTAGAAGGAAATTTTTCACTCATGATGTTGATACACTGGAACAGGTTTCCCAGAGAGGTTGTGGATGCACTATCCCTGCAGGCATTCAAGGCCAGGCTGGATGTGGCTCTGGGCAGCCTAGTCTAGTGGTCTAGTGGTTGGTGACCCTTCACATAGCAACGGGGGGCTGAAACTCTATGATCTTTGAGATCCTTGTCAACCCAGGCCATTCTGTGGTTCCACGATTCTATCAGGGAAGACATGTCAAACTGAGTGAGGGAACAGAATTTTGGAGAATATGCCTTATGAGGGGAGACTGAAGGAACTAGGGCAGTTCAGTCTGGGAAAAAAAGAGGCTGAAGGGAGGCCTTATTTTTCTCTTCCAGTATCTGAAAGGTGCTTACAGCAAGAGCAGGGTTGGTCTCACTGGTGACGGGTGACAGGACCAGGGGAAATGGCCTCAAGTTGTGCTAGCATAAGTTTAGGTTGGATATAAGAAAACCCTTATATCCAACTTACAGAAGGGGTTGTTAAGCACCAAGGGGAATAGGCTCCCCATGGAGGTGGTTGAGTCACCATCTTCGGATGTGTTTAAAAACAGTTTGGATGTGGTGCTAAGGGACATGATTTAGCAGAGGGATGTTTGTTAGGGTAGTAAAGTTAGGTCATGGTTGGACTTGGTGATCTTTAAAGTCTTTTCCAGAGTGATTCTGTGTTTCTAACACGGCATGAGGTGGGAGGACCAGAGGAAAAGGAAGGATGAAGACCCTTGCTTCAGGGTAAATGCATGCCGACATCTTGTCTCTCAGCTGTGCCCAAGCTTGTGTTACAGGTACTCCTGAGCCGTAGGCTGCTCTGGGATGCAGGGAAGGGGAGACAGCCTGGCTGGAAAGTTCCTGGCTCCTTACCTCCTGCCAGGAATTGCTGGTGATGAAACTGCTGAGCTTCCAGAGCCGTTCCATGGCCCTTGCCTGCACAGTTTTGTTCTGGGCACTGGCGAAGCGTGACAGCACCTGTGAGGAGAGAAGCTGCTGATGCCCACTCCAGCAGAAGCAGTATTGCTGAACTCCTGCCTGGAATCATAGCATCCATCCAGGCTTCCCATGGGCTGAAGCCAAGCCATTCCTGGGACTACTGCTGCTGAGGTCCCTTGCAGGCTTCTGCTACTGCCCATGTTGTTCCTATGCAGAGGGCGGTTACTCTATCAAAGAGGACTCTGGGGGCAGAGATGTGCAAGAGACAGACCTCCAAGATATTCCACAGCTCCTTACT
Organism: Phasianus colchicus; assembly: GCF_987193195.1. Lineage (NCBI taxonomy): Eukaryota > Metazoa > Chordata > Aves > Galliformes > Phasianidae > Phasianus > Phasianus colchicus. The sequence goes on along the minus strand of NC_143476.1, from coordinate 38,461,706 downwards.
GCTGGAGGTACGACTGTTGACCAGCAAGATCTGCAGCATGTTGTCCATAGCATGTATGGTCTGTAAGGAGAACAACAGATTGTGAAAGTCTTTCAGACGTCCCTGTCTGTCACCCCAAGGAAAGTGCTGTGAACCCCTCTGACTACACAGGAAGGACACCCACAGATGCACGCACAGCCTGGGAGAGAGAGGCCCCGTGGCCGTAAAGCTGCTGTGAGCAGACCGGGCTTTGAGCACTGGGTGTTGCCAGGCCCATGGCAAGAGTGAGAGGGAAGGGGGAGAAGTTGGGAGGTTCTGGGGGAGTAGAGCCAAGAGGCTGGCTGCAAGGTTCATTAGTAATCTCTGTATATGAATAATCCCAGAGGCGTGGGATCTCCAGTAGTTCACCGGGTATACATACATGATTGTAGAGGTGAATGTCCAAGACCTCTTTCGGTGGAAGGTAGAAGATGGCTTTGAAGCACGCATTTAGAAGAGATCTTATTTCATCCTGCGCAATTGCCTTCACTCTGCTGCAAACAGAGAGACTGTGTGTTGGGAGCAGTGCCTGGATGCCAAGACAGGGGTGGAACAGGTCCTCCCCTGGGCAGGGCTTCCTGGGAGGAATGTGGAGCCCTGCTGGGAGGCACCTCCTCCACGGGGCTGGCCCTGGCCGGAGGACAGTCCTGACGCCTCCTGCTTTGGGGCAAAAGCCGAGATTGTGCAGGGAGCTTCAGGGCTTCCTCCAACGTCTGGGGAAGCGCAGGGCAGGGGAGAGCTGAGGGCCTCCCTGCCCACATGGGGGATGCCTCCTGGCTCGGGTCAGGGCTGCCAGGATCGTGCCCTGGGGATGTGGTGGCAAAACCAGGGGTGGGGCTGGTACCTCATGGCGGCAATCGCAACCATGGCTTGGTACCGCACCTCTGTGCACAGCTGATCCATTGGCTCATTCTCCAGCAGCTCCTGCAGAGGAGAAATGGGATAGGACCTCACGCTGGTCAACAGGGCCACAGGAGCCCCAGTGCCCCCCACCAAGCACCAGAACGCAGAGGCACCCTGCGTCCCACTGTTGAGATCTCAGTGATACCCACAGTCCCCCTGCCCGCCCCTGCCTCTCAGGGTGCCAGTCCCCACCCACAACCCCCACTAATGTCTTTCACCTTTATTTCTTCTGCCAAGTTTTGTTCGCGGCAGAAAGTAGCGAAACTCTTATAAAAATCTTTGTTATTGCTGCTTCTGCAAAGGGTGCACATGGTGCAGATGCTCTCCAGGAATGCGATCTTTAGCGTCTCCTGGTGACGACAGAGAGACAAGGACGGAGTGTGAGCTGGGAGAGCTGTGTCCAGGAGGCCCAGAGCATTGCTGGGTTTGGAGCAGTGTGGGACACCTGGAGGGCAGCACTGTCCAGCCAGCATCCCTCCTGCAGCCAGAGGGACCATCAGGGGATGCAGGCACAGCCGAAAGTTTACCTTTTCTGTATTCTGGACGTAGCAGTCTATAACATCCATGGCATCCTCCTCTTCAGGGAGAGACAGGCTTTCAGCATCTAACCAAGGAAGAGAGTGAGCAGTGCTGTAGAGGGGCAGAAGAAGGAGCTCTGCCCTCTCCAGCCCTGGGCCCGCTCCCCTGGCGCAGCCTGCCCGTGCCTGTCAGGACAAGGGGGCACTCATTGCCCCAGCCGTGCCCACCCCGCTGGGGACCCTCACTCACCACTATGGAATGACTGCACCTCAGTCCATTCGTAGGGCTCCGGTGGAGGTCTGCTGTCCTCAGGAGCTCCACTCTCGGCCCAGGCCACCCTGGGGCGGCTGGGGGGTCTCTCCTCCATCCCGTGGGATGAGGGCTGAGGGTGGGGAGGGGGCAGCCGTGGGACTGCCAAGGGTAGAGTGAAACGACGTGGGCTGCGCTCGGGGGCTCCTCGCCAGACCCGCACACTCCTGCCCTGTCGCCTCGCTGTCCTGCCGGACACTGCGGGGCCGCCGTGTCGGTGCCGGCTATGCCTGGGTGTCACAGGAACGGGTCACAAAGGGCCCCACTGTGACCCGCTGCCCCGCCCGGGCGGGGCTGGTTCCGGGCCCCCGGTTGCAATGGCGTAGACCAGACTCCCCAGGGGGAGGGGATGTGTGCGCCTGCTTATCCAGAAAGCTTTGGAAGTGGGCCTGAGAGCAGCTGGACTGCCCAGGCTTTCCTGTTTCTACTGAGGCCAGAGATGGCTGCAGCAGGACAGAGGAGGAAGACGAAGACTTGCTGTCTTCACTAAGCAGCTGTTCTGCTCACAGGCTTGTGAGCTCCAAGGCAGGAATGGGGGAGCTTGGGATGAGAGCGTTCACAAAGTGAGGTGGGATTGAACTGGGGAATGCACGTGGTAGACTTGTCTGTGCTCAGGCAACCGAGGCTTTGTTTGGTACATTTGCTTCAAGCTTTGTCTTCATGAGCTCATCAAGTGAGGCTGATGGTACAAAGCCCCAGAGCCCCTCGCTCAGTTTGCAGGCTGCCCCTCCATGGCTGCTGCTCACCTCTGTAGAGCCAATGGTGGCCTGAATGCGGGTAGTGGAAAGAGAGGTGTGTGGGGGAGGAGGATGGAGGCGGCGGCAACCTCCAAGGGTGACCGAGAAGGCAAGGTCCAGCCACAGCTTCTTGAGGGCCACTCAGAAATCCCACATCCTCCCGGGGATGAGGAGTGCTTACACGGAGTCTGTGGACGGAGGGCGGCAGAGAAGGAAGGGAGCAGGGAGACAGGGATAGAGAGAGGGTGGTAGGAAGGGTGGGGGTCGGGAAGGAAAGGAAGAAGGGAAAGCTTTGACCAAAATCTTTTTAGGAAAGCTTAGAACTGCACGTCGAACTATTTTAAACAGATGGCTATGCTGAATATTCAGAGAGTGATAAAGCAGTTTGAGTTGGAAGGGACCTTTGGAGGTCGGATAGCCCAACTCCCCTGCAGTGAACGGGGACATCTACGGGGACATCAAATTGTTCAGAGCTGGATCCAGCCTGGCCTTGAGAGTCTCCAAGAACAGGGCATCCACCGTTTGGGAACTTGCCAGGAACAAATGGGTGTGTAACTCACATCAAAGGAAAAAATCCCACTCATGCATGCATGCAGCAAATATTCCAGTAAGTTTGTCTTTAGTTCCAGGATCCATCTCTTTTACAGGATTAGTTCTACGATGTCATTGCACTTTCAGTTTTTATATTACCATTTCCGTGTAGTATGTCACCCACCATAATGCCTAGATAAGTTATTGCTTGTTTTAGTCAGCAGCCAAGAGTACTCACTGAAGCCAACAACAGAAAAAAAAAAAAAAAAACAACCCAGCAACTTCCTAATAGCAAACAAGAAATGTCATTATGTTGAAAGTTGTATTCAGTGTTCAGTTGCATCAAGTGTTTGTACTAATAACATGAACCACAAATAAATTAATTTCAGAGAGAATCTGCTTCAAGGCTTGTTTTTCCCTACATCTTGTCCAAAATAGTACTCTTACAAATGTTCTTTAGTTTGCACATGACCTTTAACACCGCTGTGCTGGCCTCCCAGGATCAGGTTTTTTTAAAAATACAGGTGCCTGAAGCTTGATTTTTACATCTGTGTCTATGCCGCTGGATTGATGGCTTGATTTTACAAAAGCCTGGAACATCAGGCAATTCCCACTGATTTCATCATGGAGTTGGATGGTGCAAATCAATACTGTCAGGTTCCCAAATACCTTGCTGAGTTGGGGCCCTAGTGGCTCTGGGAGTGTTTTATCATGGTGACCAATTATTTTCACTTGTGACTGCACAATATACGTGAGGTTTTGTTGCTATTGTACTGCGTGGTCTAATCTTGTGCTTTCAGTATGTTGTGGTTTTATGATTTTTGATACCAGTATTCCACATCATGACATCATGTAGTGCACCGGGAGTTAAGGAGTTAACGCTGCAGCTCTGTGAATAGTTCACAGTTCCAGGTATGCCTGTCTCAGTAGAATAATGTTGTACGTTAAACTTTATTTTTTTTTATAAACTTTGATCAAGGAACTGGAGCACCACCCCTACAAAGACAGGCTGAGGGAGCTGGGCTTGTTCAGCCTGGAGAAAGGAAGGCTGCGGGGTGACCTCATTGCAGCCTTTCAGTACCTAAAGGGAGCCTACAGAGGGGAGGGGAATCAACTCTTTGAAAGGGTTGGTCAGTGCAATGGTTTTAAGTTGAGAGAGGGAAGATTTAGGTTGGATGTCAGGGGGAAATTCTTTATAGAGGGAGTGTTGAGGTGCTGGAACAGGCTGCCCAGAGAGGTTGTGGATGCCCCGACCCTGGAGGTGTTGAAGGCCAGGTTGGATGGGACCCATGGCAGCCTGGTCTAGTATTAAATGTGGAGGTTGGTGGCCTTGCATGGGGCAGGGGGGATGGAAATTCATGATCCTTGAGGTCCCTTCCAATCCCGGCCATTCTGTGATTCTGTGATTGTGCTCCTCCTGAGGGTACTTGGCATGGAACAGGAACAAGGAACAGAAATCACTCTGGAACAGGTTCATGTCCTTAATGTTCCTAAAATGCAGTTTTCACTAACTTGTACGTAGCAAAATTCTAATTTCTCAACAACTGGAATGAGCTGTATATGAAGTGATGAATTATAAGTGAAACGGTAAGGACAATAAAAACAAATGCAGTCTTATAAATGTATTTCAGCCTTTGGAGTTAGCATTATTTGCTATTGTGAAAAACATTTACAATCACGGCAGTCAAAATTGTACCCTCAGAGCAAGATCACCAATGGCCATACCTCTGCAAATGATTCCTCATTTTCTGTAGATCTCACCATACACTGCCTTTTTGGATTTTCAGTTCTATTGCCAGTTCAATACCTGCTCTCTGTTACTCAACTGCCAAGTGTTAGTGGAGAACTTAGTTAACTGTTGTCTGGTCAATCATTTATGCATCATAAATTGCACTATTCCGATTAAGCAAATGGAAATAATCACACACAGTTTTCCTGCTTTTCATGAAAAAATTCAGACAGAAATTTCCTGTTCCCAACGAGTTCTCCCGCGTTCTGTCACAAACAAATAGGCACAAATAAAAGACAGCTTTCTCCTTGCAGAATCTTCAAATATACAGACAAGCTTGAACAATATAATCTTCAGTGTCCCTCAAAATTAGAAGACCAGCTAATTAACCACAACATTTAAGTTTTTGATAGTAAAGATACAAGCAAATAGAAGTTTGATTCCATATCCCCATTCTTTACTGTGGATAGTTTTTTAGTATTTCCAAGCCTGAATAATTTTAATTGAATCTATTCTTGGGACCCAAATTAATAATAATAATTACAGCAAATCTAGGTATTTAATATTCATTTAGAAGGCAGAAAATCTTTGACGCGAAGAGATAGGATAAAATTGCTTTTCTCCTTCCGCTAGACATTAAGTAATGCCTTCCTTCTCTCTTGAAGTACAGAAACGGAGGAATATCAAGTCAAATGTGTCTTAGAACAAAATGAAACTGAAGAAACTTTCTTCCTTCATTTATGTCTATTTGCCATCGGTGGAGTTGCTTTCTCATACACACCCACAATTCGAGAGCTTCTGTCCTCACGTGAAATGTGTTTTGTTGTAGCCTACGTAAAAAGGAGAATGTATAGTTCTCTTCAGACTTAGTCTGTAGCAATTTTTCAGCCAAGAGGTTTCTTTTTTCTCTTCTGCTTCAGAGCTAGTGTGCACTGCTCTGGAGCCTTCAGTTCTCTGTGACGAAAGATTGAGGGAGCTGGGCTTGTTCTGTCTGGAGAAAAGAAGACTCCAGAGAGACCTCACTGTGGTCTTCCAATACGTGAGGGAAGCTTATAAATAGTAGGAAAATCAACTTCTTACATGATTTGATAGTGACGGGACAAGGGTGATTGTTTCAGACTATGAGAGGATAGATTTTCATCAAGGATTAGGAAGAAATTCTCTACTCAGAGAGTGGTGAGGCCCTGGCAAGAGCTGCCCGGAGAAGCCATGGACCCCCGATCCCTGGAGGTGTTGAAGGCCAGGCTGGATGGGGCACCGTGCAGTCTGATCTGGTGGGGGTCAGCCAGCCCGCAGTGGGAGTTCAGAGCTGGTTGGGCTTTAGGATCTCTCCCAGTCCAAGCCATTCTATGATTAAATGATTGCAGCAGACTCTGGAGTGGGGTGTGACAGGCTAGAACACTTCTTTTAAAATCTCTCAGGTATCTGGTTAATAATTCTTAATTGCACAAAATTAAATCAGTCAGTAGGTCAGGAAGGAATTTTAGGCTGCTGAGTGCTTTTGTTCCTTTCTCCTTTGTAGCATGATCTGCTCTTTCAGGTTGCATGCAGATACTACAAAATGATTTCTCTAATTCTGCAATCTAGTCTGCTGGTGAAGTAGCAGTACTCTCCACAGAGTTTTCGCTGGTATTTCAGCTGTAGCTGTACATTTTTTACAACACTTTTTGGGAGGCTGGGATATTATACTGGGAGGTGGCGGATTGGTTCATTGTGTGCCCACGTGACCGTGACTTCATCACGTGTATTTGCAGGAGCCCATAATTAATGACCTATCACACCTAAATCTAAGATCCTAAACCACTCAGGCAGAGGAAGTATAAAAATTGCTTACACTGGTCGAGAAAATTTGGGTAAAGTATATAGTGGACAAGGCTATAGCATGCCTAATAAATACCCTAGGGTTCCAATGTCTTCTTCTACATAAAATCATCTTTGTGACAAATATGTCTTAATATAGAATATTAAGTTGAAAATATGTGAATGAGAATTCAGTTTCTATGCAGACATGTGTTAATACTCTGACTATTGACATGCGATTTTGAAAATAAAGTTAGTTTTATGTTGAAAATGTTTTTAAAGTAGCAGCAAATGAATTTTATTTTCATGCTTAAGGCAGCCTCAAGGTACGCTCATATTTGCCACTGGGAACCCACAAGTCTTACTGATGGACTGACTGATTCTTATTTGGTAGCTGCCATGACTACAAGGATCCCTTCTCAGCCCCCCGGGCATCTGGATGGCTTTCTGCTACACCATTTTCATCCTCTGGTTGTAAGTACTTCTCCTTACGCTTGAGCAGGAAAGCGAAGACTTGGTCTGTAGGACAGCTTGCAAGGCTTTCATTGAAAGAAGCTCGTAGTTCCTGGAGGCAAACGATCAGCACTCCCAGAGCTATCCGAGTTTTGCTGAGATTTCAGAATAATTATACACCATTACAGTGTTTTGGGAATTTCTGCAGGACCAGCTTGTGGCTTCAGGCACATCAGAAAAAGGCACGAGCAAAAGCTGAACGAGCCCACAAGTAACCCAGGGACACTTTAAGATAAGTTTCCTGAAGGTAACAATTCTCCTGCTGCAGTTTCTTTTTTCAGTGGTAGTGACACAACTCGCTTGTAGAAAGCACTGCGTGCCGCGGCCTCCGTCGCGCTTCGCCGCTCAGCCGTCAGCGCACAGCCCGCCCCCTGCCGCCAAGCCATCGTGGCGGCGGCTCCTGTCCGCTGAGCGGCGCGGGGCAGCCCGGCCTGGCCCCTCAGTACCGACCCGACGTCGGTCCGCTGTTAACGCAGTGTGGGCTGAAAGCAAGGCGTGCGGGTGCGGCGTAGGGCCAGCTCGATTTATGGCAAATCTGCTTATGGATCTGGAAAGGTCGGCTGAACACAGTCCTGCAAAGTGCAGAAAATACACAGCTGTGCTTTCTGTTTTGACAAAGGAATCTGAGAATAGGTTTCAGGATTGTGGAAAAAATCCCACATTTGGGTTTCTTTGTGCCTCCGTTTTCCTCCCAGTGCCAGAAGGAGGCCTACAGGAAAGCCGGGGAGGGACTGTTTAGAAGAGCAGGTAGTGATGGGATGAGGAAAAATGGCCTTAAAGTTAAAGAGAGGCGATTTAGAATAGATATTAGGAATCAATTCTTTACTGTGAGGGAGGTGAGACACCGGAACAGGTTGCCCAGCAATGCTGTGGATGCCCCCTCACTGGAAGCATTCAAGGCCGGGCTGGATGGGGCTGTGAGCAACCTGGTCTGGAGGGAGGTGTCCCTGCCTGTAGCAAAGGGTTGGAACTAAGTGATCTTAAAGGTTCCTTACCACGCAAACCATACTGCGACTGAGGATAACTTCCTGGTCCAGGCACTAGACACACCAACCTAAAGTGAAGCCTTACTGGACCTGGTGCTCACCAACGTAGAGGAGAGCATTAGAGAGGTTAAGATTGGAGGCAGCCAGGGCTGTAATGGTCGAGCCCTGGTGGAGTTTGTGATTTTGAAGAATGCAGGCAAAAAGTAGAGCCAGGACCCTGAACTTCAGGAGAGCAAAAGTCCAGCTCAAGGTCAAGGAATTGCTGGACTGGATCTCCTGGGTAACTGTCCATAAGGGCTTAGGGACAGAATAGAGCTGGCAGCTCTTTAAGGAGTGAACTGGGCTTGTTTAGCACTGGAGAGACTTCACTGTGGCCTTCCAATATTTGAAGGGTGTGCATAAACAGGAAGGGGAAGGACTGTTTACATGGGTGGATGGTGATAGGACAAAGAGGAGTGGTTTTAAACTGAGACTTTTTAAAGGGGAGATTTAGGCTAAATACTAGGAGGAAGCTTTTCACCCAGAGGGTGGTGCTGCACTGGAAGAGATTGCCCAGAGGAGCTTGGATGCCCCGGTCCTGGAGGCATTCAGGGCGGGATGTGGTTCTGGGCAGCCTGATCTGGTGGTTGGCGACCCTGCATATAGCAGCGGGGTTGAAACCAGATGATCATTGTGGTCCTTTTCAACCCAGATCATTCTATGATGTTGTGTTTCTGACATTCTGCAGTGCTATGATTCCACTGATGTAAATACATTACTTGCAAATTTGGAACTGGAATGTCTAGAGTTGTAATTAAAAGACTGACCGTGCTTCTTTACCAGACTCTTACAAGTCCTCTCTTACCAGAGAAACATCCCTCACTTCGCAGACACTCCTTGCTCGTGTCACCTCTTTTTGGCAGTACATTTGTGAACTACTGTTTTCAAGGGTGAAGCACCGGAAGAGAAAAATTCCATCACAAATCTGTGACAAACACCTTGAGAGCTCACTGAGAATGGCAACCACTGCCATCAGACCAGACTGATCTGCTAGTTTCCCAAAAACAAGGTCACGTATCCCACTGGTTTTGTGGTTTTGTTTCTCTCTTTTTTATATGTTTTAATACACCACATTAAAAATTGAAGTGAGATTTGTTACTTCAAATGCCTTATGGTATTGTGTATTTAATGAGGGCTGCTCTGAAAGTAATGCCTCCTATTTTATGCTGTTGGCCCACAACACCAGAGGCAGATGTTGGTGGTGTGGCAGTAGAGGTTGAACCTTGCCACCAATACCCCATTATGTTTTGTTGCTGTGTGACGCGTGGCAGCAGAGGGGCAATCGGACGGCACGGTATCTGACATGGAAGTGCGGATGAAGCAAAAGTATGGAACTGAACTCCTCCGTGCAGAAAAATGGCACCCACTGACGGTCATCGATGCTTGCGGAACGCTTATGGAGACCAGCCCATATGTGAGAGCACAGTGAGGTGGTGGGTGGTGCGTTTTAGCAGTGGCAAGAGAGACAGCGAGGCAACTCCACTGGTGAAGAGATTTACAGGAGCGGCATGCAGGCTCTTGTTCATCGCAGGCAAAAATACTGAGCTAATGGTGGTGGCTGTGTTGAAAAGTAGCATTTTGTAGAACAGTGTTACTGTGCTCCTGGTATTGGCTGTCGTTTCCATGGAAATACATAGGCAGCATCACTTTTGGAGCAGTGGAGTGTGATTACCTGGCACCTGTAAGACGTGGCAGTGAAACCAGCTGACCCATCAGCATGAACAGCGCAGCCTCAAGGTACGCTCATACTTGCTACCAGGAGCCAACAAATCCTCCTCTCACCTCGGTAGCTGCTTTCTGTGTGAAAGACGAGGACAGTTTGGGACTGCTGGGCAAATGAAATCCAAAGACTTCGCTGTGGGGAGGAAATTTTTTAAAATTTATTGATAGATTGATTGATTCTTATTTGGTAGCTGCCATGATTACAAGGATCCCTTCTCAGCCCCCTGGCCATCTGGATTGCTTTCTGCTACACTCTCCTCTCTTCATCCTCTGGTTGTTAAGTACTTCTCCTTACGCTTGAGCAGGAAAGTGAAGACTTGGTCTGTAGGACAGCTTGCAAGCCTCCAAGTTTTGCAAGGATCCAAGTTTTAATGCGAGTCATCTTGCTGACGATGGATGGCTTTGCAGGGGCAGAGAGAAAAGGCTGCAAGCTAGTCCAATGGTGATGTTGACTGCTGCCTTTGAATTCTCGGCACCAGAACTGTCCCAGCTGCCAGAGAGTGGACTGCCAGGTGGGCATCATCTTCCAAAGGCTAGAGGGTTGCGGCAGAAGGAAACAGAGCTGAGATGGAATCGACCGACCTGCAGAGACCCGCCAGCATCCCCTCCAGACCATGCCAGCCCTACCTGTTGCTCTTCCATGTCTGCCATGAAGTATAGTCTTGTTTTGCACACAGATGGGGTAGTGGCCTGGAAAGACCTTGAAGAAAAGCCATGGTCCTTAGGAGCGATGCTTAAAGATCCGGTATGGCCTTCAGTGGAACTGCATGCTGTTGCTGACTGTCCAGTCAACCAATGGATCTGTATCCCCATGCAAGGGAATGGCTCTGTAATCCAAATCTTAATCAGTCAGGTTGACAAGGACAGCTTACACAGCAGGGCCAGCAGCACAGTGCTGCAAGCCAGCTCCGTCGTGGTTTTGCCTGCCGCCTTTGACATCTGTGGATTGTTCCAGTTGCCACAGAATGGACTGCTGGGTGGGAGTCATATCTCAAAGGCTGGAGGGCTGCAAAAGAAGGAAAGAAGCAGATATGAAACCTCCCAAGCTGCATAGAGCCACCAGCATCCCCTCTGGACCATGCCAGCCCCACCCATGGCTTTTCCTGGCCAGAAGGAACACGTGAGACTGAGGGATCAGCTGGAAGCCACTGCTCAGGAGTGCCCCATCTGCCCCAGGAATGTTCTTCTGCCCCTGCAGCATTTCTTTACGGGAGGCCAAGGCACAGCTGCACGCTGCCCAGGCTCTGCCCCTGCACCCAGCCCCAGCACACGCAGCATTTGCCCTCACTCACCTCTGCAGATTACATTCAGCTTTTCCAGACTTTGTTCCCTGGAGTGTTGCATAGCCAGCCCTAGGGAAAGAGCTCTCATCAGACCCCCACTTCCAAACACGCTGCCAGGAGCACAGACTGCAGCTCCGCCAGCCCTGCTTCTTCCCCTCCCTTCCCGCAGGCAGGGACAATGCCCAAGAGCGGACCTGAGCAAGGCCCCCATCGGGGCTACTAGCATGGGCAAGGTGTATCTGGGGGCTGCAGGGCTGCACCTGGCTGTCAGGGCAGGGCCCAAAGAGGGACCCAGGGTTGGGCTCACCAATGAATTCCACAGCCTCATATCGCAAAGAGGCCTGAGAATTTTCCAGGTATGGCAGATTCTGCCAAAGGTATTCATCCACTGTCTGCCTGTTCTGCTGCAGCTGGAGAAGAACACAAACAAACATAGGGCTTGCAGACTCTCTGCAGCTGCTGGTGCAGTTCCTTCTGCCAGCATCCCCTTTACCAGCAAAGGGGTGGGGGCTGTGTGGTTGTCCTTACCAAACACTCCTTGATCTCCATTTTTTTCTTCCTCTTTGCCAGGTGCTTGAGCTCCTTCCACTTCAGGAA